>NW_009260775.1:0-35795 GCF_000687185.1 Egretta garzetta
TTTTTTTTTTTTTTTCCTTTTTTTTGGTCGTTATTTTAAAGAGTGTCTATTAATCTGACTAGCAGCTTGCTTTGCCTCTTGACATGCTCACTAGCCATCATGCTCACCCTTCTCTTCCAGATCCACTTCCTCATGATACTGTCTTCTAACTGGGCCTACTTAAAGGATGCAAGCAAAATGCAGGCCTACCAAGATATCAAAGCAAAAGAAGAGCAGGAGCTTCAGGATATCCAGTCTCGGTCAAAAGAGCAACTCAATTCTTACACATAAATGTTTGCCACAGTAATTCAGCAGAAGAATTCTGTCGCTCTGACAAATCAACAGATAGCTGCTCTGCAGTACAGATGTGTGTCTACCAAACAAAATTAGAGAGAAGTGCAAAAGCTTCACATTCCAGCTCCTGGAACACATTCATAGGGAAATCTTCCCACGGGTAATCTTCCATCCTTTCAGACAGAGAATGGAGGTTTTCTTCCAGGCATTTTAAAAGGCAACACTTCACAATAAGTGACCAAATTTTTCCTCTTTCAGGCTTTTGGCGTTTAATAATATTTGACACGTCCTACAGCATGACGTCCCGCCCAAAACGGTGGCAGGCGCCCCGCGCCCGCGGGCGGTAGGTCTCCCTGCAGCCCTTAGGCAAGGGCAGGGGTACGGTGTGGGATTCAGTATCCCGGCGCACCTACCGAAGGGGACTGTGGCCGGCTGACGTTTCCGGCAGCTCGTGCCGCGGTGGCGGCGCCGTTGCAGCAGTTCCTAAGCTGCAGCCGGGCTGTCTTTGACCGCCCTCCCCGTGGGCCACAGGAACAGCGCTCTCCTCCTGCGCCATGCTTTTTTACAACAAAGCCGTCGCACTCGCGCGCTTAGGTGAGTGTTGAGCCGGTGTCCCAAGTTTTAATCTTTTTATTAACGGTTTAACGGAATGTGGATCCTCGGATCTGGATAATGATCCCCTTCTTTGAAAATAAATGTCAGCTTTGCCTTAATATTTATTTTCTATAAATGTCTTAGCATTTATATAGTGGCAGGAGACCATTATCCTACTTTTTAAGTAAGTGAAAAGTGTTACCTTATTAAAATGACACTGATCTGACTATTCCAAATGAGCAGATGGGAAAGCTTGCAGAGTTTTACACAAACAATAAAAATTACAGCCATAAAACAGAACACAGGATGTCCACCTTTCTCTATCTTGGTGCTTAGCAAATTTATAGTCAGTGCTTACGTGTTTTCCTTTTTACAAATTAATTAGCACATTAAGAAAACGTGGTGTTCAGAAAAAAAACAAATAAACAAACAAACTGGTGCCATTTTAAAGTCATTTCCCATAGAAGTCTGCCTTCTAATTACTGTTTTTTTCAGAAGCATTCAGTGATATCTTGAGTATTAGTGATGGTATACTTGGTGTTTTGTTCTATATGATAGATATATATATATAAATGTTTGGGGGGGAAAGTAAAATACATCAGTCGTTTGAAAAAAAATTAAATATTCGAGTCAGACCCATGTGAAGCTGACATATGGTTTGATGGGTTTGACTCTGCTGAATACAAATCAAAGGAAGCACAAATTTCTTCAAGTCAGTATTAAGAGAAAAGGCATTTGGGAGGGGGGGTATTAAGGTCAAATATAATTTTTTTTGTTAAATATTGAAGTCTAATTTGACAGTTTCAAAAAAGGGGCAAAGTTGATCAATGTAGAGCAAATATGACAAAATAGCCTAGTGTTATGTTCTTACCTGTTGCATGAAGGAGACATTTCTACCGCAATGCAGGTGATGTTCTAGCCCAGTGTTTGCATAAGGGTAATAACGGAGGCAGTGTCTTAAAGCCTAATTCTTTTCTAATTCAGTGTAGCTATTACTGGGAGTTTTTGAAGTTTTGTTTAAGTAGTCTAATATTTTTATGTAAAGAGCATTAAATTTTGCTATGTATAAATTTTTGTAACCTAACAGTGAATCAATATTTTCTATCAGTGCCAAGGGCTTCCTGTAGTTACATCCAAGTGTTAAAAATAAATATTTGTAGATAATAGACAACACTTGTGTACGCTTATTTGAAAACAGACCTACAGCTATGCTATACTGGCGCATCTCTGGGCTTTCTGTCTCTACCTGAAGGGAAACACGGTTTGTTCAGTAGCGTCCGCTTGCTCCCGGGGGGGGAAAGGAGGCCCCGTGGGTGCGCGCGCCGGCACGGTAAGTCAGCGAGCGGCTGTAGCGTGAAGCAGCGGTTGTTCCCGGTGGTTGTTCCCGGCCGGCGTAAGGCAAAAAGCACCATCCATCCCCTCCTGGACGTCAAACTGGAGGCGGCATCTTCAAAAGTTTGTAAACGCCAGCATTGCTGCAACACCAAATTAAGCGAGCAGCGTGTAAAATTAGACTAACACACACACACCCCCACCCCCCGCTTTAGTGTGATTTCTAAAAGCAAAGTTTTATTTCTGTCATGTTTTTTTTGAATTCACAAGACAGAGCTTTGGTTTTTGCCCCTAAATTCTGTCAAACTTGGCTTCATGTTCTTGTAGGTAGGTCAAGATGAGCAGCCTCGAATGCAGTGCAAGTTGTAATTAATGCTGCTGCCCAAAACTACTGCATTGATCAAAAAATACTGTATTTTATACTGTAAATAAAGTCTAATGATCTTGCCTATAATCTACCTACAAATTACAAAGCTTAAATAAAGATGAGTTAAACTAGCATCTTTACTTGAATCTCTCCATTCGGGGCTGGTTAATACCAACAAGGTGACAACACGAGATGGTAAGGCTGCTTTGAAAGGTGTGTGCTTCCCCTGCCACGGCAGCGAAAGGGGCACGGGGGCCTGCTTCCCTGTGAAACAGCCCAAGCCCAGGCTCTCTGCACCTTTAAAAATATGGTGATGACTGAATTTTCTGTTACCTGTACACTGTTTGTAACAGGTTGGGGGGGGCGGGAGGGTAGCAGGCAGCACCACTTAGAAAGCTGTCAAAGGCTATCGGCGGTCAGTGCTGACGTGGCTCTGCCTGAGCACACCGAGTCATCTCCTTTCGCTCCCCTCCTTCCGGATTTGCAACACATCAGGGCTCCCTCGTTGAAGACAATGGCCGAAGGCATGAGCCAGCTCAAAATCAGCTTTATTAAGTGATAATTATACAGCCCACCATCTTTGCACCTAGCAGTTATTACAACTTCTTACAGGTGGAAAGCTGCTTTAAAAAACATTCTTCTTGTATTAATAATAATTAAAAAAATCAGTCGCTATTGTTCACCAGAAGTTTTCATCCGTGTCTCCATGAGAAATGCCCGTAGCACTGTATTAAGGACAGGAGGGAGGGAAAAGAAAGCGATATGAGTCCGGAGTAGTTTCTTTTCCTCTTAAAACATAAATACTTGAGAGAGAACGAGTTGAAGGTCCATGCACTGTGAGAGACTGCGTATCATCACTGCCTGCGTTTTACGCTCACCCGTGCTGCAGTTCTCCTGCTGTTTCAGCGCACTGGAGGCAAGAAGCACGCCTTTAAGGGTGAGGCTTTGGGCCTTCACAAAGAGCGCGCCACCTCCTCCAGTCGTGCCTACCCCGTGAGAAGAGCACTATCAGGCACCAGTGCAGGAGCTCCAGGCTAAGGTGGGGTATGTAAACCCCTCCAGATGATAAAAAGGCACAGATAACCCTGCATCATTACTACGGTTAGTGTGAGCAGGTAATTTTTTTCTTTTAACCATTCTATATTTTTTGCTTATGATTGTATTTTCAAATAAATTTAAAGATGTGATAGACGTGGAGTTGGGTTTGGGGTTTGGTTTGGGGTTTGGTTTTTTTTTTTCTTTCCCCTAGCAAGCAACTAAAAACTGCACATCTTTATCTATGGGATGGCTAGAGAGACCCAGAGGCCATGTCCTAGCTGTGGTAACTCAGTGCAGGCAGACACAACCTCTGAAAAAAAGTGTGTGAACTAATCTGTTAAGAGTCCATGACGCTACTGATAAATCAAAAACTCGACTCAATGCTAGTAACAGGAGATCTGCACAGTGCGGCATAGACAAACTTTCTCAGGGTCACAACCCCAGAAGAACCCCTCATACTTCAGCTCAGCCTGAAGGAATGGAGGTGCTGCTTGCTCAGTGGCAGATAAAAGGTTTTAATTAGCACAGCTACTGAAACAGATCATTGAACGTAGTTCCCGGATCCGAATGCCATTTAGTGCATAAATTCCCCTAGGAATTTTCCAACACATGTGCTTTCGATTACTGGTTTGTTTATACTTACTTTTCTTTTTAAGAAAGCAGATGTCTCTCAACTGTAATTCATACTGCAACTATTTATTAATGTGGGGTAATAGAAGTGATTAAAAGCAATAGCCCAGCCTTACCTGTCATCCTTTTCACTAGATAGAAGTCCCTCTGTAAGTGACACTTCTCCTATTTCTTCTTTCTTTGAATCCTGGCAGCCAACAGGAAAATACACTTTAACTGGTTCTTAAGTCAAGGTTTAAGTAAGTGACTCAATAATGGCACCTGTACTTTCAGGCACCTAATGGAAAATAAAACGCCTATTTCTACAAATGCTGCACTGCATCCAGAATAACGACGCTTTGGAAAACCAGGTTGGGATAATGTCGGAGCAAAAGTATGCTGCAGTCTTTCATCGAAGTAGTGTTCACCCCCATGTACCCACCTGTCCTTTAAGGTCAAATTTTCCATTTTGCCAAAATAAATTCTATCATCAGTTGTGTTAGTACAACACAAACTGACCTGTGTAGATTCAAACTGTATTCAAACATAGTTTAAACTAAAAATTGGGGACATTTAAATTTAAATACTCTCCTAGTGCTTAAAAAAACAACCAAACAAGCCCCCCCAGCATATCAGGAAAAAAAAAAACAAAACAAAAAACCAACAACTTGTAAAAGAGTTTTCAGGTTTTTTTCTTTTGAATCAACACATTTCTGCAATACAAATCCAAACACTCATTTCTGCAGTCTGTTGCATAAAGCAACCCAAAAGAATGGGAATACTGTTTTCATTCTAAGCGTATTTTAGCAAGACATAAATTCAGCCAATAATAATTTTGGGACCAGGTTTTGAGAATAATCACCTTGTTTGCCAGTTCCTGCTCTCTGCTTTGCTGAATTATTCTCATGTATTTTTCTAATGGATTTGGAGTAGGATCCTTCAAGTCATCTGCAGCACCAGAATTGGTGTTTTCAAATTTTCCTCCCTCCTTATCTTCTTTTTCTTCATCTGTTTTCATTGAGTCCTGGATCAGCTTTAAGACACAAACTCAAAATTAAATGCCAATCAGCTCAAAAAAATACCTTTATACCTAAATACCTGCACTACATGCAGGATTTCATGTTAACCTTGGTAAAACACGCCAGTCTGAACAGCATTAAATTTGTTAATGTAAAGTTCAAGATGATAGGTTAAGCTGTTGCTTCAATTCAAGAAGTGACATTCAAGAAATCCCACTCTAACCGTGCCTGGACATCTGTGAGGCCTGAGGCTTCTACGCATGACATCTACGTGTGAATTGAAAAAATACGAGCCGACATGGGCATGCAAGTTTCTTGAAGGGCCCCATTTGCTGGTGCGAAGGGTAGCATGAGCATGTCTGGTCGGTACCACTATACTGAATCAAATTAACCAAGGTTTAATGGGACGAAGAGGAAGACAAAATGGGAGGGAGCTTTTTCACAGGTCCTAGAAGTCCAGAACACTACTTCAACACAAGCTACATCAGCTCAAAGGGATTTAAGGAAACTCCTTATAACTTCTACTTCCAAGAAGTACCCTAAATAACCTCATGCAGGCTGATGAACAGATGGACAGGAACATGTCCTGCTGGTGTCCCAGCAGCAGCGGTCCAGACCAGAAAGTCAGTGACTGTATAGCTTATCCCAATAGCATGGTGACAGCTGCCTTCTAAGTTCTCGCCATAAAACTGTAGCTTCCAGTTACATGAAGCATGGAAGAAAAAGCATCTGTTTCCAGTGAAAAAGTTACTTGGCAGAAGGAGAAATTCTAGCGAGACTCTGTGGTTAATCACACAAGTACATAAAAGAACTTAGCCTCTGCTACTTCCACTTCAAGAAAAAAATCTGGTTTTAACCAAGTAACACACACAGCAATCCTAAAATACATGGCACCACAAAGCTGCATTACTGTCAGAAATTTAAACACCAAATCACCACCTCTTTGTTAAGCTTTTCCACTTCTTTTTGCTCTCTTCCCAAAGCTTCCTGTTGTTCTCTCTCTCTCCTTTCTTCTCTTGCTTTCCTTTCTTCTTCTAAGCTTTTCTCAACTTCTCTGTTCTGTTCTTCAATCTGTCTTTGATCCAGCACCGCTGTGAAAAATTATCTCAACATCTGTGATTTGATTTATGTAGTTCAGTAATCTACTACAGTAGCATACAAATAAGTAACAGGTTCCCGTATAACATGAATAGTAAGTGAAAAACAACTGGATATATTGGTTATACATATACCAAAGTTATTCTTGGGTATCTGGTAATGTTTCTTCCCACCTCTATATGTTTGTAGTCTGATACATGATTCACTAAGAGTTAAACAGTAGAGCCAAAGTAGAGGCCAGAGAGCTGACAAACCTCTCTATGCACTTCTGATTCCTCCCATGGACTTTCTCATTAAATCTCTGTTATCCTAAAGTTCATGTTGCTATATTCTTTCCCTCTCCACAATATAGTTGGATACAATTCTTTATAAATACAAAGGAAAGTACCTAAAAAAAACTTTGAAAATTACTGCAGAACACACTGCTGATGTGACTGGTATATTTAAGTAGAACAGCATGCAGATAGTAATTAGATGGGCAAACTAAATACTGGGAATTGTTGGAAGCTAGAAAGCTCTTCCCTTAATACAAATAATCATAATGCTTCCATCTAGAACAACTAGAAAAGTGGCATATGTTGTGCTGAAATCATCCTCATCTACCCACAGAATTAAACCAGCATTGTGATAATACAGTTTTGCAAACAGAGTCAAGAAAAATTAAAAAAATCCAGACAAGCAGTACATAAAATACTTTTTAAAAATCAAAACAAAACCTTTCAAGTCTCATTTCTATCAAGAGCAGAAATAATATCTAGTAATTATGCTAAGGAGAAAAGAAAAATCACAAAATCACCTCTACAGAAGCCGGACAGGAGGGTGGGATGGGTGGCAAAAGTATTTAAATTAAAAACAGATTTAACTAAAACCAGGGTGAAAAAGGACATCCTCATAGAGTAAAGCAAAAGAAAACAGTCCTTCCTCTTTATTACATAATTAGCACTTTTGGAAAAATTTTTCCATCCCACCAGCATACATACCTACAGAATGTTAAATATTTGGCTTTTTGATTCATGCATTTGACATTTAAAAAGGGAATTCACTTTTGTTTTGGAGCTGAGAACTCACTTAAGTCCTGCAGTGAAGTGGCTGTTGCTGGCACAGTGGTCGCGACGTGGCTTCCATTGACGATGTCCCCAGATAGATGCAAGGCATCACTTTCACACTGCTCTGGAATGTCCCCCTGATCTGGAGAAGAAATTTGAACAATGGCTTCATTATTTTGTAATTACAATAGTGGAGCACAGCAATGGACACAAAGTGTGGGAATGGCTGAATTAGAACACATAAATATCAGCACTAATTGAGCATTTTCCCTTCAACTTGACCATTTCCCTGAGGATTAAGAATGATCATAGGCTGTACTTGCTTCTTTAATTACAGAACTGTTAGTTTGCAAATTAGCTATCGGAACACATCTGTTTACAAAGCCAAAAGACATTCATGAATAAATAAACAACAGAAAACCAAAATGTTTTCATTTCTTTACATAATCAAGATACAGGTCACAGGAAAACTGCATGTCCAAGCTTAGCTCATCCTTTCCATCCACACAAGACAACCTTTAATTACTTGATCACATACTATGCCTTTATTAGGATCCTTGCCTTCTACAGTGCACAGGATGGATACTGCTAACGGGGATATTCTACATTACATTTTCTTCTCCCTGCGCAATGTGGCTCTGAATTTACAAAAACAGACTTACCGGACTTCCTCTGTGATCATTGCTATGATACTCAACTGCTGCTTAATTATTTATTTGCCAAGTATGCAGACTGCTATCATCTCAATTTTATGGGAGAAAGCAAAAAGGGATAAGAAAAATCAGATGTAGCCATTATCTCTTGGTAGCCAAACTGAAATACACAGGACCATTTTTCCAAGCATTTAGTGTAATATAGTACAGATACCTTACATATCTCCTTAAATTTTGGGTAAAGGTTTAGAAAATATAAATTTCCCATCCTTGAAATACTATCAAGGTTTCAAGCATTCTTCTTTTCCATGTTATAATATGAAATACTTTGCACAAAGAAAACCAACACATCCAAACCGATCAGCCTCTCTTTCAGAATGGCCTGAATATCTTTAAAGTTCTTTTAAAGGAATTATAGATGACAGAAATATTGACAGAAAATTCCTGCCAAACTGTCAGCCTAGCAAAGTTATGAGAATATTTTCAGTTTCTTACAAAAGCAACAGGAAGTCCTACCACCAGCTTTGCCGTAAGACCCAAATTATGGGCTATCACACTCAAAAGAAAATCTATTCTGGGTTTTTGCTCTCTCTTTAGGTTTAAATTATGAGGTTATCAACATCCTTTCCCTATGAGACACCAGTATATTTCACGGTATGTAATATTTCAATAGTAAAAAGTAGGCTCCTATTAAATCCTATATCTAACTTCCAAAGGTCTGCTTTACTGTCTAGCTTCCAAAGGTCTACTCTCACAAACAAACAAAAAAACCCCAAGGCCAAAACAATACAGTACAAAATACCTTTACATTAGCGTTTCTGGAAAGGTAAAAACGGTAACACTCTTTGTACACCTTCACGCAAAGGTGGACCGCAACAGATCCGTTATTTCCTTAAGATGAGCACATCAACTAAAACCAATTACTGCCAACAGAAATGCCAGTCTTTTCTTGCTAGAGCTTGCTCACAGTAGGATTAAAAGGCTTTCCATATTTTCTAGCATCTCCTTCACTCCATTGTTTTCTCCTACTCTTATCAACTTCTTCCTTCATTATATCTTATTCTACATTTACTTTTTAGACTTGACATTCTTATTCCTCCCCCCACAATTTCTCTTGGGTTACCTTCTTTTCTTCTTAGCTGTTCTGATTTCTTTCTACATACTGAGATTGTCTTTTGATGCAGCCTGACCCAACTAAAGTACTTTTGATTTAGAAATCATCAGCATATGCAAACTCTTAAAATTGTTCTGTTGACTACCACAGGTCACTAAATGATACAGTGGTAACTTATTTGGGCACAGCATCTACTCAAGCCTAATTGCCAAGAAAATGCCAGTCTACTCTCACATAACATATTCCTAGAAGCCTCTAATACAAAATTAAACAAACAAATCTAAATCTAGTTAAAATATGAGACAAGAAGAAACCATTAGTGGCTACAGGCTCAGTTCACATTCAAATAATGCATAAAGCTTATAAAAACAAAATTAAATACGGTAAATTTAAAGATGACACATGTAACTGAGTAAAACTTCAGAGAAATGCATAGATGAGTCATCAGCTTCTGCTAGTTACCACTAAACACTATCAGCACATTTGCTGTTTAAACAAACAGTATCTTTTGGTTGGTTGGTTGGTTCTTAAAATACTGAAAGCCATATTCTCACCAGTTCAGGAGAGTGAGCAAGGGCATCACTCCATCTTCCATACGACCCAACCACAACTAAAAGAATAAGCGAGTCTTGGACCCAGGAAAACACTCACACCAGTTAGGAATATTTTCTTTGAAATCAGTGATGCTAACTCTCCCATACAATAATTATAAAAAAAATGAATTTAATTATACTACCTAATGAAGTATCTCCACCAGTCTCTCCACCAGACTTTACAGACAAAATTTGGAAATGGGAAAGGCATTTAGCTTACTGTTCACATCTTTGTCATTGACAATTTCACTTACTTTAACCCCACAGTTTCATGGGAGATAAGGCTGCTCAGGTCTAACATTAAGATATCACTCAAATGCTGAAAAACCAGGAAATAAAGCCAGGAACTGTGCTTCTGTTTCTCTCTTCATACACAAATGGTTATAATGGGCATTAACTTCTACTATCCTCCTCTTTCTACAGGACCTTAGTTACACCAAAGATTTTTGAAAACTGACGCTGCAGGCTCAACTACAGCATATATAGAGAGAAACATTTTCTAGCACACAATGCAAAACACCACATAATGACGAAGTTCTTCCTGCAATCAACGGAGATCAGAAATGTAAATAAATGAAATGCTGACCTCAGAGGGAAAAAAAAAAACAGGATAAAATTCATGTTTCAGTAACTGAACCATATGTTCCAAAACTGCTGAGAGATGCTGATTAATGACAGCGTAATTCCAAGTGTTCTTCACACATTTATACACATTTCTGAAATAACTTCTAATTCATAATACTATTTAAGCCTCAGTTACTGAAGGAAAAATCAACAAGAGTACATGTAATGGCTGCAGAAACTTATCTTCAGAGTTACAACTTGGTAATACTGCTCTGATATTGGTCCATGATGAACACTCCTTGGAGTTTTACTTTATGCAGCAAATATAATAGTGCCTCAAGTTAGTTCATATACTGGTACATCTGACAATTTTAATACATTCTGAAACAACTGTCAGATCTACATGCATTAATCAGAACAAGGTTATACAAGATTTCTGAATAAAAAATATGTTCCTAAATTTCAGAACTGATTTTAGTGTCCACTTACTACTACATACCCTTCTCCTCTAAAGATGCAAATATGAAGAAAAGTTTTTCTTATTTCCAACATCAGTCAGAATTTGTTCTCTCCACCTATAGTCTTAAACTATCAAGACAATTATCTTACAACTGTTAAGCAAAGGTGTTAAGCAAACTGTCTAAAATACACTAAAACTTACATTCGAGAGAAGAAATGTGTTCTTCGAGGTCCTCATACATTAGTTTCTCCGGTTTGGGTATATCACTGAAATCTTGTTTATCTGTTGGTTGATTATGAAGACTGAAAGGAGAAGGAAGAACATAAATAATTCAAAAAATATAAATGCTAAACTTTTAAGCAAATAGCAATCTGAGATTTAAATACAAGGATTACTCATGTGGTTAACAACAGACTAAACCAAATGTAAAACCCACACAATCAAAATGCTGTAACTTTCTGACTCAAAGTCCGTCAGATCCGTCTCTCTGCTAGCCATCTCCCTAGAGCCTTTCCCCAAGGCCTATCTATGGCATAAAGGCATTACATTAAAACAAAATACACTCTCAAAAGGCATAAAAAGGAGTAAGGGGGAAAAAAAAGGAGAAATACAATGAAGTGTGACACTTAGTCAACTGAACTCAAGAAAATTGCCTTTTTAGGCTCTGTGTTACAGTCTAATTCCCACTTTGATGTCATCTTAACAGATGTGTTTGAAATGTATTAGGATTAGATGTCTGGCAAAACATATATGCAGGGGTGAAAATCTGGGTGTTGTGAAAAATGGGGTTAGTGCCCTCATTCTAAATCCAAGTTTATCTCTTCAGAAAGATAATGTGAAAGAACAGTCTCCTTCATGTGACCCAGGTACTAAACTCTGACCAGAACCAGAACAGCAAAAGGAGTGCAGGTCACTAATGAAATTCAGCAGCAGCACTCCCTAAAGGAGCTTACTTCACACCAGCTGGTGCTCTTCACCACGGCATAAACATGTTTGTGCTTTCAATTTCTAAGGAATTCAGGTCTTCTATGGGGCAAAAGTAGAGAACAAACAAAACATACCCCCACAATGAGACATGTTCAGTAAAAAAATGTAAACCTGGGGACAAACAAATAAATCTGCATTGTCAGAAGGATAGTTCAGCACCACCAGTGGGGAAAAATACCCTGTAAATTAAATACAACAGAATAAATGGAACTTCTAAGTTTTTGGAAGTCTACTTCATGTTTTTCGTCTTTCCTTCACAGAAACGGTTCAGTGTTAAGTAATTCTTAAGGATGCAAGGTTCAAGGACATGCACGCCACCTTCTTCAATACTGCGTCCTGCAACACTGCTGGAAAGACAGTCAATACACTGCCTCACATTCAACAACAGGTCTGCTGCATAAACACATCTATTTCCAAACAGGTTTCAAAATTCCTGCCATCAAACGAAGTTGGCAACCAAACCCTGGACTGTACCTAATGTCAATATTCCATAAAACAGTACACCAAATGATTAATGACAACCACCACCATCTCAACTATTTTGTTCATGTTCGAAATTACTTTTTTTAGCCTAAAACTGGTAACAATCCTCACTAATCGGTTCCTTCGGCCCTAAACAAAAAAGGAATGGTTTAGATAATAATCTGTCTTACAACTCTAGTCTTCCTGTCTGTGTTTACTGGCTTCCTTCATACCACTCATATCTTGAAACGTAAATAAACAAGGAGCTCCTGTAGTCACAGAAGCAATTGTTCTTCTCCCCACTAACTTGTAATGGCTTACTGGTGTTACAGCATCGGTTTTCTTTTTCTTTTCCAAGAAGTTCCCGTTGCCACTTAAAATCTACAGGTCATAAATTAATCCCACAATACACATCAATGATGTGGCATTTGCCTAATAATGACAGTAAATAGCTGGAAACGCCCACGCATGCATTTCCCAAATATTTTATGTAACAGAAAACAGTCCTAAACACAAGAAATTAAAAAATACTCAACACAAGAATGTTTTCCCTTGAAGAAAATCTTGGGAAAGCAGCAAGTTCAAGAAAATTATTGGGACCTCATACCCTTGCTTTGTCATGAGGAACCCAGGAAAGCAACAACAACCCACAGCTGCCTGTGCAGACCCTGGCCTGTTCTTTGCAACACAACTTGTTCATACTGTTCGCTCTTCAGGCAGTGCAGACTCTACAACATCCTTCAAAGAAGTACAGACCCTCACAGTATTAGAGCATTTGCCCTTTTTCACTGTAGCATGCAGCTTAACATTCAACCTTCGCTTTGTAAGGTCTGCCAGAGGCATACAGGATACCTGAGACATCCTGTAGAAAAGGTGAATGAGCAGGGAAAGAAGAGACAGCCACTTAAAGGAACTAATCTCACAGTCCCTAGAAATCCCAACAGCTTCTTTTCAAGGCTAAGAACATAAAGGCTCTCCCCAAGTTCTAACCACAAGAGAAACCCTCTCTACACGAAAGCTATATTGAGGACTTGATAGCAACAAAATAAGAAAGCCCTATGAATGACTGCTAGAGCTTGCCCCAGGACAAGACGTCTTCAGACATCAAATCTGGAATGATGGCTAGCAGGTTAAGGCCAACTGAAGTGTCTCCTCTTAGGAAAGAAACATTAAAAATTAAATACTCAAGCTTTTTCTGAACACCTATTCAGGATTCTCAGTTTTGGAGAGTGGAGGCAGCAGTGACCGTTAAGAACAGAAGAATTTCATACAGGAACATAGGAGATACAGAGAGGAAATTGAAGTCATTTTTATGCAGCTTAATTTTGCCAAGTTATTAATTTACTTAAGGGAGAACTTGGGAAAAAAAAAAGCAAAGGAAAAGAGTAAAGTTCTGCTATCTGTCCCCTTCCCCCATGCAAAGGAGACTGGAGATTCCTATTCTGGAAACGGTTACACAGGCACATGAACAAGCTCTTCAGAGAAAAGAAAAAGTTAGCATTACAGCTTGTTAATGAATTAAGTGAGAATGTACAACTGCCTTGATTTAAATTCTCAGTCAGCAGACACTACTGAGTTTCAATCAGCCAAGGCTCATCAGTCAGGTCACAGATGTGAAAAACAGAGACACAGTAAAAGAGACATAGCTTTGCTCAAACAATTAGTGGCCTTTTTTTATTAAGGTTTTCTGTGTGCATCAAAAATAACCTCAGTAGCTTTTGAACATCAAGCATATGCAAAAGGCCTGTTTGATATGGAAAGGACAAGAGATTATCACTACTTTGGACAGGAATTTGTGATAAGCTTGTAGTTTTACCTTTTCTTGAAAAATTATTTCAAGTCATTGAAACATGAAGTTTACCCCTCTAAAGACCCAACATCATCTTCTGAAATGAAGTTTGTTCTCAAATTAGTCTACAACATCAGCAGGAGTTCTCGTTAGCCTTTTCAGGATCACATTTATGTGGATGGCACAGAAGCCTACTAAAGGAATCTAACCTGTCAAATCCCCAAAGAGCCCATGACAGCAAACTGCTAAAAATACATTCACATTCAGGTAATTCATACGAGGGTGAGGCTCTCCGATAGGATTGCTGTAAATAAGACATGCCAAGTGATAGTCAGTTAATTGGCCGCTGTAGTACCTTCACATTCCCTTTTGCAACACAGTACAGGCATTATTCTTACTCAAAAAAGTATACAGTCTAAATGTTTAAATTAACAATATGATCCCAAGTTATGAGACACGAGAAGTCAGATGTGTCTTGGACATATGCATACATTCCTCATGCGTTTAAAAAATAAGATTTTTTTCATAGATGCTATACGCAAGCACGCAAGTCAGTTGTTTAACTCAGATTTACTTTTAGGAACAGATTTGACATTTTGGGGAATCTTTTAGAAAACACATTTTCTGTGATTAATGGCATATTCATTTATTAACAATGAATCTTTCACTCAGCTGTCTGAAAGTGGTCCACTGTGTAAGGAAATACAATCAAAGAGGTGGTCTACACTGACACAAAAGATTTCAAGCACTGCAGAATTTGCAGCGCTCTCAAAATATGAGGATCCACAACACACCTTGCTTTAAATAACAGCATCCAATGTTTTCAAAAGTTCATCAGAACACTGACACATGAAGAGCAGAGAAGAAGGGGAAAAGCAGAATTTTATTGTTAAATCTAGAGCTCTATCTAAGGATGTATCTACAGCAGCCTAAAAACCAACAAAGTAAATCAGCCTGACCTGAGCCCAGGAACACCTAAACTTTGTATGACTTGTAACTGTCAGGTGTGCCTCAGTGGTAAAACAGTGCACACCAATGAACCACCTGCTGTCCTCGAAGCCACACACAGTAACAGAGCAATACTTACATTGGTTGAAACAGCACAAACTGAAAGTATTGAGAAGCAGTTCTAAAAAGTGTTTGAATCACAGAGGAACTAGTATCCTTAAACAGCAGAATTTGAGCTAAGTTTCAGTGATGGATATTTATCAGTTTGCTGTATCTGAATTAAACGAACACATGCTTAGGATGCTTCACATTCTTACTCTCCAGGCTTTTTAGTCCTTTGCCTAGCACTTTTCCACGGCAGTGGACTTTTTAGGCTCTGGAGCTAGTGCTACCATTACTGTTTCTCCCCAACAGAGGGAATCTTTGGAATAACTTTTCATCCTTGCTCAACTACACCAGTGAAATGACTTTATAAAACACTCTGTAAGTAAAATAAATCAAGTTTTACTTTGTCATAGGACTTTTTTTTTTTAAATCACATTCATCTGAAGTTACTAAGGCACTTGAGGTTTTCGTATTTTGCTGCACATAACTTTGCACTGTAAGGAAGCACAAATTTAACAGAGATGAAAATGTCAAATCACATTTGTCAAAAGTGTTTGGATTTGGGATGAGGGGGTGTTTGGGTTTTTTTAAAACTGAGTTCCTTCTGAGGCATGATATTGAAGAAAGGAAATCCTTATCCATCTTCAGAAAAGTTCTCACTTATAAAATGAATGGCTAACTTGAACCGTAAAAGCAGCTATCGCCATGAACAGTTAGATAAATGTTTCTTTAAAAAGCAGGTTAAAAATGTTGCTTTGTAAACAATGTTACCTGATTTTCTGGCCATGACCGGATGGTGAGGAAGAAACAGACTCAGAAGATGAAAGTAGATGTGGCTTTGAAATAGGAGAAAGCACCTGATCAACACTCTGCTGTGAAGAGGCAAGGTATGAGCCACTGATGTCTGCAGATAAACACAATTTGTAGTAGTCAGTTATTTGTCCTACCGCTTCTCAGACAAGGCTGGTTTTTACAAGACATGCATAATTGGACTGTGCAGGCACCACCACTGTAGGGCAACTAACATCCAAATCTACCAGGATTAACATGAACTTTCTTGCACTTGTTACTTGTTTGTTTGTTTGTTTTTTCTCTGTTTTACCCCTCCTGTATGGCAATTCTCCTCTACAAGCCTCCAACATCATAAACTTATTCCTCACAAAGCATGATTACCATCACCCCATAATATGTCCATGTTCCCTACAAACTGCAGCCCCTCTGCCAAACACCAAATAATTTCTCCCATGCTGGGCATTAGAGAAAGATACAGACCCAAATTTCAAGCTAGGGATGTGCTTACTAGCCAGCAAAAGATAATGCTTGAGGTCTCCCAGAGGCCATTCTCCATTAGAAAGTTAACCTGGAGGATTCATTTTCTACAGATTTGTTAAAATGGGTGATGAAACGAAGAAGAAACTCTTTGAAGATTTTATCCTCTGATCAACAGCTGTAAAGTTATCAGGGAAGCAAAACAGACAGACAGTATGACTAGAGAAACCTTGAGTTTCCTAGGAAACCAAGGTTAAAAAACAAACCCCCTGCATTAAAAAGGCTTTTAATCCAACTTGCAAAGTCCAGCACTTCACTTAAATTTTGCTTTGCAATCTTAATTTTCATTTCCTGTGCAGCTACACAGGTCTATTCATTACTAGGCTATGAATTACTACTTTTTCCACAAGATTTGATATTCACTCCATAAGCAGGTACTGTTGTTTTTCTTCTCTTTATTGACCAAATGTAATCGGTGCTCAAGAGAGAGGAAAAGCCATTATGAACACTCCAGTACCTGAAGTTCTTCCAGGCAGTTGCACAGAAGCACACCCTGTTCATGGTGTGCATCACACTGCAGAAGTCAGGATGCTTCAGACCAAGGTTGGCCATGGATTTTTATCTCCAGACAGCCCTTACGCCCACGCAACACAGACGAACACCCTCTAAGGAAGCTGAGCACTAACAGAACAGGACCCAGCAGTTACATCGTACTCATGTATCAGCAGCACCTGTTCATGGTGGGAACCCTCAGCACACCCACATCCAATCTTTTGCCAAACGACCTGTCAAATTTTCACATGTAGAACAAATGGGCCGTAACAGGACGTAGCACTTACCACATCTACCACCTTGGCATAACAGAAACTGCAGGGTAGGACAGGTAGCGCACCAGACATCTCAAGTGGTAATTTACTACAGCCTACTACTGTTTAGAAATTATCTAGGATGGAACTTTAAAAAGAACAAACAAAAGCAAATTTGGACCTTTCGGAATAGAAAACTCAATATAAGAGAAGCCAGATGAAGCAGTCTTCTGCTGCACACGTTAACTACAATAGCTAAATGAAAAGATGGGAAACACAGAGGGAGGGTTATTAAAACTAGGAAATTACAATTAATGTTGCAAAGTAGTTACACTTAATAGCAACTTTTGAATTAAACTCTGCATATCATGAAGTTACACCTGTAGTGAACTATATGGCATCATCTTCTCTTTAAAGCTACCTGAACTAAGTGCAGTATGTTTAGCTGCCCTCAGTGTACTTCTCCAGTACATGTTTCCATGAAGGAGCAATACTCCAAGCAGCTAACACGTTTTGTCTCTGACTTCTCCTGCCTCTTAGCAAACAACAAATGAGTGAAAGTCTATCACTGCTAAACCTTTCTCTTCCCATAGCACAAGAGGAACACTAAGTAAAACCCCAATACCCCACCACAGTAACAATCATGACTTACCATCTGAAATTTTCTTGTTACTGAGATCTCTTTCCAATTTGGACACAGGAGTAGAAGAAAGGCGTCTTGAAGAAGACGCTCCTCTGTGCGGTGGTGTTAAGGGATTTTTAAAGACATCGACCTGCCCAGTTCTTTTGATGTATTTTTCACCTCTCGGACTGCTCAGGGGGGAATGCTGGGAGCTGGGATTATCCTCTAGAAGATCATGCTCGGTAGTCAAGGGGGGTCTACTAATAGCACACTGTAGAAGTGAAGGGGACTGCACCTTTCTCGGTGTTCGGCTTGCAGCCGCACCCTGCATGACCCTGTGTTGGTAGTTCCTGTAGGCTTCTTCCAAATACTCTGCCTCTTTTTCTAGTTCTTTTATTCTAGCCCGGGTTTGCGCCATACACTCCAGGTCAGAATCCGGAGAAGCACTGCGTGGCTGTAACTGCTGGCGATAACCAACTCTTGGCACAGCATTTACCTTCATCACATCGGTCATAACCTGATTCTTCAGGAACGCGCTGTCCACATAAACATCGTGAGGTACAATTCTGTCCCCAGTGAAGTCAAGGACCGAGCGATCGACAAGCGAAGGCTTTGGATTCCGATACACTTCATTTTCCAGAGCTAAATGATAGCAAGAGAAAGTGAGTGACAGTAAAGAGTGAGAGAGGAAGACCAATAATGAAACAGAAACAGTAAAACATGGCATTTAAATTCCAATTTGACCACAATTATTTTAACATTGAATTGGCTTAAATTTTGAGAATTGAATGGGTTGATTTAGGTGTATTTTTAATGTAGCTGCATAGCTGCAAATTATCACTGACATTATTTTTTTAATATCTAATCCTTCTGTGTAAAACTACCTCTACGGTGTTATTTCTTAAATTATGTTTAAATAAATAAATAAAAAAGCATCATCACCTTGGACACATTATATACAATCATGCTGTTAAAGGGTGAGGGACACAGGGCAGGCCAGAAGCCTTAACAGTTTCCTTCTATTTAGATCAAAAAAGAAATTTGGAGAAAAACAACACAGCACATAGATCATGATGTTGGTCTCTAAAAATCTTCTCCAAAATTGTGAGTTAAATTGAATGTTTTGGGGCTGTCTGCCTCCTCACTTGCACTGGTATGCTTCAGCAAGCCCAAAAGACCAATCTATAGGGCTGTATCTTTCTCAGCAAAATGACAGCCTTGGTTTTACTTTATGTAAATAGTTCTTCAATGACATCCGTAACTCTGATGCAAAATAAAAGTCCATACAATACTTCCAGTCATTTAATTAAAATGATAAAAAATATATTTGCTATTTTGACACTAAGAAATTTGCAATTCCAAACGGTACCGATACTTGTACCATGTATGAAAATGTACATATCAGTCTAGTGAATAAAGTATTGTATATATTGAACTAAGGTGCAACACATGCTGTATGTAATGAATAATCATTGCAGAATTCAATTCCAAACTTTTATTTATCAGACCTGATATTAGCAATTTGACAGATAGGCATCTTTAGAACTAAATTTCTTCAGCAGACTGAATTGCTTTACACAAGTGCCTCTCTCTTTCTAATGCCCATTCAAGATGCATATGTTATTAGCCTTGCCAACAACAGTTTGAAAGTTAGATCTAAGTTTGTGAAGTACAATTTCAAATTGATTGCTCTTATTATGAACACTCAAGAATCAAAATGCATTAAAAAACAGCTTGCCTCCTGGAAAATGGTGATGTTATCACCAAACATTAATGTCTTCATACTGAGGAAAAACAAAAAATAAAAACATGCACGTATTCAGTGAGGAGTCTTTTCACTTCCTCCTATATGTTTGTTTTTTGAAAGGAAGAGAAGTTGTAATCAGTCTACTTTTTAAATTGGGCTTTTAAATAGATTTTCACGTTAAACTTGTAATCTGCTCACTGGTGGTATTTTAGTTCTACACAACTGCAGCTTTTTTAAGCTTCTGGGAAGTCTTACACTGGTTAGGTAAGTGAACTTCATAAAGGACGGCTCTGGTGTAAAATACAAACCTGCCTGTGTTTGTTGCACTTGCAGTTTCAATTCTTCAACCTGCAAATTTAACTTTCTGACAGTAGCTTCAGAGTCAAACAGCTGGGTCTTTAACTGGGCACAACGTTCAACCTATAGGATATCAAGAGAAAACAAAACCCAGCATAATTCAAACAAAAAGAACAAACTCAAGTGGCTGAATACCTGTTTCTAAAAGTTTTTCAGGTCCAGTCAAACCATATACATACAGTATCCTACTGAAAGTCAGTGCTGACAACTTATTGGCTTGGAAAGATTTACTTTGGTTATGTTGGGGTTTTTTTTAGTCTTTTTCTGGTGTTGTTTTGCTTTCTTTGGAGTTGTTTACATAAAAACAAGCAGAATACAAGCAATCCCTGTAACTACATGCTAAAGGGCCTGCACAGGTACATAGATAAACATGAACAAGATGACAGGAAGAAGAAAGGATTCAAATTATTTAGAAAGAGTAATTTACCTCACTTTGTAGCTGCTTTTCCAAAATCTGCCTGTGACTTTCAAATTCATCCAGCGCCAGCTTCCTAGAGTGTTCCACTCTTCTCAGCTCCACTTGGCAGGCCAGGTGCTCTGCTGAAGGCTGGGACAGCTCTACCCAGGAAGAGAAACACTAGACACTCAGCCCTAGAATAATGAGCATGCACTTTTTGACATGATACCCCTTCAAATGTAAAGCTGATTTGTTTTTAGGAACATAACAAGGCTTTGTTTGAATAAAGTACTTAGGGATTTTTTTTTTCTTCCTTTTACAAAGGACTGAAATTTTTGTTGGCGTACTCATTGAAGAACTAGACCCAGACTGCCCTATTCTGGAAGAAAAATACATATCCCTACCTTATGTAACTGGGTGCACATCTGTAGTCTCCCATAATCTCAAACGCACATTAAAAATACTTGGCATTTTATAACTATAGTCAGGCAAGGACTTGAAAATAATAATGTAATGGTCTTTTACCATTATTAACCATATTAATGCTATGGTTGGAAATACTGCTCTGCTTTTTTCAAAGGGTAAAAGGTATATTCTCCATATCATTATAGCTACTGCTTAACTCAGGATTTCTATTATACAGGCCTATTAAAGAAAATAAACTTATAATGTCAAGGGCTGTTTCATTTTACACAAACATTAGTTGGGGTTTAATGCAAACTACCAGTAAACATAATACAAAGATGTATTTTAATGAAAAAATTATTTCTAAACAAATATTTATAGGGAAACATAAACAAGAAAATTATTAAATCATTCACACTGACTGTCTCGAAGATGCTGGTTCTCACTGCGAGTCTCATCCAACTGTTGCCTAAGTAGTTTATTCTGCACTTGGAGCTCCAATTTCTCCTCCTTTAGCAAAGGGTAGTCTGATACCTCTTGCAGTTTTTCTGTCAACAACTGGTTCTGTTTATTTACCAACAGAACCTGGGCCTTCACTGACTCTAAATCCAGCTGCAGACAAAGAATAGTTTAGAAGCTTATGAACTGCTGTACTACTTAACAATTATTTTTATTACACATTTTCTTTTTTTTTAATGTACCTCAAATGCACTAATGAGAATACAGCTTCTTTAAATTCACGTTTACAATTACCTCAAGCTGTTTTGTGCGTGATATAGCTTGCTTGAGTTCCTCCTTTTTTGAATTAACAGCAATGGCTTCTTCATGCAAAAGCATAGCTTTCTCTGCAGGCAGGATTACAGATGCTGAATTAAAATTAGTAGAGTATTACAGTAAAAAACCGTATCAGCACAAAACAGTTTAAGCTGCTAAGCCCAACATTCAATTTAATTCAAGACATAAAAATGACTGAATGTCATACACCTTCAAAATTAGGTAAATCACACTGTATGTATTTATACATATGTATACATATACTCCTTTACAATTAAGTAAATCAAATTCATATGCACATGATATATCAGTTCTTTCACATGTCCCCAACTTAAAAGTCCAAATATATTATCTGTCCCAGCTCTCTTCCTCAGGCTCCAATTAAACATCTTGTGTATAATAAATGTAGAAACTGGCAACCATTCAAGGGTATGGTACCAGACTGTACCAGAGTTCAATTAGAGAATGAATAAGCTAGCAGGACTTCAGAAGGAGATGGGAAACTGAAAAAGCAAAATGCTTTGCAGCCTCAGTACAAAGCAGCAGCTCACAGTTCCCACTGTGTTCTGAACAGCAAGGAGTTGCTGATGTGTCACAGGATCCTGCTACACGTTTTCAAAAATCTGTTTTGATGTCTCTTCTGTCACTTATACCACTGTTACTGAACACCTGTGGCTGTTTAGTACGAACAGTGTTTTGATACCTGTTAGTAAAAGCTCTAGAGATAAATAGCTACTTTAGTCATCTCAGAGACACAGTACCTTTATTTTTTTTTTCATCTTCAGTAACTTTATTGGTTCTGGCAATGTATTCTTCTTTTAATTCAAGCTGGTATCTAGAAGTAAAAAGAATTATGTATTCTCAAAGTAGGTGTGCACGCACATGCACGTGCATTTGTGTAAACTGCAGTCTTTCCCAGACTAAACTACAACCACACAATTATGTATTGACAAAACTAGTTACTGCAGAGCCACTGGAACGGTTGGAAAGCGCCCTGCCAATCACCTTGTTCAACACCCTGCTCAAAAAGCAAGACTACTGCCAGCTCTAGATTAGGTCAGCTGTGGCTCTTTTTAGTCAACTCCTGAAACCTCAAAGGATGTATACTCCACCACCTCCCTGCATGACCTGTGCCAATGCTGCACTACCCTCCCAGTAATTTTTTATTTTCCCCATGCCCAAGCTGAACCTCCCAAGCCACAGGTTATGGCCCCTGCCATATGAACTCAGAGGTCATGTCTGGTAGTCCCCTAACTATCTTGACAGACCTTTACTAGGCCCTCTCCAGTTTCTTCAGGACTTCCTTGAACTGAGGAGTCCAAACCTGGGCATGGTATTCCTAGCACAGCCTCCACCAGTACCTGAAGGGGATAGTAACTTCCCTCGGTCTGTTGGCCATGGTTGCCACTAACATGCTGTTTGCCAGAGCGTGCTGCTGGCTCACAGTCAACCTGGCATTCGCCGTAACTCCCATGTCCTCTTTAGAAATACAGCTATTCGGTCAATTCCTTTTCCCCATTTATGCTACTTTATAGGGATATTCTGCCCTGAGCATAGAGCTTTGCAATTCTCCTTGTTAAAATTCCTAAGATTTATGTTGACATGATCCCCAAGTTTATCGAAGTTTGTCTGAACTGAAACTCTGCCATTTGTTGTGGAAGCCATTCCCCTTAATTAAACCTCCTGTTCAAAGTTGTTGAAGATGCCCTGTGTTAACATCCAGATCACGGATGAAGGTGTTATTTTCAGATATTGCCATATCCATCCTCCTGCATTTTTGCAAATGGTCCAGACCACTCAGATCCTTCTCCCAATTATGGCACTTAATGTTTACTGTCGAAATAAAAAAGGATTCCTTTTCTAACAAGTATCATTATTTCTATACAATAAATAGTAGCTCTTTGCTACTTTTCATCAAGGATTCGGGACAAAAGGACATGGATTTTACCTGTCTAAGCATTTTCAACATGTCTAAAATACTTTGTATGCTGATAAAATAAGCTAAGCAGCAGTTCATCCTTAAAATAATTTGCTTCTCCTCATAAACCAGAAGCCCTTTACAAGCATTATTTGCAACTAGGTGTTATGCACTATGTAAAATAAGATACTAAGTTGGGTCAATTAGTTGCATTTAACTGTTCTTTGAAAAACCCTTCACATCTACTCAGTTTTGGCTGAGGCATCATTCTTATCAAAACGTACTCTTTACATCTTTCCTTTGTAATTTAAATAAAGACGTATTAACACAGGTAATACTCATTGTTCACCGGCTTGCGATAAGAAGTCACAATACATCAGTCATTTGGTTTAACTGCCTAACTGGAAGACCGGTTCATGCCATCAAACACACATGAGAGCACCTGCCTGCACTGAAGCATCAAGTAACCCTTCAAGTGACCAAAGCACTCCAAGAAAGTACAATGGCAAAGTTAGGATATACCCACTGCAACACCTCAAAAGCAGTCACAGATGATGTTTTTCATTTTCAAAGAGCATTTCTAAGCAAATTGTTTTGAAACCATGCTCAAGCGGATGGTAGTCAGTAAGAGAGGGTGATCTATAACAGAGAATCCCTCTACAAAAATGGGGAGGGGTTAAGGTAAGACCCAATCTCTCTGTTCAATGGGTTAGTGTGCCTCTCACCCTTTTTGCAAGGAACCTATAACATCTCCTTAATGCCAATTTCCCATCCATGCCCCTTCTACGTTCATAAAATGCTCAGTTCTTTTAATTGTGGTCAAAGGAAGTCACTAATACTGCTTCACATCCTCCTATCTAAACATACAATTTAATGTCACATCTCTTTCCCAGATAACAACACAGAATTAAAACTGCAATAATATAATCTATAATCTAAAGATAATTACTTTCAATAGCAAGCTTTTTCTGAACATGACAGAACAATTTGTCTCACCAGCAAAGAGCCAAGCAGTAATGTAAAGAATTCAAGCGGATTAAAACAAAAACATGCGTGCACATTTTTAAAGTCCTTGCTTTGTTATACTTTTCAAAAGAAATCTTATAGAATTTATTATTCTGTTTTCATAAGAAGTAGTGTGTGTCCTATTAGAGACAAAAGAAAAATTTACTTTAAGAGTTCCGTCTTAAGCTTTTGGTCATACGTCTCCTCTATGTTCTTTACAGCAAGCTCCCGACGTCGAAGTGCATCATCAACAGCTTTATTTTTCTCTTCCTGAAGTTTCTGAGTGCTGAAATATCCATAAGTATACAGACAAAAGCCAAAACTTTAGGTTTGTTGGGTTTTTTTTTAAATAACATCTAGAGACATCAAAGGGTAACGTGTTTACTTGAAACAATGTAGCAATTTAAAATTATGATCAGAATCTGTCATTGTAATTCATTAAGAACAAGAAGATGTGACACAAACTAAATTTGCCCTACTTAAAATCCAGTACCAATCAATCATGCAGCTATCCCAGGTTAGCCCTAGCTCATCTTCCCACACCAGAAAGCCTTCAGAGGAGACAGTGCTGGGCATGGTACTCTATCAGCACCCTCTGCTGGCTTGTTAAAAAAAAAACAAACCAACATGTTTTTGTTAGCGAGATACTCATTCTGCTATAAAAAGCAGATGTCAAAGTAATGACATTAATTAGTATTGAGAACCTGGCCAAAAATGGTTTAGTTATTTTTTTTTTTATTTAACCAAAGAAAATTGATCTTACTAGGAACAAGTTAAAAAAAAAAAAACAAACACAACACAAAACAGGACTAAAGAAGCAAAATATCATACACATGCCTTATGAGTGTTAGGATTACATACTGTGTTGTTTGGTTTTGGTTTTCTTTTTTGAATTTAAGCACTTCAAAGCAAACGTCTTGTTCCTTGCCTCCAAAGCGATACTGCACTGTTTTGGTTGGATAAGGAACAATGCAAAAAACCCCATACTGATTTTTGGATGGGGTATCTCTGCTAGTATAGACAGTACACAATACTGCTCAAAATACAAAACAGCTTATGGGATATAGAATCTATTTCAACAGCAGCAACAACTTGCAACCTGCTTTCCAGAAGCAGGACAAACAACATCATTTAGCATTGCATATGCCCTTCAGCAACTTACACTTCAAATGCCTCAATTCTTTGCTTCAGTTCCGCCTCTCTGGTCCTTATGACTTCAATATCTTTCAGTAGACTTTGTCTCTGAGCGTAGACTTCCTTTGCTTCTATCTGAATCACAGAATATTATTTCTAGCTTTACTTCACACTTTATACAGCATCTATTATGTAACATGTTCAAACTTTCCAAGGATCTTCTTCAGTAATTGGTCTTACTCCACATAAATACTATTCATATAGTCATAATTTGAAATAATATACAGAATTACTTTTTTATACTCCTTCTTCTTCTGTTCTCAGTAAAAATGGTTCAGATGGCTACTTGTAAACACTTCACTTTTAATAAATGGCACTGATTAAAACTTATGTAAAAGCAAAAATTGTTTTAAAACACTTACAGAATAAACACAAACATCTGAATTTTTTAATAAACAAGTTTTGTAGGTTCTTTGCAAAAACAAAATTGAAAAAATGAAATTGAAAAAACAAATGTCAAAAGCCCCTCATCAAACGTGATTTAAAACTGAAACTGAGTCAACTAGCAGTCTTTCAGTTTTTCAGTTTAACTTACAGAAATCAAACAGATTTTAAAGGTTATCCTCCAAGTGATGAACTTGCTAATACCAAAAGTCACATATCTTCTTATTAATAAAATATAGCTTTTCTCATTCTTAAGCACACAAGGCATTATTTCTCTCCAAAGAAATAATAAGTGCCTAAGAAGAAAAAAAATTATTATTTTGCCCCATGGGTGCTCATATCAAGTTTGCAAATCATGTGCACTTGATGGTGCTGAAAGACTTAGCTGCTGTTCCCAGCGCAAAAAAAACAGAGCGGTTTGTCAGCCATACTTCCTGGGCATAAAGTTATCTTAGTAAAGCGTTAAATGGCCTCCTACCTTTAATGCAAATATACTTCAGCTCAGTAGAGCTGCTGGCCTCTGTTAAATAAGTCCCCAGGTAAACGAAGCATATACTTTTCAGTGAGTGCGGGAGCTGACATGAGCAACCAAACATCCATACATAATGCTTGACAGATATGCTGATCTAGCCATCCTTTTTTTTTTTTTTCTTTTTTTTTTAATTACTGAATTAATTCCTTGCCCACAGAAGAAAATTGATAGCATAAAATAGATGGTTTTCTTGTAAGCTTTGAATGACATAACGTAGAGTAGTGATAAAATGTTTAATTTTCAGATTGGAAGGAGGTCCATAGTAGAGACCTGTATTTTTTAACCAACATCATGTGGTCTCAGGGAGGGGAAAAAACCACCACCAACAACAAAACCCAAAACAAAACAAAAAAACCCCACCAGACCAGAAAGGTGGTTAGCATCTGTGGATAACTAAATTATTTAGATAAGAAGGTCTACTGCAGACAGCAGAGGGGTGGCTAGGCAAACAGGCAACAGAACACCAAGCAAACTATTATTGCAAAAACTGAAAGGTAATAGAGATTGGGAGAAGCAATCTAGAACTGTATATAAATTACTATGTGCTGCAGTAACTGTTACTACTATGGCAAAACACTAGGAGTTAACAGCCCAAAGGATTAATTCATCAACAAAAAAAGTATTCAAAGAAACGAAGCAAGATGTTAATTTATAGTAAAGGCAATGGCTATTAATAATATTCAACATGTAAAGACATACAGAAATGGCATATCCGTACCATACAGACTATATATTGCATTTGCAATTGAAGGAATTTATACTATAACTAAAAACTATGTTCTGGAAACAGAAAAGTGAAAAGTCATATCAACTTCCTGTTAAAAAAAAAAATCTCAATTATCTGAGTTCAGCAAAGATTTTAAAACAGATTAAAAAGTATTTATTACGTTTAAATCCTTCAATCCTAGTTTGCAGAACAGTTCATTTTCCAGTCAGCTCTTAGATATTTACCCATACTCATTCTTGTGGTTGCTAAAAGTGTTCCCCTATTCATAAGAACAAAAGTAAATTCAAAGTATTTGTTAATAAGCCAAGTAATATCTGTAGGTAAATCCCCCAAAGATAAAAGAACAGTTTAATCAACTTGCTGAATCACTTTGTACTAGATTAAGAAAAAAAAAATATTCGGAACTTTACCTCTTGTTGTTTTTGAAGCCTCTCAATAGCATTCTTTTCACGAGAAATCAAGGCTTCAGACTTTGCTTGATGTGTCCTCTCTAACTCATGACGTAGCTCAGCAATTTCTTTCTGGGTCTGCACCTTCTCCTCCATTTTAATCTTTGCTATTTCAACTTCTTTAAAATGTTCTAGCTTTTACATACAGGAGGAAGAGAGCGTTAAGTAGGGCCACCTTCAAATCGACAAAGACAATCCCTCCTCAGACAATTCTAAATTTCACTTAGAAATTCCTGGTAGGAAATACATGATAGTTCGATGAAATATTACTGTGATAAAGGTATCTTAGCAGCACACAGTATTTACATGTCTCGCATAGTTTTCATGCGTTTATCTGGCATCCCAAAGCAGATCTTATACAAAACTAATAGCTTTAGACAAGAGCAAAACAGAGGCATATGAAGAAAAACACACTACAGGAGCAACAGTCTGCTCGCAATTAAGGAATGGCCACAGTCCTGAATTCCTCCTCTGACACTGTCTCTATTCTTGCCTCTTTCCCAGAGAATCACTTTTGACTGGTGATGCAAGAAATGGCAGAAGCAGACCCATCCTGAATCACTCAGGAACAACAGAAATTCATCTGGACACAAAAAAAGTGCTGAACATGTAAAAAAAAAAAAAAGCAGAACATGTAACTCCACATAAAGAGGGTTACAGAAACACAGGTCCTGACTCACAGACTTCTTAGCACAACTGAAAAAAAAGTAAATGCTTACGAACAGGAAAGTATGCATCTTGCAACTGCACAGAAGAATTGTAGGGCACATGCCTCCATACAATGTGTGAAGTGCAATATATGCAAGAACAAACAGGGTTAGAAAGAATTATACTAAAAATTTGGAAGAAAACGGAAAGCAAGCATACAAGAAAAAAAAAATGTAAGAAAAAATGAGCAAAAGAATAAAAAGAGGATAGAAAAATTGTGAGACTGGAGAAAACAAGGAGGCTAGAGAGAGGGAAAAGCACAGTAGGAATTCACGTCTGTGGGCATAAATTTTGTGAAAAATTAAAGAAACTGTGAGACAGTACAGCATCACTTGTACATACATAAACTGGATTAGAAATGCCTTACAATAATTCATGCCACATTGCTAAGGAATCCATGTAAAGTTATTTGAATTTAGAAGTGATTTATATCTGGTCAAGATTCCAATTTCCTTTGTTGCAACTGCTTTGCTTAAACTGAGACAGACTTAACAACACACAAATTAGCATGTTCTACATACTAAAGAGACAGTGCCTGTTGGGGAACGAAGACTAAATGAAAAATGAAGGTAAAACCCATTGGCAGTTTTAACTCTCCATCTTCCTACCTGTCTAGCTGAATAAATATGACTGAACTGATTTCCTCCAACGTTTTATAGGCAGATGACTGCCTTTAAAAGTGTGTCTTAACAATTCTAACCGATTATCAGATCATTTTTATATCCAAATAAACTATTGACCTTGACAGAAATTCATGGAAAAAACATATTTAAATGAACTACAGTTAAATTAATTTTTTCTATCCAAATAAACTGCTCAACTTGACAGAAACTTATGGGGAAAAAAAAAACTTATTTAAATGAACTGCAATATATTGTCTCTGCGCCATTTTTCAGGCATAAGGATTATTGACGGATTATGTGACAAAAAAAATCCCAATTTTATTCCCAAAATGAAGGAAAAGTCTCTCAAAGAGCTGTCTTCAATTATAGGAAGAAAAGAAACCCTCAGAAATCATTCAAAATATTGTCTGTTTCTGTGTAATATTTTGAAATATTACGCAAATTCTCATCAGTATTAAAAATTAACTCAACTATCTGTCAAGCTACACAGCAGCAATTCACACCTCTCAGTTGCTATGCATTACACTGAAATTCAAGCTTCAAAATCTTAATTGGGAAGGAAAATGAATAGTACGACTAAGCATAATAAACATTTCTCCATAAAACAATATAATCAAAGAGCAAATAAAATTTACCAAATTAAGACAATCAAAATAAGAAAAAGTTGTGTTACAAATTACCATCAGAATAGGAAGCTTAACATTCTGTGCACATTTAATAAAAAGGGGGAACAGAAAATATACACCTGCTGTATCATCGAATTAACAATTGATATTGGATTAAATTAGCCTTTTGTGTTTGTTGTAACTCATTATTAGATCTTTTCTTTCAATTTACCTTAAGAATTAAAAGTTTGTAACATGCAAAGTCAAAATTAGCAAATGTCTCCCTCAAATTCAATGACCAGACTTGTACCTTTTGACACATTTCTGCTTGAAGCTGCTTCTCTATTTCTTTTCTATATTCATGAAGTTTTACTTCTAACGATTCGTATTTCTGATGCTGGGGATAAAAGTCTGCAAACTGTTCATCGATCAGCTGAAGCTTCTCAGCTATAAAAAGAGCAACATATCCATCATAATTGAAAAACAGTCACCACAGTTATCCTAACAATGTTCCTGGAGGAACCCATCTCTCTGTAAGAAGTTCCTTAGTTTACCTAAGCAGCACTGTCACGGAAGGACCTGTGTGGTACAAAAGCAGAGGCAGCACAGAAATGCCATTTATCAGCTCTGGGCCACATAACATACACCTAGGAGGAGGCACATGGCTGCTTAGGCCCTATTTGTGGTATTACATAGTCATTCATCCTCTTCAGCATGGACAGACAAGAATTTTCTTCTGCATGCAACTTTTAGGGGGTTTGTATTACTAATAGCATGCATATTATAATTCAAGAAGTCCCAGTCTATGCCTAACTTTCACTGAAACACTATCACAGAAATAGAAGGCACGCATTTACAATTATGTTTTCCAGGACATATTTCAGCATATAACATTTGTAGTCCATCTAAGATGTTACAGCTCTTAGCTAAATGCCTAAGAAAACATCTGAGTGATTAAAAAATAAATATAAAAAAAAAAAAATCACAAAGCAAAAGTCCTGTTATTTTAAGAAGGGTTAGAAAACCAACATACTCATGATAGGTATGACCTTTACTTATTATTACTTCAGGCTGCATTTGAGTAAGCGATGAATGAGTAACATTCATACACTTTACTAATCCATACCAATATGAAAATATTTGGGGAGACTTGCTTGCAGAGGTTGCACTTACCAAGAGATTCTCTGTAAAGAGGCACTGAGGTTGTCTGAGTTTCTGTGTCATGAGTTTCCTTACTTAGATGATGCTCTGTAAGTCCGATTAAAATCTGTGTGAGAAAACCTACAAAGATCCAATATACTAGTTAGTTCTGACTTCATGCCAAAACTGAATTTTTGAGCCTGTATCTAAAGACGTCGTTTTCACTGTACAAGAAAACCTATTCGATTTAAAGGAAGAACTAAGTATTTAAGTAAAAATCAATACTAGTAAACTATTAAGATTTTTATTATAAGCCTATTCCAGTCCATCTCATTCCGCAAAAGCTGTCCTTTTGCAACTTTTCCTTTCATCCCTTTCTCTTTGTCTCTTTGATTTCCAAGGTCATTTGAGAGCAGATTATGACTACTGTAATTACAAGGTCATTAGGCAATAGGGGTTTCTGAAGATCAAAGTCCTTTAGGCTATATAATATAGCTAGGTTTCATCATGCAGACATAAGAATTATTTCTTATATAAAGCAATGAAAAGTCAATTAAAACTTTAACTATATTTTGAAGTACATTATGCAAGCTAATACGGTCCATTATAAACACAAACCAAAATCTGAGCTTGCCAAAGTTAGCATGAAAAGCTTCAAAACAGCATTACATTTAATACCTGATTACAGATTTTTTTCATATTTCTAATATTCAAGTCATTTATTTTGTAGGTGAATGTTAACACTTAATCCACACCACAAATAGGAGTTGGATAATCCTGAAACATAACATTCATCATCCTGATCTACTGCAAATTTCAAAATCTTACTGAATCCATATTATTCCATACCAACATACACTCAAGAAGTCTGAATTTCTATTGCTTGCATCTTAATAAAAATGAAGCTGACAGTTATCCTTATCTGCATCATGTATAAGCATCTTGTACCTTTATTTTCTTTCCGAGTTCCTGAAGTCTGTAAGAAATAAAAGATGTTTTAGCCAGTCTATTTCATTACAACTGTAATTTAAACTTGTTTTCAAAATCAAAGTAACTTTACCAGTGATTTGTAAAGACTGGATTTTGGATTGATCCTCATTAATTGAAGAAGATCTTGCATAGTCCACAGCTTTGGGGGGGGAAAAAAAAAAAAAAAAAAAAAGAGGTAAGTTAGAAAAGGTTAACTACTTTAAAAACACTTCAGATGAGTAACAGGCACTATTTTACAGTTGTAGAATGTTTTCCATTCGAGAAAGATCTGTTTATTGCCTTGTAAAACCATTTTCAGAGGCCTGTTCTAGTACTACGCTTACTTATCTCCATTACCTAAGACATATGGCAGCCAGCATGCAGTTTCATGACCAACTGAAGCTGTGAAAAAGAGAGTTTTCTTCCCTCCCCAACCTGGATAAATGCCCTTGCTACTTTCTTTGCCTCTTTTCTTGATTTATCATACAAATCAGATGAGCTCATTAATCCAAATGACAACTAACTACTCACCAAGCCAAAAAATTAATTTTCAGTTAGAAACAACTTCACCCTATCACACACTCACAGAGGAGAAACAAAGAGAGGGGGCAAGGACTGCCCTTTTCAGCTACAGCTTGTAGTCAGAACAGCTTAAACTGACCATGAACAACACTTTCAGGGAACCAAATGGCTTTAATCAGGATCAGTTCCCCACGTGGTCTGCCACGCAGCCTCACAAATGACCATCCCAGACTGCGGCTATGGGTGAAGGAAGTACGAGGTTTAAGAGGCTTGTGCTACGTCTTCCCAGAACAGCATCATTAGCTGGTTGCCAGTTTGAAGTATTCAAGCAAATAGCCTTGAATATTATAAGTCTTTTATGGAGATGATCAGAAGCCGTATTTGCATTTGTATGTCACTATCACAAAAGGGGATTTTTTCAATTCTGTTGGAATATAGCATCCCCCCAGAAAGCAAAGCTCCCAGAAGTCTTAGAAGAGGTGAGTTACTGAACTTACCTTCTTCTTCTCTAATCCACTTTCTGGGAAGAAAACAGAAAGTGAATACTCATAGCCACATCTCTGTAGATGATCTGCCACCAAACTGTTAGAAGCTGTGATCAAAAGTGAACTGTCATCATTTGCAACAGCCTGCGGCTGAAGTTCTCCACTTAAAATTGGGTGCATTAGTTCATGGATTAGCTGGTTTCGGAGCTGTGTCTGATACAGAAAAGATGTTATATCTCAGCTTAAATGTTATTCAATGACAGGTTTTATTTTTCAAAATTCACAGGGAGTCTCATTTTACTTGTACACTTCATATTACAACTTACATAACAGAAATGGGCAGACTAGCTTTGGCAAAATTTAGAAGAGTGCTTGGGACACCGTGCCTTTCTTCAAAACACTCTAATGGTGGCTACAGTGATCTTTGACTTGCCATCAAGATGTATCACATGTAGGATTGAAAAGAAGTATTGTTCTCAGTCAAGAACTCACATAAACTCCAGTCAAGTACCTCCAGCTTCACTTTTAGATCACTGCTTTCCTGTACTCCTTCTCTCTGGCTTAAATAAAGCCTGCCTGATGTGGCCTTAATTTCAGGTGTACTCTGAAAACTCACTAGTCCTCTTCTGAGTCTCATATCAAGAAGCTGCCGATGCAATCGCAAAAGCAGATGGGAAAATAAACAGGAAATTCAACGTTTTTAATATAAATTATTTTGTAGGGAAGCAAAAAGATAGTAATCAAAAAAGCCTACGGGCACTAATAATAATCAAATTGCATTTTTTAATTATTTATTTGCATTCTATGAGTTACAACAGAGAAAAAGTAACCTAAAATCAGAAAGTCTCCCTCCTGTAAAAGGAAGAAATAATAATTTTCATTACATAATTATACGAACTGTTTATAGCATACTAAAAGATCACAACAAAAATAGTGTTTTAACCTTTCAACAGCAGGCATGCAACAGTGACGAAGTTGATTAAAGAAATACTGTGTTACCAAAAATGGGATGAAATACCAAATGCTTACCAAAACTTAACACAGCTAGATCATCAGACCAGCCTTGTATTTTAGCTCAGCTTTCTACAGAAGTTAGACAATAGAGGGAAATTAAGACAACTGAAAAAATGGTTTTGCTTATTAATTTCTGAACTTGTCCAGTTTCAACCAACTTTGCCAGAGATGAGGTTGCCTCAAAAACAGCCAAGACCAACAACCTCTTATATGTCTCACAACAAAGTGCAGGTGGAAAACACGGGGCTAAATCCCTGACCCTACTACAGGAAAGGAAGGCAGACATGGGTTGTTACATGTTGGCCATTCCACATACCTGTAGCTCCAGATCCACCCTGCCTCTTAGCAGCAGTGACAGTCAGATAAGACCCTGACAAAGTTGAGAGTATTCTCATTAGAAGATACAAGAGTGCTTGCAGGAATCCATTAAAAACCCAACTCTATCAATTCTTCAGCTCAGAAAAGCTACAAAATCTTTAATACGATGTACAGTCTTCTAGACAAGGAAAAGAGAAGCAGGAAAATGAACTTAAATAACTAATAGTCTGTCAGGAGGCGTGCTAAGTCAAACCAGACAAGAAATGGTTCAAGCACTGCAAGCTTGGTATGGCAATCACTAAGAGAGAAACGAGCTGCTCTGAACAGGGAATTCTTGTCCATAAGCTTATCAGCGGTATTCTTAAAATACAGATCTTGATTATTTTTTTTTAACCACAATGAATTTGACAGAAAAAGCAGGAGCTAAAAACATTTGCTGGTGACATAAAGATGCGTCTAGAAGTATAAAAAGATGCCATAAAAAAATGCAATGAGATGATGTTTAAAGACTAGCAAAACAGAAACTGCATGAAATACAACATTTGACCATTGGCCATTGACCGGCCTGATATGAATTTCTGCTATAACACAAGAGATTTAGCGTTTGGAAAAAGCAAAGCAAGATGTGGATGTATTAATCAATGATCAGCACTAGAAATGTAACATGCCTCAAAAAGAGGTATGTGCAGCCTTCCACAGGCTTTCCCCATAACAATACGGAAGAATGAATACCTTTCTAAACTTTGTCTGGAAAACTCACAACAATCATGATCGACTTTCTTTAAAAAAAGGGGAAAGACTTGGAAGCGATGCAGAGGACTACTGAGATAACCAGCAATGAGACTACTGCACCTTGACTTGCTTAGCGCTGTAGAACAGAATGCTGAAGAAAAGGTGACTGCTGCTTATAAATTCATCAAGAGAAGCAAGAGCTACTTAAACTGAAGGATACTTTTAGCACAAGAAAAAAAGGCCAGAGCAACCATAAATAAACCCAGGCTACGAATCAGAACAAAGTTTCACTCCTGAACACAACTGTACTCTAAAACATTCTCCTTAATGAGCAGAGGAGAAAACAGCTCAAATAGTTTTCAAACAGATCTGGAATATTTCAGAGGAATTCCCATAGCATGTTTACTTACAATAAGTAACAAATTGACTCTGACCTAAGAGTTCCTTTCCAACCCTGTATTATCATTTATTCCTCTCTTCCCTGCTTGACTTTTTTCTCAAGCATGGGAATTTTCAAAGACCCAATACAGGCCTTCAACCTTCCTGAAAAAGACTCTGAGACTACATCCACAATAAACCCCACTTCTGTTTAGGAAGAACTCGTTTCTGAAAAATAAAAGCTGAATACGAAGTAAGCTGTGGCAAAAATAATACAGCTGGGGAGCACGGGAACACGTGTATTCGGCGTGAACTTTCACTGCTTTCAAGGTTAAGCAGCACAGCAGATCATGCGTAGCAAGCACCTGCTGAAAATAAAACACACCTTAAGTGTGTCCAGGACCCCTCGGTTCTTAAAAGTCTGGTAGAGCCTTTTCCGGAGTTCATCTTGGGACAGTGCCTCCCTTTCAACCGAAGCCATCCTGCCCTACAATACCGGGGGAGAAAAAAAAAATAAAAAAAATCGTTACTGACTCCCAGCTCGATCCTCGGCCGGCGAGACAGCGAGCGCCCAAACCGCCCCAGCCTCCCCCTCAGGCAGGCCCAGGCCTCGCCAGGGGCAGCCTCCCCCTACCCACAGGGAGGGCGACGGGCCCGGGCCCGG
>NW_009260775.1:36108-53765 GCF_000687185.1 Egretta garzetta
ACTCTGGAGTCCCTGGGGATGGAGCCGGGCCGTGGGACTGTGCCACGCCCGCCGTCTGTCGCCCTTCCCCTTTCTGCCGCCTCTTTGGAGGGCGAGACGGACGGTGTCGCTCGGGGTCGGGTGCGCCGCGTTACTGCATGGCGTCGTTGCCGTCCAAGTCACTGGGAGAGCTGCCAGGGGTTAAATCCATCAGTCAGTTGTAGAGTAAGAGTCTTTAGGTAGCAGTAACTAGATTCACTTCCAGGCGATGCTCTGCTTTCCAAGGATATTTTTCCCCCCCGATTTGAGTATAAATGTGCATACCTAAGAAACTGTTTGCCTCTCTTTAGCCTGTGGTAAATAGGAATAGGAAGCACGGCTGATTTTTAGGAGCGTTTTCAGATAGATTAAGAGCTGGTATATAGACTCATCAGTGAAGCGTGTCTATCTCTCTTTTTTTTTTTTTTTTTTTTTTTTTCTGTAAGGAAGGCTCTATTGAAGAATGTCTGGAAGTTTCTATTTTGTGATAGTTGGTCATCATGATAATCCCATATTTGAAATGGAATTTCTGCCTCCTGGAAAAGTAGAGTCCAAGGTGTGTTTTTTCCCCTGTGATACTTCTGTGATGTAATTATGGTGCATTTTCTTTGGTAATTTTACCGTGTATTAGAAGCATGACCAGCACGTTGTTAAAAGTGTTACTAGTATCCACTGTTTTTTTCTTTTTTTCACAGAAACTGTTACAGGGAGTAGAACTCTGGAATTCTTGAGTTTCTTTACAAATTCTTTGCCAGATCATAGTAGTTCTTCATAAAACATGCTTTCCTTCAATGTTTTATGCTGTGTGGTGAAGAATATATTGCTCTTAGAGCTTTTATAATAACTGTTCATTATCTAATGCTATTTACTGTTGTTCTCTCTTTTAAGCCATCTGTGTACAATAATAAAGTAAGGAAGATAAATTTAAAAGCCCCAATCAGACCTTTATTTTTTATGCTATAAAGGAGTCTTATTTTTTAATCATGTTCAATAGTCATGCTTGCCTTTAAGTATGAAAGGTTTAAAACTTGTATTGATAAGTGCAGGTTTGAAAATGTGAGGAATGTAAGTAATGTTTCCAGTGGGAAAAGAATAAATCTGTCCATTGTGCTATTACATCAAATTAAAAACAGACTTCAGAATAAAAGTGTGTGGGTCTGTGAGTGTGTCCAAAAATGGAAGCATATGCTGTCACTGATTTGAACAGTGTGATGTCATCTGTATTTTGAACTAGTGTCCCACAAAAAATCATAGATAAGACTAGTCAGACTAGACTTGGTGAGGGTGAGGATGTGTCAGAGAGTGGAAAAAGTAATTTTCTGCATTCTGCTAATGGAATTAACTTGGCTTGGGTAAGCTTCTTGTCTGGTTGAGGTTGAAATACTAAATTTTCTCCTAAGAGAGAATCTAAACTTGACGTGCGCTGAAGGAGAAGTAGTAGACGTTGATACGTTTCGGCAGCTATCACTTCTGTTTCTGAGACATGAATTCAGTGCAGATGCACAGCTGCCTGAAGTAAGTGGTCTGCATAACGTACGTGGTAAATCAGCACAAGCTTTTGCCCCTGAAACTTCACTACTTAGTCTCCTCCTCAGAATGGTCTAATGGAACTTGTGAAGTTGTTAATGCCCTGAGCCAAACTTGATCTGGGGGAAAAACATAGCGCACTGGAGAGGTGCGAGAGTGGCATTAATAGCATCCCTATGTTTTGAGAAATGGTGCAAGGCTACTTATGTTTCCAGTCTAACAGAAGCTTAGATTATGGTTTAGTCCCAAGTCTTCTTGGCAGACGTCCTCTGGTGTTCTAGTTAGTGTACAAAGTAAATGGCTCTTTCCCCACAGAACTCTTGTAGTATTAGGGCCAAACACTGTGATCGCTCTATGAAGGCCATTCACGTTTATTATAGGAAGAGGTGCAATTTACATCTGCAAGCATGTATTTAATACCAGTTGCAGGATGTTTTTCTGCATTATGCTCTTAGAAAAAAGATATACACACACACCCCAAAACAATAAAACAATCCTATGTTTCTTGGCAAATTACCTGAAAAAACAGAACCTTTAGGTGAGAATGTTAGCAGTATATCTGTCCTCCGTATCTCTCTGCTTTCCCCATCTGTCCCCCAACTTTTACGCATTGTAACCTCTTGTTCAATTTCTGCCAAATTTGACAGAGAAGTTGTGGTCCAAAAAATGCTAAATCCCTGTAAATTTCACAAAAACAGGTGACTGAAAAGCAGAGAAAAAGACTTCTATCGGGGCCTCTGTTGTAGAATTAAGTTTGCAGTGGGGAGTATCCATTGATAAATGAAAGAATTCACACTTGAATTCATTCCTGAGCTATAAATGTAGGTTTTATGGGTTTTGCTGCTCTCAAGACTGGTTTTGTGATGACCTTTTTATTATGACCTTTTTTGTCCCTTGAAATCAGGTATCGTGACAATATACAGTAGCTTCATGTAATTACAGGGTGGCACATATGTGGCAGAAAAGAAGGCTATGTGTAACTATACGTAACGCAAGCACTAGTTGTTTAGCAGCTTGAGCAAATTATTGGTTTTATTTCACTCCTTTCACTGAATTACTAATTCTGTCTTCTGGAATGCATTAGGATGATCATCGCCATCTCAACCAGTTCATTGCCCATGCTGCTCTTGACCTAGTAGATGAGAACATGTGGCTTTCTAACAACATGTATCTGAAGACAGTGGACAAGTTTAACGAATGGTTTGTTTCTGCTTTTGTCACAGCTGGACATATCCTTCCCTCTTCTCTTTCCTTATATTTACATAGGAAGTCTTTTGCCAGAAAGAGTTAAGTCATATGAAATGAGTTTGGAATAGATTTCTGTGGCTGTTCACCACTATTATTGTTAGAGAGAGTCACCAGCTTCAGAATGAAGTAAACTGGGAGGCACAGCAGTTGTTGAAAATTGGGACCAACTGGAAAGATGGATTTTTCTTTTTGGAGCTGGAATAGCCTAATGAAATGTGGAGCTCGCATGGAGTGGAGGAAAAAGGAATGAGAAGGGGAATAATACGGGAAGGTCTGAGCAAGCTGATATGATTCTCTGTTCCCATCCCTTTGCTAATGCTAGAGAGGAGAAGCAGGGATAAATATGCTTGGTGTCAGTCACACCCATCTTGAAAATGTGGTGTGAAGGCTTGATCTTACGTGCAGATACTCATAGCAGTGTGTGTTGTGAAACATTTGTGGTACACAGGAAGTAACATTGAATGTAATTTTAACTTCAGGGGTATATGGCAAAGGTGCTGAGAGCATCGTCCACATACAGAATTTTCTAGCTTTAAAAAGAATAACCTTGAATAGACAGGTGATTATTTTTATTTTCAAGAAGGGGAATTTTAAAATGTAAAGGTAACGCTTTCTAAATGTCACTGCTCCAGTTACTTTTTTTAATGCTTCCTCCTGTGCACTGCTAATGCTTCCTCCTATAGTCACTGCTATTTCATGTACAGCTAAACATTTCAAGTATATGCAGAATTAGGTATAAATGCTTATCTCAGGATATGTTAAATGTCTCTCTCCTTTGGAAAAGTTAACTCTTCCTTAATTGCTTTACATATGAGATTTATAATGCTTCATGATGTAAGGCAAGAAGATGGAATTAAGAACTTCTTTAATGACGTGTATGACTTGTATATAAAGGTAAGAACCTGCTTCTTATGGTCTCACTGCAGTACTTCTAAGTGTGTTCTGCTGTACGTCCTCAGGCATGCCTGTATTAGCATGTTTTCGTGTGGGGGCCAGTATAAGTGCAGAAGCACCCGTGCAGTCCACATGAGCCAGAGTTGGCAACATGTGACATAAAGGCTGTATTTTCCATTAAACAGAATAGATTTTGCTGAGTTGTTATAAACTGTGCTCTTTCAGAATTTATTCTTCATTTCAGCCCAGTGATTGGGGGCAGTATTGTGTCATTAATGGTGATAATGAAAGCAAAGGATGGTTCTGCAGAAGGCTGATGGAAGTGCTTTGCTCTCGGAACAAGTAGCCCCTGTTCTCACAGCCTGGCGATACCTCCTGTAGGTGGGACAATCACGAGCACTGACTGGGAGATCATGGCCACCTCTGCCTCCTGCAGGAGCTCAAATGACGCTGATTTCCAAAACAAATTTCCACCAGCGTCATGATGGATTTGTTCTGAGCTGCTGGTACTAAGGGACGGCCCTGCACACGTATGGGGAGAGTGCAAGGGCCTGGAAACCAAGTGACTGCTTCGGAGCTCCATGCTCTTTAAGTGGTACTAAATAGGCTGAAAGCTACTAGTAGTTGTCATCTGAAGTAACTAACACTTTGCAGTGCTGGACATTGTGCTTATTGACGAGTTTTCCTTCTTTCCCCAGTTTGCAATGAATCCATTTTATGAACTCAATTCTCCTATTCGATCCAGTGCCTTTGAAAGGAAAGTCCAGTTCCTTGGGAAGAAACACCTTTTAAGCTGAACAAGTAACTTTCCTGAGTGAGTGCTTTTTCCATACTTTACTGATTATTTGAACTGTAGTTCTTCTGATTAGTTCTCAGCATGCTTGATATTCATCTTCCTGAAGATTGACAAATTGAATGCTGAAGAAAGTTTTGTTTGGTTTTTTGTTGGGTTTTTTTTCCCCCTGATACGGGTAAGAACAGCCAAGCTTTTCTGATTAAAATGTGTATCTTAAGAAGTTTCCTTTTGTGTATTATGAAAACTGAGTTTAAAAATGTCAGGGGCTGAATAGGTACAAACTGAGACATGTGGGTGTCAATGCATATGCAAAATGTAAGCCTGTTATACAGGGTGGGAGGAAATAAGATCTAAACACAAAAGCCATCTCCAGTCATGTGATTTAATATGAGCAAAAGGAGATTCTTGACTGTTTGGTCTAAGTGGTTAATTTTGTAATAAACCTTTCTACTTACAGTCCTTTGCTGGAGAACTTACTCTGCAGACAAACCACTAACTTTACTCTTTGAGGTATTAAATCAGGTCTATATTAATATTGTAGTATGTCATGTATGTATTATAAAGTGCTAAATAAAAAGAAAAGAGGATACATCATCAAAGCTTTGTCTTCAGTATTTAAGGAAGTTTTGAGAAAAAAAATTCCAAGTTTCAAAGCTTACAACTGCAAATTTACCAGATGTTTAGTGCAATACATGTTTAGCTGCAGTGTTGCATCAACAAAGTGAATTAATAAAGTAGACTAGAACAGCTATGCCTGCCCTGACTTCAGTTCTAATTCACACATGGAAAAAACCTAAATGAAATTTACATGTTTACACCCACTTCCTTCCAGTATCTTGGCAAGTGCTGAAATTTTCTTTTTGAAATATATTTAGACTATGATCTTTGAACCATGAAACTCTTATCTGTTGAGGTTTCAGAAGGGCATTATTTGGCCTGTCTGGCTACTATTCCGTTGTAAAACGGGACCCTTTTGCAAAACTTACCATCATTCCTAAGTAGTAATTTTTAAATGGGTCATTTGGCATATATGTACCTAATGTTTTGGTTGGTTTCACAATCTCTTAAGTAGCGTTTCCTTTTGCAGCAAATCTGTATAAGCTATCTTCTTGGACATTTTTTTTACATGTCTGAAAAGTAATTTTCAAAGGAAGTGGCATGCTGTTCTAGGAAGTACGTTTTGCATAGTCTGTATAATTGAAGGGACCACAGATATATGTGCTTCAAATGTATAGTCAGTCTTTGTTATTTATACTTAATGCTAAGCTGTCACTGTAAAATATTCCATGAGAAAAAGAACACGATATGAAGGTTGCAATATTTACCTTAAATAAAGCCTGGAATGATGCAGTATGGACGCCTGTTGAGTATACTTGAAATGATTTAGAAGAAAACTAGATGGTCATAGTAAGGCTACCTTTATTGGCAGGGTGGCACATAAAGATGGGAGTACTTCTCTTTGCAGTATTATTTCATAAAAACTGTATCATACAGCATTTTGATAATGTCATGTAATCTTACGTAAATCAACTGAGGTTTTGGGGTTTGGTGGGTTTTTTTTTTTTTGCTTTATAGATGAAAGCAACAGAAACACACTTGAGGTAAAGTGATCTCATTCGTATGACATGGAGTCATTAAGTTGGAGCCCTTCCACTATTTTCTGCCTCCTCCCCAGCAGCACTGATGGTTGGAAAAATGCTAACAGTTAAGATTCACCGAGGAAATACTTACGTTAAATAATCATATGCATGGCAGTTAACAAGTTTTAGCAGAGATAAAGGATTAGTGCTAAGTTTTCACCACTTTCAGAAACCGTGTGTGTGTGTGTGTGTGTGTTGAGAATTGTATTCTTTCCTGCCAGCACACAGTAGTAAGTTGTGTAAAACAAAAGCATTTTCTCTCTCGCCTGATCCCTGAAGGCAGTTAGCTGAACGGTGCCTGTTCTTATGCCCCCCATGTCTTTCCCCTTTTCTTCTGAATAGAGTAATTGTAAATGGGAAATGCAGTCTCATAGGCCCATCTAGGCATTAGGGAAACAGACTCTTACTGGCCACAGGAAAGGGAGAATTATGTGCAAACTCATTTCATTAATCACCGTAGAGGTTGTGGTGAGGAATGTTGTCTCATGACAGAATTCTGAAGGGTCTTGGCCGGGTAGCCGAGATCTCCCCGTGTATGGTGGAACACTTGTTTATGCTTTGTTTTGTGACTTTTTACAGTAAGCCGAAAGACTGCTATCTGGAAGTGACAGATGAAAGTTATCTTGTGATCAGCTGTAAGTCACACATCTGCTCTAGTACGAAAGATGCAGTTCTAGCACACATCAGACAGTGAGCGTTTCCAGCCATGTGAAGGTCAATGGACAAAGCAGGAGACTCCTTTGCAAGTATGATGTTCATACCCAGTCTCAGAGGCTTAGGAATAAGAATTCTAATGAAACCTCTTGCAGTACAAGAAAGCAGGAGTTGTAACATGAGCTGTTAGCTGTGTCCTAGCTACAGTTTCTTCTGCCCCTTCCCACTTTGCTGTCTGTTCCAATGTTCCAAACTGTACCAGTTTGCCATAGCAGTATTCTTGCTCCTCAGTTTAAAGGAGAGCTGGAACATTGCATATGCATCACAGAGCATGATCTGTCACTGCACAGAACTCAATATTGCTAATAGGACTCCCTAATACTTAAGGTACATTAATACTTGAAATGAATCAGAGAATTGAAACATAAGCCACCAGCACCTACCTTACCTCCATATTGAATGACAGATAAAAATCAAGCTTAAAATGCCTATTTGTTATTAAGCATGACAAAGGATTTTTTATATATATATATACACACACACACACATCATCTACATCTGCTTTTCACAGGACTTTTGCTTCTTTCAAGTACCTGATGGTCTCCTCCACAGACCAAATCCTGATCTCAGTGTAATTCCTATGCTGCCTTTATCGCCCCCCCCCCTTTATCGCCATTAGCCACAGTTGCGGTACAGCAGCTCTCAGGGCACAAGTAATACACTTCTATTGTATTAAGTTTTATTTAACTTTATTTAACCTACTTCTCAGATGGAGGCTTGGTAACCATGATGTTACATGGAAAGGGGATGGGATGGGAAAATGCAGGTGAACTCTTAGGCACAAGAAAGACCACAACAGTTCTCATCCTTAATTGTTTCCTTTTAACAATCTTATTTGAATCATATATCTAGTACTCTGGTCACAGTAACTTCAGCTCCTGTTTTGTTTCAACCTTACCTTTGCTAAAATGAACATTAAAGGAAGCTTTAAGTAGTAAGGGAATAGCATTTTACAACAATTTCATGTCACTAGCTTAGTAGCCCCCAACGCAAGCAATCTTAGTTTTTCAAGCTTTTTGCTCTCTCAGCTTAAGAGGAATTTAGCTAAGGTTTTCTTCACAAATCTTTTCACTGACTAGAAATTAAACATAACAGAAGTAGCAGCTCAACCTATATTTAGCTGTTAGGTGACTGAAGCTTAAAACACAGTCCTGTTGCTGGATACGCAAGACTGTAAGAATGAATTAGGCTTAGAACACAGAAAGGGTAAAAAGATGTCACGTTTAAGCAGGAACAGCAGATCTGTGGAGTAAAGTTGTCCTGGAGGGGGTTCAAGCAAGAATACAATACATTCAGAAAAGCGTATTAAGAGTGACAAGAAGGGTTTGTTTTGCAAGCTTTACTTCCAAGTAATTACACCTGATACAGACTAAACAGATAGGTTAAGAGAAAACGCTTGCTGTTACTGTACTCTCAAGAAGGGCTTTTCTATTGGAACGAAAGCAGAGTCTGTGTAGTTTAGCAAGTAACATGGCCTGTCCTGTAGGCCTCAGACTTCCTTTTGAAGTCCACTGTGTGCGTACATGCACGCCTGTCAGCAGTCAGATTACACATTGAAGCAACAGCGCACTATCGAGTTTGCTATTACAAGGAGAGCGGGTACTCGAAGAGCCAACATTCAACAACCTCTCATACAAGTATTCTACCGTTTAACGGCAACGGAGAGCCTCGAACACACCTTCTGTGGTTTCAGCTGCATTACCGCAGAAAGACTGTCCATCAAATACAGAATTTGCTTCTGTTCATCATTGTGTAATGAGTACAGTAATACAAAAGACATAGTCTTAAATGTGTAAGTCCGTATCCTAAAGTAGCAAATTAAATAAGGATCAAATTCAGCTCAAACACTAGCTGTAAGGTGTTTACTTGTGTTAGGGCTGAAAACTATCACAATCCACTGTAAGTCAAGAGCTTCCTGAGTTCTCTACGTATTGCCAATCCTTAGTTTCACAGTGCAAAGATTACTGGTAAACACATTCATAGCTCGGGTTAACAGGAACAAGAAGTTTGGAACTTTAAGGCTGCATACTGAAAGTTTTCTTACAAATTTGTCATAATGTGGATCCCTTCAAGTGCTATTAAAGCTGACTGAATAAAGCATATCTTTTTCTTAACTAAAAATGGGTTACACTTCGGTCACTCAGATTTTACTTTACTGATCAGAAACATGCTAGAATGGGACTTAAGGCAAAGACATGTATTAACTTAAAAAGTCATCAGTATCTTGCATAAAACTGCTGGAAAAACTAGTACATCATTAGAATAGTAAATGAAAATGGACATTAAATATGTAGGAAATTTATTTCCTACTTTAAAACCTACACAAATTATAGCAACATTAGGCAATTAGAGAAGACCTGAAGGTAATTTGTATTAACTTATAATAAACACATTAGAGATGAAGTACCACTCACAGCAAAAGGAATGTAGTGAGACTGGTTTAATATCTAGCATTGTTGAGAAACTGACTTCTAGTGAAACAAAAATGGAATGCTGATTTCATAAAAATATACACATATAAAAGTATCTGTGTCTGAATTCCAGAACAGTTTCTCCAAAGTAGTGCTTCTAGAACTTTCAAGTTTTAATTATAGTCAAAGTATTTATCATTTGAATAAAGTTGGCAAATTACATTCTTACATTTATGTTTTTACTTGACACTTTCCTAAACAGAAAGTGTCACTAATTCAATAATGGGTCACTCACAAATGGGAATTTTTCTTTTGCTCCCCCAAGAAAGCAGCAGAACATTACAATTTTAATATTGGAGTGAAACCCCTGTGTTATCTACTACACCTTCCCCATCCTTTAATAGAGCAAGCTAGTCAGTAAAAGTCAACAACAAGATGAACTGGGTTTCGGTTTCCGATGAAGGTTTACTGTATCTGTTTGAATAAACTGATCTGATCTATCTTCAGAGGCTAGAACTCTTCTAACGGCTTCTTCAAAGGCTGCTGCAACATTAGTGGCATCTTTTGCGCTGGTTTCAAAATAGGGATGGTTGCCATTATTCCTGCACCAGTCTTGGGCTTCTTCCGTAGACACTTGCCTTTCATCGATATCAACTTTGTTACCCAGTATCACAAACGGAAAACTTTCAGGCTCCTTGACATCTGCATAATAAATGAATTCTTTCTTCCAGTTGCTTAAGTTCTGGAAGCTTTGAGAGTCATCCACGCTGAAGGTTAGCAGGCAACAGTCAGAACCTCTATAGAAAGGAGTCCGCAAGCTCCTGAAACGTTCCTGACCAGCTGTGTCCCATATCTGCATCGTAACAAAGTGTCCATCCACTTCCAACTCCTTATTTAAGAACTCCACACCTATCGTATGAAACAGCTGTGCATCGAACTTGTTGGTGACGTATCTGTTCATAAGGGAGCTCTTCCCAACTCCGCCATCTCCTAGCAGTATTACCTTAAGGAGTGTTGATTTTGCTGCCATTGTTACGGGAATAGATCCTCCTGGTTTCCTAGACCTGTAAAGATTAAGAAAATCATTTAAAAGGAAGAGAGTTGTGAGCAGAAAATTTTACACACAAATATCTAGAAAGCATTAAAGTCCACCAACATCAAGCTTCATGTACAAAAGCAGGACTACACTAAACAGTAGTTAGAGGTGTTAGATACTCACAGTAAGAGTACCGACTCTAGAATACCACATGTTTAAGAGGTGTCTCTGCCACAGACTGCAGCCTGTATGGCAGCCTAAGCAGCGCACTGCATGAATTACTGGTCTGTCACTTAAAACATTTAAAACCCCCAAACCCTCCAACATTTGTGCAGATGGGCCATTACATCATATTCAACGAGGGCAACGATTCGTTTACATTCACTGAAAAAGGTTCATGGAAGAAAGTAGCGTGAGAGAATTTTACAGAGCACATTCCTTGAACTAGTCACTTCAGTGCCATAATTCATTAGCGAAGTTACTGTTTTAACATGCAAAAGTGATGAGGAAACTTTAGGAATAAAGCAGGACACTATCTGTTATACTGGAATAACTCCTGTGCTTCACCCAAAACTGCAACCAGACCAGGAATTTTAAATCAACCCACAGGGAACGCAGTTATCTACAGAACAAATGCAAATGCTGTAGTTTTGTTTTAAAAGTCAGGTGACTAGGTATTGGTACACAAACATAAAGTATTTCACAGTTTACCCCTTGCAGAACAGCCATGATGAATGGAATACTATTGCAACTACTACGAAAGCAAATGCACTGTTGCTATTTCAAACGGTACTCAAGATGCCAAATACTGAGGCCAGGCCTACACTGACAGTTCAGTCAGTAGGTGTCAACTTCCCGTGGTAAAACTGTCAAAAAGCCTGGAAGTGCTAGTGAAGAGTCTGGCTGACAGCCCAGGGATGGTGAATTAGTGGCACCAATGAAGCTTTTTTACTGTCAGATTTTAGTGTTAAAGGTGTTTTGGGGGCTGGTTGTTTTTTGTTTTGTTTTGTTTTTGTTTTTTTAAGAAAGCAGTTAGCACATTAGTGTTTTGTGCCAGCCCAAGGTTTGCCCTCATGACAGTAGCGTCATCTAATACTGTAAAAAGCGTTTTAATTGCTTGGGGGTAAAGTTCAATTTCAAAGAGCCCAAACTTAAGTTTCTGTATGAGGAAAACTGCTGTTCCTATACCTACCCGTTACTAAAAGAGCTCAAAGTAATTCAGCCAAAACAGGCTGCTCTGAAAACAGCATCTATTTAAAATGGAAATGGGTCATAAGTTACCTAGTCCGTCTCCTTCTCCGAAGGAAGGAATGTGGTCTTGCTAGTTGTAATTAGCATTACTGGCATATATATCGCCCGCAGAGTATGGTTATGGAATTAATACCCAATACATGCCAGTGTGAGAGTCATATGACTCTGTGCTGCCTTCAAATCAAGGCCTACATTGGAAGCGAGAAATTTCAGGAATTTTTTTCTCTTTTAGCTTTACATCCTTGAATGTTTATTTGTTAGACACAATCTACAGCTGAAGCCACAACACAAAGAAATTTCAAAATAAAAGGAACAGTGTTTTTGTTTAAAAACTGGTTCAGAGAAAGTAATTTCATTCATTCGTACTGTGTAATTAAAAACAACATTTATAAATCCTTAATATTTCTACAGGTTTGTATCACAACAATGTTAAAACTGCTTAAGAGCTACATGTGGATTGTTCGTTTACCTTTCACAGAGCTGTGGGATGACTGCTGTGGCTCAAGATATGAACACGTACCTTTTTATGTCTATGAAAAGCCATGCTAGAGTCACCAGCCTACTTGCACATGATTTTCACGTTCATGCTGAAATATTTAAAATGGCCTAGTGTCTCCACCTATCCCCCTAATCCCTACTGTTGGTTAACAAGCAAGTTATTTGAGCTATGCCATTAAATAGTAGCATCTTCTTAATAAATAATGCATTCATGAGACCAAAGGGTCCCTGTTCTTCCACTTCAGTGTAGGAACAAGTTACAATTTTTTTTTTCCTGTCCTACTGAAATCACAAGGTCCCTAAAAGGCAGTGTGAATAAAAAAACCCGAGTTGTGTAGTTTTGACGGGTACTATGCACTTGTTCCTTTAGCTTCCACAGTTTGAAGGATTGCAGTTGTTATCATGAAATTCTCCATGAAGTCACATTTTAAACAAAACACAAGTAAGGAAATTGTGTTAATGCTATCCAGTTTGTGCATCCAGAACCTGAGACATTAATTTGCACAATTTCAACTGCATGGACCATTACAGTAAGGTCTAGGAGACTTGATGCCCATAAAAACACTTTCACTGGGCAGACAACTGTAGATCAGCCACAAACCATTAAAAGCATCTTTTCAACTAGAACCAAACCGGTCCTTCTACATGAAGGCTACAGAAAGTCTTCCCAGGACTGATAAGCAAGTATCTCAGATCGTTCAGCTTCCATAGTAGAAGCTGTCATGCTTAACTAGCAGTTAATGTTTTTGTAAAGTTTTTAATCCAAAATAAATGGGGTATGTGCTCAGTCATTTAAGTACATACTTACAAGCTGGATATGAAACAGCAAAGAAGCATGTTTAAAAGCATTTTTGTTTGGAAGCAGCGAAGACTTTATACAACTAAGGTTTTTTTGACTATGTAAAAAGACTCATCTGCAGCCCCACAGATTATGTGATTTAGAGTATCTGCAGAACCAGGACGGTAGTTTTCAGCACAGTAAGCTCCTCTGTTTTTTTCCTTAAAACTCCAACAAATAAAATAACAAAATCCTTAAGATGCCTAGAAAATTAATGTTATTTCTCCTATTACATACTTTGAACTTATCTGTGTAATGTGCTTTTTGACAATGTGTTTGTAAGGAACAGTCAACATCTGATATAGTTCTGAAGATTTATTACCTTAACAGTTCAGTTTAAATCATCATTCAGCATCTGAAAACAAAACAAAAACTTAATTTCCAATGTGTATCTGATTGTTTTAACCAAAATCAGCAACGACAAGGTACCACAGAATTCCAGATAACTATTTGTACCAGTTATTTCTTATATTAAACTAATTCTGCAGCACAGTAAGAGCAGTCTCAACCTAGTTCACAAAGGATTCTGTAAAGAGAAGATTTTTCCCTCATGTTCCTCTGTCATTTCACTATTCAAAGAAACTCAGGGCAAATAAAAAGCAGCCCCACTCTGGCCCATTTTGATAGCCACCTCTGAATTGCCTCCACCAACTTATAAGGACTCAAGCTCTTACACCACTGACTTCAATACTCCTGTTAAAAGCAGGGAACTGTTTCTACTTCGTGCCGTTTCCAGCGTGATTATATACCATAATACAAATAGCAACTTCACCATTGCCTCCCAGAATCTCCCTTTTAAACAGCGAGCTGAATTACAAGTCTGAAACATTTCTATTAGCAGTCCAAACATTTGCTGGCAAGACTAAAAACCAACATGCTAACCAACTTAAAAAAAAAAAAAAAAATCAGCATGCATTACAAAATCTTTGATTCCTGGCCCCTCACAGCTTAGAGAAAAACACCACTGCCTTGTCCAGTCTATCCATCTAGGTTTCCTTAACTCCATGACCATCAGCTTCATAGCTGCCTTTTTATTTTGAGTGCAGTTACCTCTTTCAACACTTAGGTACCAAGGCAGCACTCAAAGAAAAGTGAGATTCTTGGTTTAGAAAACCATAGCAGCAACACACAAACTTAGTCTGGGAATTTGTCTTTTTTTACTATAAAAATCATTTAATAGATTAAGGAGGACCTGCTTATACCAGAGAACTGAAGGCTGAAGACAGCTGCTGAACTCAAGTTATGTCTATGGAAAAATACTGTTAGCCAACACGGTAATTGCATTGTACCTATGATGTCAGCAAGCACACTTAAACTATTAAGCAAACCAAGTCAATTGGAACAGTTCAGAGTTTCACTCTTACCATACTGATATGCAGGCACAGCAGCACACCATAAAAAAAACCCCAAACCAAACCAACCACATAGCAACTGAAATCTCACCTCTACCCCCCCTTTTTAAATAAAAGGCACCAAAAACTGGATCTGTTGTAATAACACCATTGAATACCCTCAGTATTCTTGAGGAAAAAGATGTGAGGGACACTTCAAATTACCAGACTATTGTTTCTTATACCTATTTTCTAACTCTGAAACAGGCAAGAAAAATTGCTTCAATCACCATTTTCAGCCAGTGGCCACTGATGAACCACCTGCTATATGAAACCAAGACTAAACCCAAAGGTTTCCTTCGAGATATGTGGCACACTGTCCTTTAACTCAAGTTGTTAAAGAGCACCCGCTTGACTCAGAGAAGGAAAAAAAATCCAAGATAAAGCAGACTCACTCTCCAGAACTATGTAGAGTAGCTTTCAACACTTACACTTACTTTTTGTGGAGTTTTTACATTTCTCAGCCCTCAATCACTACAGAGGAGTTATATTTGTCACCTACAGCAGAACTGCAAGTTTCCAGAAGCCTGAAAAGAAAGGACAGAAGCACGTTTTCTCCCTTTTCTCTGCTTAGCCAATCCTCGTTCTTGTATTTAGAAGGTACTGGTTTACACCTTGGCCAATTAACTGGCACAATAATGGATTTTTAGTTCTGAAGAGGCCACAAGCCTGTTTGTCCTTGAAACATTTTGCTCTCGATTCAGAGGGAAGCATACAGATATGAAGTCGAGATGCTACACGCTTTGTAGTTCTGAATGCATTACAGGCTCGGACATTAATCAGCCTCCAAAACAGCCCTCCCCTCCACGGGGTAGCAATGTGAGAGCTGGGGATCAGCAACACCCCCCTATTGACAGCCACTTGTGAGCTGCCTGGTTCTCTGGAAGCCCTTCAATCATACGGCTTGACCTACAGAGATCCTAATCACCTGGCAAGTCTTCCTTCTTTTATCTACGATTTCACCATTGCACTGTGACGGTAGTTCATATCTTCTGTTGGACAGATCTTTAATAATTTGATGACGGGTTATCTGAAAATTGCCTCTAGTTGTAAGCAGCCCAGACATACTTTATCTAACACCAGAATATCACTAGAATTTATTAATAACAATTTGTAATATGAACACAACCCAAACAGAAATGACATACAGCTGTTGCCACTCCTTTGTATACCAAAAAGCTATTTTTTGGGATTTCTTTATAAGGTTATATGTACTTCAGGACTCTAGTTCAAACAATTACCTGGCATGACTCAGGACTATGAAAGAACCAGCAGCCAAGGGAAGGAATCCTTAAGTCCACATATCCCCTGGATCATGAAATCATCCCAGTACCTACTGCCAGAATCACTTCATTTATTCTAACTTACATCTGGCCACAAATTCCATCGGCAAAACTTGTCACGAGAAATACCTACATTTATATCTCTGCTAGCTTAATCTTGCAGAGACCTGGCCTTCACTTTCCATCTCATTCCCCACGTTCAAGGAGGATGAGCAAACTATTATTTATTCTGACTTAATAAGAGTTGTCATTTCTCAGCAGCTCACAGCTGAGCATCTCCCAACTTAAATATACTACTAACTTTCAGCCAACTTCAAAACACCCTTAGGCGCTGCTGCTCTTCATCCAACATTTCTAACAGTTTTGAGTTAAGTGACATTCTCCTTGCAATCTACTTCTCTGTTACTGCTTCCACTCTTTCAATAACTTATCAAGTGATTATTCCTGCTCGTATGTGCTCATCTTTCTCCCTTGCATTAGTTTCCCTTTTCCTCCAGGGACTCTTAGCAATAGCAGCCGCTATTGGTCAGGCTACATTATACATTCATATTGTTCCCAATGTAACTTATGTGACCAAAGCCCATCCCTAAGGGATTAAGTGGGTTACACTGTACCAGGGCAACATACCATCTGCTCTGTAGAAAATGAAAACAAAACACTAAGGAGAAAGAACATTATATATATAAAAAACACTTAAGGAATTCTTACAAGCCTTTTTGCTGGGAAGTTTTTATTCATTGTGAAACATTTACGTAAAATTCCAATCCTAAGGAGATAAAAGATCCATTTATCATGATTTATTACTAAATTGACAGAAAATAAAGTGCAGCTTGAAATCTAAATACCTCGTTTGACCCTCTACTATTTTTTTCCCCCACTATTTTCAATTTAAGGAAACCGATGGTTGGTTTGAGCACTCAAAAGCAAAACAAGGGCTGCTAGAGCCTTTTTTTTACTACACACTCCCTATTTTTAACTTAATGGAAGACACTTTACTAAAATTAAGGCAACAAACAGAGTTCCATACAACCTAAAGGAGCCAGAGAAAAATAAGAGTTCATTATAAATTCCACATTGACACTGACACACAGATGTAGTTGTACCATCTTAGGTTTCTCTAGAAGTAGAAGTGCCAGGAAAAAAAAAAGTTTGGGATTTCTTTTGGATACATCTGAGAAATAGCTCTCCCTCCAGTCTGACATTACATCTTGTTGTTACCTCATTAAAGCACTAAAAGGTCACAAAAGACCCCTCAAAAAACCCAGCCACACACAATCACCCTTTCTCTAAAGAAAGTAAGCTCTCACAATTTCAGTGTTGAACAACATGTTGAAAGCAAAGCCAAATAAGACCCACATGCTTATTTAGCAGAGGTGTACATTACTGTGGACAACAAGAGAAGGAAAACAACGTACAGGGTGGCAGACTGCACAACAGCTATCTGCGGACAAGCAAGGGGCTTTAATTCCAAAACAAAATTTGGCCAAGCAGTTCCCTACTTGCCTACTCTACCTAAGTTAATAAAATCAAGTGCTCTCCGTGTATCTAGTTATATGTAAACTTGCTAAAAAGGCCACTAACGGAAGTTTTCAAAACTAGTTTTCTTGCACTACTCTGTTATTTGTTCAATTATTTTGCACAAGTGACATTTTACGTGGAATACTTACGCTGAAACTGCTCATGAACCACCCAGACATAAAAGACTCAACAATCTTAACCTAATCCTTTTGGTTCTCCAGCCATCACCGTATCTTAAGTTTGCTGATGCCACGCCACCTGCCATGATTAGAAAAGCAACCGGCCATTGCAGAGGAGAGCTAAAGCAAGTCGCTGGTTCAGAAAAGAAGAACTAAAACCGTAAAGCACACTGCTCAGGGTCCCCTTGGGAACACAGAAGTCCTTCTTCAGCAGGCTGCAACAGGAAGCGGCCATAAAGGGACCCTTTTTTTTTTTTTTTTCCTTCTTTTCGGTTTGAAAGGTGTTGAGGGGGCAGGTACGAAACCGAATTTCGCTCAAACAGACGAGAGACCTTCATCAGTGCCGAGGAAGCACTGTGGAGCCGGAGACCGATCATGCGCCGGCTGGGAATCGCCTGGCAGGAGCCGTTTCCAG
>NW_009260775.1:54406-55784 GCF_000687185.1 Egretta garzetta
GTGCTTGGTGATCGCTGCCGTGCGGCACTGAAAAGGCGGCCCGCCGTCCCGCTGCCGGAGGGTCGGACCTTCGCTTGCCCTAGGACTCGCCGAATTATTAAGCTTTAAAAGGCCTTCATACAGCATTTGCAGGCCGGAGTTAGTTCTTAAAGGCTGTAACCGTGCTCCACGTCAAGGGCCCCGTGTAAGCAAACTGGCGACTGTAAGGCAGCTTTGCTTTACGGGGAGAGGCATTTAAAAATACGGACGTGTCACTGAAGGAACTAACCAAAAGCCGAAGTACTCAGAAAGAGTAGTCGGTCGCTTTTTTTTTAATTTTATTTTTAATCCAGAATACCGTCAACTTGACGGTTTAAACAAGATCACAGGGAAAAGAGTCTAAAGAAGCTGGTGAGAAGAGTCTTTTCCGCGTTCTTCCAACTCGTCACGAGGATAGGGCAAAATGTAATTGAAATGCAGAAATTATTTAAGTGGATTTAAAGAGGCTTCCACATCATCGGGAGGCGATGACAGGCGTAAGGAAAGAGCATTTGAAATGCACCCGTTTGCTCAAGCAGTCGTCGCATGCTTCCCATCAGAAGGGAGATGCAGTCGGACTGGAACTGCCACTTGCAGAGTCATCTTCTTTTGGATCAGATTTACAACTCGGCCCAGGGAATGGGAAACAAGATCTCAGTATCATCAAAAGGAAATGCCTCCTACTGACAGGAGGAGGATTATTAAAAGGCAGACCATGCGAGAGGCAAATCTGGTGATACTAGACACATCCTTATTTAACAAAGCTGGTCTTTGAAATTTTTTAAGTACTTTTTTTCTGGGATCTGCTTTCATCCAATGTTAAAGTAAAATACAAGCAAGTGCTGGAGGGATAGAAAAATGGCGTCTTTAAATGATGGTAATTCTAAGACGTAAGTTCTGATCAGTTATGGCACTGTTTTGTGATTTTAAAAGTAATCTGCATGTAGAAGTGGAGGAATTAATTACTCTGTTTTCCACTGGATACCTTGTGGGATGAAACTACCATCTTTTTTTTCTTGAGACAACACTGGTTCTCAGATACTTCAATGCATTTAAGGAAATTTAGAATTATAGAATCACAGAATGCTTTGGGTTGGAAGGGACCCCTAGAGGTCATCTAGTCCAACCCTCCTGCAGTGGGCAGGGACACCTTTAACTGGATCAGGTTGCTCAGAGCCCCGTCCCACCTGGCCTCAAATGTTTCCAGGGATGGGGCCTCCACCACCTCCCTGGGCAACCCCTTCCAGTGTTTTACCACCCTCACTGTAAAGAATTTCTTCCTTGTATCCAGTCTAAATCTACCCTCCTTTAGTTTAAAACCATTACCCCTTGTCCTGTCACAGCTGGCCCTACTAAAATG
>NW_009260775.1:56209-71777 GCF_000687185.1 Egretta garzetta
ATCCTTTCTTCCCCCAGCCTGTATTGATACTGGGGGTTGCCCTGACCCAGGTGCAGGACCTTGCACTTGGCCTTGTTGAGCCTCATGAGGTTCACACAGGCCCACCTCTCCAGCTTGTCCAGGTCCCTCAAATTTTAAAAATTCTAGTTAGAAAGAGAATTCTTAAACTTCTTAGATCAGATGTGTTTTTATTTCTTTTACATGGGTACATAGAAGAAAATAGAAAAGGACCATGCTGTAACCATGGCCTGGTTTGCTTCCGATTGTATAGGCATAATGGAGTATCTACAGAGTTACTCTTATGGTTAAAACACATGCATGCTTGAGGATCGGGAACTGAAGGCCCTTTTCCCTTGTGTCCACCCTGTTACTATTATTCGTGTATGTCACAAAACCAATAGTTGCTGTAGAACGATCAAAACCTGCAGAACAAATAATGCCACTGATAGGGCTGGTCACATGAAGTACACCTGCCAGTTCTTAGCAACAGACAGAAGCAAATGCCCAGCTCAGACGTGATTTGAGACATGTACACCAAAATCACTCTCGTTTCAAACTGTGGGGACAGCACAGGGTCCCAAAGGTAGGTGCTGTGGGCTGTGCTCCTGCCCAAGGCCACTGCCTGACTGTCTGGGCGGTGGTGAGCCAGGCTGGGGCAGTGCTGGTGGGGGCAGCCACCTCAGGGTACCCCCGACAGTGGGAGCCACATTTTGTCTCAGGCCCTGTCCAAGCCCAGCGGCCCCAGTCCTGCACCCCACCCCGTGCCTCAACCCCTGTTCAACACCCAGCCCCACCTCTGCATGGCCTCTTCCCCATGGATTTGTCTGGTGCTCGCTGGAGTTTTGGCTGATTATTGTCACCGGATCTGCCTTGCTCTTCTTGTTTGGGTGCTGTTGGGTGGTGACCCTTTTTACTGAAGTCACTGTTACCCACCTTGTCACCCACCCTCTGCTCCTGGCTCCCCTCCTCTTGCACAGCAACCCACCCTTGCTGCTCCCTCACGTGCATGCTCACCGGAAAGCTGACCTTGCACCTTATGGATTTTACTCACAGACCTGAATTCATGAAGAGATAATTGTTGTTATGTCACATGGTAGCAAACGGCGCATCGAACATCCCAATGGCAAATAGAGGGCAATTTTTTGTGTGTGTGCATGATAAAGTTCTGTATCAGCAAAGCTCTCATATAACAGAGCTTGTGAATAATGCTTTTTACCATCTGTAGTTGGCAAGGAGACTTTGTCCCATCCTGGCAAGTGATGACATGCTCTCAATAAAACATGACTTTATCACCTCTTGGCTGAATTACAGCAGTACAAAATAAGGGGATATGAAGTCATCTGCCTTTATGGCTCTACTAATACCAGAATGCAGCAAGCTAGCCCCCAAGCAATCCAAGAAATTATCCAAGTGCTCTTGTTTCTTTCCTTATCTTCCAGGCACTCAGTGAACTGGGCCATTACACCCTGGAGATTCCCTGAAGGACTGTAATTCAACATATTTGCTCCTTAAGCACAGCCTGTTACCAGGTAACTTTTCTTTTTGCCAGAAAAAGAGCTGTTCTTTTTTTGTTTGTTTAAGAGTCACAGTTCTTGGCTTTAGTAAAAAACGTACATAGCACGGCAGACGGAAAGGAATACATTTTAAATAAACAGTAAGCAGGACAAACTTCCTTTCGGCTTGGAAAGGAAGGAAGAGTTGCAAACAACAAATGGCAGCCAAGCACCTCCCTGAAGAGTGCTACAGTAAGAGGGTTATGAGGGAGATATAAAGGCCCTCAACAGAACAAAATTAAATGCATCCGGCAGTGATCTCTCTGAACCAGGAGTTTTGTCACTGGCGTTAAGGGAGCAACCTCGACTCCACTTAATGCAATGCGTCACATGGAAAAGACGAGGGATAACGGGTACAAGTTAATCCTGAGAAGATTCCAACTGGACACGAGAGGAAAATTTTTCTCAATGAGGACAGTCAACGACTGGAATAATCTCCCCAGGGGAGCGGTTGGCTCCGCTACACTAGACATTTTCAGCTAGACAGGGTCCTGGGCCATCTTGTTTAGACTGTGCTCTTACCTAGAAAGGTGGGATCAGATGATCCTTGAGCTCCCTTCCAACCTGGTATTCTATGATTTGATGATTATTAGAGCACTTCTCACAGTAATATCGTTGCTTTTACATTGAAAGTCATGTGAAATTGTTAATTTAGCTCTCATCTTCTTCAGACACATATTACAAGTTCTGCAGCTACAGGCTGCTTGAGCTTTGAGCGCAATCTACATTTAAGACCTTACTGCTACTATCAAACCATAGGATTCAAGAAGCAGCTGAATTTACAGCATCTCTGGAAAACTCAGTGAAAACAAATACAGACTTTAGCCTTATTCGGCATACATTTGTCCTATGTCTGCGTGGATCACCTCTAATGGCACACTCCCTTGTGGAGCAGCATCATGGATATGCTGAACATCATACCAAAAGTAATTGTCTCTGCTTAAAAAAGTTAAGAGATCTTTTTCCCATCTGGAACAAACTGAAAAAAGACCACTTCAACCACATAAAAGAATCTCACTTTTCAAAGCTTTCTTTTTATTCTTGTTTCTGGAGTCTGATACTCCCTGTACTCCACTAACCTAGACCCTCCTGCTGGCGCGTACACTGTGTAGTTGCAAGTTGACTTCTGAGGGCCGTTTTGAGCCAAGGCATACAATCTTATCCAGTCAAACATTTTAAGCCTGCGCAATTACACAATGTGGGTAGGGACAACATAACCTATTGACAATCTGCAGCCTAGAGCAGTACTTTGCTTAGTGACCACACCTTTTTAAATAACAATGACTTACTTGAATGACCCTCTCTATTTGGCACTTCATGTCTGTACAGTATTCTGATATATAGTGGCACATGACACTACAAGATGACTGCTTTCTACTAAATCTTTCAAATAACGAGGATTGGATACAAACACAGATGGAAAAATGGCCAACGTGGTAATGATACTGTGTTAGGTAAAAATAACCAACGGCATAAGATAACCAAGGAGACTTTAGTAAAACCTTCGACACTGTCTCCCACAGCATTCTCCTGCAGAAACTGGCTGCTCACGGCTTGGATGGGCGTACTCTTCGCTGAGTGGAAGAAATGGCTGGCTGGCCAGGCCAAGAGAGTTGCGGTGAATGGAGTTAAATCCAGTTGGTGGCTGATCACAAGCAGTGTTCCCCAGGGCTCAGTACTGGGGCCAGTTCTGTTTAACATCTTTATCAATGACCTCGACAAGGGGATTGAGTGCACCCTCAGTAAGTTTGCGGATGACACCAAACTGGGTGGGAGTGTTGATCTGCTCAAGGGGAGGAGGGCTCTGCAGAGGGACCTGGACAGGCTGGATTGATGGGCTGAGGCCAACTGTATGAGGTTCAACAAGGCCAAGTGCCGGGGCCTGCACTTGGGTCACAACAACCCCATGCAACGCTACAGGCTCAGGGAAGAGCTGCTGGAAAGCTGCCTGGTGGAAAAGGACCTGGGGGAGTTGGTGGACAGCTGGCTGAATATAAGCCAGCAGTGTGCCCAGGTGGCCAAGAAGGCCAACAGCATCCTGGCTTGTATCAGGACTAGTGTGGCCAGCAGCAGTAGGGAGGTGATCGTGCCCCTGTACTCAGCACTGGTGAGGCCGCACCTCGAATGCTGTGCTCAGTTTTGGGCCCCTTACTACAAGACAGACATTGAGGTGCTAGAGCATGTTCAAAGAAGGGCAACGAAATTTTTTCTGGGTAACCTGCACTATATAAAAACATTAATTTGCTCAGTTCAGGGCAGATGTCCCAGTTCAAGACAGAATATCCATTCAGAAAGTGATTAACTCCTATTAAATTCATGCCTTCATTAAATAAATATAAACAATAAAGTATTTACATAATTTTCTGAAATGAACCATTGTCTGATCTTGCATGAATTTCTTAATGCAGGACACACCATCTCACATTGCACATCTGAACTGCAAACTAATAGATTGCCACAAGTCCTATGTTCCTCCCAACAGCTACAAAAAGCTAAAGCAGAATTTCATTTTTGCTTTCATTTGCTAGCTGCCTTCTCTTCCTTTTACACTCTACTTTGCATTCATTTTTTCCTTTTAGACATTACCTCTCAAACCAACTTAATAATTAACAATTACTTGCAAAAAGTGATTTAATTAAGGCGTGAACCCATGCTGAACATTCTGCAATGCACACAAGTATATGCACTGCAGTTTTGGTAACAGTTTGTTTACTGTAAACAAAACATGTTCTGTGAAAGAAGTGCTGCTGAAGATAAGGAAAATTCCAAGTACTCAGTACCTTGGGGAAAAAAACTGCAGCACTGGGAATGTTTTTTTTAGTTTATATATTTGCTAGTGAATATTCCTCTCTCAGATACAGTGTTACTGTTTTTTCCCTTTTTTATTTCTTTACATATTGACATTACTTAAAAACACCTAAGATTTATTCAAGTCATCTTCAGAAATAACTTAGCCATTTTTTAAAACTTATTTTGCACTTTTTAGTGGCAGCATCTATGTAATATCAGTACAAAATTTTAAATTATACAGTTTCAACAGAGATTGCTTCTCGTATCTATGTTTCTAAACCACTTATTGAAGAGGGATAGCACTACAAACAAGTCCATCTGCTGTGATACCACTGTTCTCCACATTCGTTACAAATAACGTAAGTCAACATCTGTTCATCTGGATTTGTGTTTCGCACCCAGCCTGGAAGAAAGAGAGTTCCTCTGGCGATCATCGTGACAGTGCAATCAAATTTTTCACAGCGCCTACACTTTATTTTGTTTGTCTGTGTGCCATTAATAACTTGTGGAAGCTGATGTTCCTGAACAGATGATTCCGTGTATAGAGCCCTGAGCTGTTTCAGTTCATCACTGGCCATTTCCATCACCGTCATCTCAGCAAAAGCCTTTGGACTCAATGCCCCTGAAAAAAGGTTATATCGTAAGTGGCAACTTTTAGGGTTCTTCAGGTTAGAGATTTTGCTTCTGATGCAATTTTTATACTTTTTATCATTTTTAGCATGAAGAGCAAAAATATGTTCTTCAATCTCTTTAGATAGTTCTAGCCATTGATCAGTTTCTTCTTCGTCTTTGGCAGAAGCAGTCAAAGCTTTATAAAGAAGATCCGTACATTTACACCTCAGAGCTCTCATCGGATCCTGCTGCTGACTTGCTTTGTTAAGAAGAGGTTTTGAATCTTCATTGTCAGTGTGCTGTTCCTCAAAAGAAGAAAGCTGACTCATGCTGCCTTCTGCGTTGTTACGTACCATGTTTTTAACGGTTTGAGATGGGACCAGAATTTTAGAACTAGTAGCATCTAACGCCTCCTGCTGACATGGTCCTTCAGACAGCGACTGCCCTCTAGGAACGACACTGAGATGTTCAATTTCCTCTTTCACATGCACAGAAACTGACTTTTTAACTTGCGTTGACTGAACACAGCTATTCTTGTAGAGTGCTTTCCACCTCGATAATAACTGCTTCGCTTTCTTTTTCAACTCCACTGAAGGGCAGCTCTTGAGTACTCTGTATACAGCCTTGGCAACTTCTGTCCCCTGAAGACATTCTGTAGTCATATCAACATCTTCAAGTTCTTTAAGATGATCCTCAATATCTTGGAAATTGTTCTCAGACAGCAGCTTTTCAATACAATGGGCTCTGTGTACAATATTTTTCTGGTCAGACATTTTTAAACCTGAAAGCAGAAGAAATGTTTATCATATTTATTGCAGTTATGACATTAATTCATTTTCTGTATATTCTCACAAGGTTTTCTTTTTGGTTTATATTACTTTACACTATTTTATTTGTATACATCACTGTTTTTGCCAGCTTCTTCTTAAAATGGCGTACAGTGCCCTGCTAACTCTAGCAGAGCAAATGCAAAGTAAGTAGCTGAACACATTTTACTGCGAGCTGCAAAGCGAAGGTTTGGGGCTACTCAGCAGCAAGTTTAAGTAAGTGAGCCTGACATAACCCGGTGGATCTTAAGCCCAAATCACCATTCTGGTTCCTGCATGACCCTCAACCTTTCACTTGCTATGCAAGAGGTCACATGTTCTCTGTCTTCCAAAAGTTTCTCTTTACAGCTGCTAGCAGAGAAGCAAGTCGCACTAGTAAACTTTTAACCGAGGTCCCCACCGCCGCCCTTTCCCTTGCTACCTCTGGCATCATATTACAGTTTGATTATCAAGGCAGGGCAGATCAAAAATAGTGATACCTGCAAAACAGTTTCAAAACAGTGACACCTACAAACTTGTAACTGCTATTTTTGGAAATTCTTAAAGACACATCCCTCTAAATCCTCAAAAGTAGCTATTTTCTTACAGCCATAGCATTATTAAAGCATGCACCCATATATTCTGATGCATTAAATGAAAAGAAAAAGGGGATTTCAGAATGCTTGAATAAGATTTACTTTTGATTCCTTTTTATCAGGCCCTTTGACCCAAAAATGCTCGGTGCATTGATACATGTAAATTTACACACAAAAAGAGTTAACACTACTAACATTATCCTCCTGCTTGCTGAAAAGGAGAATTAAAAGTGGAATGCAGAACTGAATGTGTTATGAGTGTTAAGAGATCATCTTTTCTTAGGAGCTAGTTTTCTGAATTTGTGCACAAAGCCAGTTTTTTGTCTAAAGTTGCATACATCCTGATTCTACTCTAGAAACTAAAGTCTGATACAAGGCTCGCTACACATGTCCATGCATAAAGGGACTCATAAGCAGATTTCTTGCACCATCACTGCTTCCATGATAAAATCTCCTGAGAATGGGGGGAGAGGAGGAACAAGTGATAACAGCTTGGTGATTTGCATGTTCTGTTTTCATGTCAGCTAATTTGTTTTCTGCATGACAGAAATAAGTTCAGACTTTAGGTAGGGCCTCAGAACTCCTCAAAAGAAAACGACAGAGACACAGAGGAAGAGCAAAACCCTTCGTCTCCTTCTATAATCCTGAACCACAGGCCAACCTGACCTCCACAGTGAATAATCTCTGCATTCACTTAAACCGTATTTAAACAGCTCATTATTGTCTGATGTTTTGAAGTCCTGCGAAACCTCAATAATGGCTTTACAGAAACTGATTAACTACTCAAGAAGCTTCAGAATCAAAGAAACAGGATGCATTTTTCAAATACTTAAGTTGAACTCTATGCATCATCATACTGAGAAGCACATATAATTGCATCTTTGCTCATCTGTTCTGCTGCAGGAACACACAGTGCTCTGCTCATAATTTGTCTGTGCATATATACTGTTACCCTGCTACAAAGGTGAGGTATTTTGATCTTTCATTGAGGACTATGCTTCATAGAAATTTTCCTCTCTAATATTGCAGGATGAGGATCCATAAGAAATGGTGCATGAAGTCCATGGATATCATCTGCTTCATGGTAGTGGTCGTTGTTCATGGTGATCCACCTGACCCTAGGCAGCCCACCAGGGTGGCAAGGAGAAGACATGCCCATTTCTGTGGCCAATCTCACAGAAGAAAATTACATGGCTGAAAAAGACTCCTTCGGCTCCACAGCTATGAGTGGGCACTGGCAGCTGGGGTGACTAACACAAAGCCTCTGAGGGGAGCTGGAGCCCATGCATTGGCATCTACAGCAAGAACGAAGCCATTCCGCCATGCATTCACAGTGAACTACCTTACACTTCATGGACACCTATAGCTACTGAGAAGAAGCTGATATACGCTAACTCATCACCCCACACTAAGATGCTTTTTTTCTAACAGGCAACCAGTTTTGTTTTGTTTTTTTAACCCTCCATCAGATATATAAAAGGCTGGTTTAGATTAGGTTAAATGCAGCATATATGTTCTACCTCAGGACTTTTTCCACACGTGTGCTAAGGCAATAAATTAAATTATTAGAAATTTTAAGATCTTCTTAGTCATGCATTGACTTTTTAAAGCTTATGCAACATGAAATTAAGTACATAAATGTTATGGCAGCAGTTAAACAAGGAAATTGAAAACAGAACATGGACATACAGACAATGATTTTAAAATCATTTTGGAAATTTAATCACTTAACAGACTACTCACATTTAAGTCAAGACAATCACTCTAAGGGAATGCTTTTGTCAACATGTACAACACACAGCAAAGAGGTAAGACTGAGTGACTCCCTTCAAACTTCTAAAGCAAAGCTAGGTAAAAGAAAAGAAAAGTCATCAAAAATATATGACAAGAACAGAACCAATTCCATAATTAATTACTGCAATGGAGTGGGATATTCCCTGGTAACTGGCAGAAGCACAAGAAACATCCAGCAGAGAAACCAGCAAATAAAGCTAATAAACATGACTTTATCAGTGATGACAGAGAGGTTTCTGTGGGGAAAGCATTCTTAAAATGCCACTAGCTTTGTTGTGTGCACCTAGATTGCAAAGAATTTTAAGATCCTTCAAGATGAAAAGTCATACATACATCTGAAATACTGTGCTAGCTACTCAATCATAAATTTAATCTCAGCTTCCAAATTAAAAGGCAGTGTGGTGGAAAAAAAAAAAGGTGTTTGTGCATTTGTTGCCCTATAAATCAAGCAAGGACTGGATTTATCACCAAGGTTGACGAAGACCATTACTTTACAAGATCAAAAATTAAAGAGATTCCTGAACTTATAAAGAACATATAAGATATGAAATGGTTCATTTGACTACTGCTGGCTTCCTTCAAAGGATGAGGCAGGGCTCTTTAATACTGGGAATCCTGTGTAACATTTCATATTAAGTATGGATGTCAAGGACCTCTTTTCTGCCTCTCTAATCAAGGCACAACGTGATTTCCTCAGACAACTGTAGAAAACATGTTTTTCATGTTCTTATAGGGAGAAACAAGAAATTACTGATGCAGTGGTAATACTGGAATGTATTTTATAATCATAGTTCACTGGGAACCTAAGTATAGCAAGCCTGAGCTCTTTTGTGCTCAGAACCCTGTTCCTTGAACTCCAATGTTTCTGCTGTAGATCAGGGTTTTGCTGTTTGTGGAATGATGGCAAAACCTCCGGGTACAGGTATGCTTTATTTTTTTGCTTTGTAGAAAGAATAGTGGAAGTCTGTGATACTCGAGACAGCTGCCAGACCGCTAGCTGCCCACTGACAAGGGATTTTTGAGTTTTCTGCTATGTCAGATAAGCAAAATCATTGACTGAAATAAGAGTGATTTCAAAAAAATTAGAGAAATAAGAGTTTAAAACAACTCTAGGTAGTCTACAAATATTTATCATTCTCTGTAGTTCTCAGATGACAAAGGTGAGGCTTACAGGGTGAAATAACCTGTCCAAGCTGGTTCAATAGGTCAGCTGCAGAATGAAGACCATGATCATAATCCTTTAATCCACCGCTCTACTTCTCTGATAACCCCACAGTCCTAAACAGCTGTTCATAATGTTCAACATTTTGGGAGGGGGGGACACAACCGAAAAAAAAGAACAAAGAGGAAGTTGGGAGAAGCCTCAAAACTTTCTGAGGAGAAAAAGTGTTTCACAGAAACCAAGCTACAATTCCAAATGGGAAATTATTTTACCACTTGAGGGAGCTGTAGCATAGTGAACCTATGGAGTCTTGTGAAATGTGCCTAATAAGAAACTCCAACCTCTCAAGAAAAAAGATAAAACAATTTCCCTGTGACCTTTAGGAGACTTCATATTTTTAGGGTACCTATTTGTCTAAATTTGACCACAAAACCCTGTAAGTCCAAAGGTGCTGAGACACAGACAGGAGGGGAAGGGTGCATCCCTTATCCAGTCCTTGTCTTGGACACTGCTCTTTCATTCAACATTTTTAAAATTTTGAATTTGACCACTTTTCTACCTGATTTAATGCTATTTGGCAAATGCTGCTGACCAAATATTTGTAAAACTAACTGAATCATACTCAGTCAGCACTTTTCTGCTGTCTTCCTAGTTCCAAGAGGTAAGAAATCCAAGAAAAAGGATTTTTTTCTAAGTTATGAAACGAATCATGCATTTTTGTTATCGTAGAGATGCAAGAAGTACACGATAGTATCACAGCTTTGCGCAGTACAAAATAAACATCCTCATCCCTCCTATAACTATACAAGAAATTTCCATCCTGCTTCATTTTAGCAATGCACGAGAACATTGGTTTGAATTCCAAGTGTCTACTGAAGGTTACAAGGTAGAGATTGACTCTGTAATGCTGTGCTGATGAGGTACTTTCTTGCCAGACCATTAGAAGCTCTCGCACTGACTGCACGGTCACTTGTATATACAAGAATAAATTATGGTGATCAATAAAAATCTTGTAATTCAGATTGCTCCGAAGGAAAAAAAGATCAGGCTACCTCAGGTTTAAAATACGGTCATCCTGTAATAATACTGAGTTGAATCAGAACTTTTTTAAACGTTAAAATCATTAGACAGGAGAAAACAAGCAAGCAAACAAAAAAACCCCCAGCCTGAGACACTTGCTGCTAAATGCAAAGTCAGCCCCTGGGATAAACATTGCCCTTTCCAAAACCATGAGGGGTAAATGCCTTGTCTCTGCTATGCGCCTTATCTGGTCCAAAGCCATAGCCTATTTTGCCTAACTCCCACTGATAAATCAAGACAAACTCAGAACGCATTGAAGTAAGTGTGGACGAATGTCTTGGAAGGGTAGAGAAGGCTGAACACCAGTCCTCCCTCATCCCAACCTCAGATGAGCAGGGCTTACACAGAGTCAAGGCCTTTTCTGCTCCTCACCCCACCCCACCAGTGAGGAGGCTGGGGGGGCACAAGAAGCTGGGAGGGGGCACAGCCAGGACAGCTGACCCCAACTGGCCAAAGGGACATCCCACACCGTATGACGTCATGCTCAGCATATAGAGCTGGGGGAAGAAGAAAGGGGGAGACGTTTGGAGCGATAGCATTTACTGTTACGCGTGATAGAGCCCTGCTTTCCTGGAAATGGCTGAACACCTGCCTGCCCATGGGAAGCAGTGAAAGAATTCCTTGTTTTGCTTTGCCTGCGTGCGTGGCTTTGGCTTTCCCTATTAAACTGTCTTTATCTCAACCCACCAGTTTCCTCACTTTTACTCTTCTGATTTTTCCCCCACCCCACTGGGGGGGGGGAAGTGAGCAAGCGGCTGCGTGGGGCTGAGTTGCTGGCTGGGTTTAAACCACAACAATAATGAAGTTATTATCAAGCCTCAGGGATCAACCCCAAAGTAGAGTTGTCAGCGTATTTTTCTAATAAGATCAAACCAACATACATTAATTTAATGAGATAGGAAAAGCTGTTGCCCTTGCCAGATTGCTTAGCCCCGGCTTCATTTGACCTCACTATGTAAGCTGGAGCTCAGGAAAAAACTCAAAATAGTACAGCTCCACCAGACAAATAACACCTTTCACTTGTCTCACAGCAAAAAGTAGCTGAGAAAATTCTTTAACAATTGAGCAGCTACAGCTGTTTTGAGTTATAGGAGCTCCAGCTGATGTGACAGTGGACACACACAACCCAGCAAAGATGTTACCTTGCTAATGGTTTCTTTTAATAATTTAAACTGTTCTCACTGGAAGATATTTTAGCTTTTCCTGTATCTTGTCTACCTTACCCATGTGAATTTTTCTGCTGAACAGACTGGCTATCTGAATTAGACAAACACCTTAAGCCCTGAAAATGTTACAAATAATGCATTATTCCACTGATTTGAAATCTTTATTTCTATTGTTATGGTTGACCTTTTTAATAAAATACTTCTAAGGAGTTTAAAAAAATTACACAATTTAGTTTTAACAAGTTACAGATTGCAAGCATCAAGTGGAGGTATTAGCTAATCTCTTCCACAATAGGATAGCTATACAGATTCACAATACATTCTAATACATTACGATTTAATGGGGCAATAATAAAATGTATATATAGTTCAGAAACACTTGTCATTAACAGTTTAATTTGAAATTACATATAAATAATGTGTGCTTCTATTTGCTTTGAGATTTGCATCACTTCCCACAAAGAAACACTTACATGGTTTCTATAATCTACAACCAGATGACTTTTCAGTACTAACTTTATTCAAAATCATGCTTTCAAGTTTGGGCATGAGGTCACCAAATTTTCCATGGGGCTCTCTCTTTTTTCAAATTTTTATGACAAAGCCTTATCAAAGCTGACAGAGGAATACCTTTTCTCTCAGCCACTTTCCACTACCTGCCAGCATGAGGTAGTAGCTGGAGCTTCCAGCAGGTCAAAAGTCAGGCTTTTGACACATGGTGTGTATTTTCAAAACATGAGCTACCACTTTGGCCACAAGTGACAAACACACATATGAAGAGTGTTGAATGAAATTTAAGCAGATGACTCAGACATTAATTAATGCTACCTAGCTATGGCAGGGACACGGATTGCGACATACGTATTTTACACTAGTTAAGCTGACCTGCTAGAGTGAAGTTTATCAAGGGGTTCAGGCTTTTTGGGGGGCTGTACACAATTTTTCACAGATCGCACAATAATTTTTGTTATTAATTAACAGCGTCTCTTGCAAACGAAAGAGTACAGCTTATCATCTGCACAAAACCCCCAAGCTTGCTAGAAGTACATTTGGCATCTTCCCAACATGCCTCTGTCATGAAGAGCAAAGCTTAATCTGTGACAAGTAGAAAATGCTAATACCATTCCTATAACATCACCTATCTTAGTACCCAATTGAAACTTCACTGTGTGGAATAAATTTTATTTGCACTTTGTGTAATGATTGCTTCATTTCCTAACATTCACATTTTTCCAACAGTAACAGATATCAAAACAGAAAGAACTTATTACTATCGTTAAATTTGAAAGAAAATATGAAGAATATTTCACTATTTTCCCACAGCAAGAGGATGCTATAAATATTCTTCCTCACTCAAGAAACATACCAGATGACACCAGTATGATTTAAGAAGCTTAGGGTCATCATTTATTAAACTATTTTAATTCAATACAGTTTAGTCTCCTAAACAGTTCGTCTGGATGGATGCAAATGATTGTATTCATAATTCCAATCACTTAGGACAGCAAACCAGCCAAATAATTTCAGCAAGGCTGTGACATCTTCCAAGGGGAAGCTGATTTCTTCAACACATAGTGACTGCATTGCCTTATGTAGGTAATGCTACAGGTTCCAGTTCACGAAGCACGCGCTCTTGCTCTCTCCCCCCGCGCCACTGGGATTGCATCAGACATCTGGACTGCTCCCTCTACTCAATGTCTGTGCACAAGAAGCACTCATAACACTGTCCTCCAAACACTGGGAAATCATAATTCAAAATCCGCAGTACACTGAGAGTGGCTTATACACTATACCTTTTAGAAGTAAAAAACTAGGAGCTGTTCTGCATTTCTTTTAAGGCTGTAAGCCTCTTGTGTTCCCATCTTTCCCACACAGACAAAATGATTAGGAGTTTACTTTTCTGAAAAAGAAAGGTTACATTATCATGTACAACATGGCTTCAAGGACCAGTACCTGAAGAAGTCAAGAGTTTTAATCATTCTATTGTAATTGTAAAAAGATGGACAAAAAGATTGATTCCCTTTTCACCTATAATGATGATAATGATGTTACCTCTCATATTCCTGCTTGGTATTAGAGCCTTCCTCCGCTATTTTCTAACTTCCTTTTGAATGTCTTGTCCATTTACCTAGGTAGAATTAATTAGGTGGGCTTTTTTCTTTTTTTTTTTTAAACTGACTGAAGTGAAGAACTTGTGAGCTGCAGGTTTTAAATTGGCTTTTAAGAGACAGAACTAATTTAACATTCTTGCACGTCCACTTATTCTTCAATCTCCGTAAATACTACTTACATCCTCTTGCAGACTTACTGATTTGAAACCTGGACATCCGCAATCTAAAAAAAGCTTTCCTAGAGTGGATCACGTATCTTCCTTTCAGGAAGCTTCTCCACTGGCACAGAAGTCCAACGAAACAGACTGGCTTAGAGATAGGAGACTAAATCTATTTACATATATTTATCTATATCTATTCAAAGTACACTTCTTCGCTTAATACTTTAGAAACAAAATATGAGTAATTTTGGAGAGGAACAAGCAATTCTTTCTCTTGAATACATTTCCTTGGCAAAATAGCTTTAAAGGTTATTCTTATTCCTATGGAGCTAGCAAAGACTTCACTTCTAGCACACTGCAAGCAAAAGTAGATGTTCAGTCTGCAATGTCTTTTTATTGCAAATTGTTCTGACAAGTGAATATAAAAATGGGACATGTAAGTAATAAAAACATGGTTTATGAACTTTTGTATTTGATCATTTTTCAGATGAACAGACTTTTTATTGCTGTAACACTCAATGTCTAGTTAAGCCTCAGTTCAATATTATTTCTATTTGTCATTCCACTGCCAGGGACATACTTACATTAGATACTGCTTTATCATTCTTTTGCAGGTTTTCCACTGAAAAATGATTTCACTTTTTCCCCTTTAAAAATAAATGCTTTGTATGCAGAAGAGCACGTGTTCCTGACCCCTCTACAGAGAAAGTGCATGATAATCGAAGGGTATTTATAAGATATTATTAGTGTCTGCTAAAATTCCTTCTTCTAAAACGTGCATACTTAAATATGAATGTACACAATGTCTATACATTTGAGAGTCTTGATCAAGACACCTGATGTACTGGTTGAAATAAGATGTGAAATACACTTGAAATGGATTTTGATATATTTAATTATTAAAAAAAATACTACATTGAACAGTGTGAACGCTCTAATTCCCTTCTATATTCATGCCAGTGCTTGACATCAATGCTGCATGGAGACCAATATAAAAAATTCCCGTAACACTACCATCACAGATATCCACCTTGCAATTTTCAAGGTCAGCCTCTCCTGTGAAGTGGGAATTACTGCCGCTTACGATATAAATCAGTAGGGTAACTACAACAGCCAGGAGAAGCAGCCCAGCTGTATGTATTTGTCTGAAAGCAGCTGCCCTTTGCCTGATGTGGAAGCCAGCCCCCGATAGCAACTTGTCTGGAAGAGGTTTGGCGTTCGCCTCCCGATGCCAGCAGCTGCCCGGTGCCGCTGTCACCTCAGACTCCGGCCCAAGCAAACAGGTGGAGATCAGCCTGCAAACCGATCACGCCCATAAAATGGGTGGGCCAGTTCATACAGTAATTGTGTAATGCCGCGGGTACGCTAACTCCGTGGTTTTTTCTCCAAATCCTTCATGAAAATCTCCTCGGCTCTGTTCCTCCCACACCCCCTCAAGCTGCCCGGTGCCGCTGTCACCTCAGACTCCGGCCCAAGCAAACAGGTGGAGATCAGCCTGCAAACCGATCACGCCCATAAAATGGGTGGGCCAGTTCATACAGTAATTGTGTAATGCCGCGGGTACGCTAACTCCGTGGTTTTTTCTCCAAATCCTTCATGAAAATCTCCTCGGCTCTGTTCCTCCCACACCCCCTCAGACCCACCTAGCCTGAGTGTGATCCGCTGCCGCATGGCTTAGGGGCGAACCGTCGCCCCCCCCCCCCCCCCCCCCCCCCCCCCCCCCCCCCGGCCGGAGAA
>NW_009260775.1:72060-72449 GCF_000687185.1 Egretta garzetta
CTGCCCCCGGGGCGAGAAGCCACGTCCCGTTGTCAGGTGGCCATGGGGGCGGGGAGGGGTATATTCGGTGTGAACTCCTGTGCTGTCCCCCAGGGCCGCTGCAGGGCTGAAAGCTCTCCGGAGAAAGCAGCAGCAGCCGCGGAAACAACATGCTTTCCTCAGCAGCCTGAGGTGTGAAAGCACAGCACGTTTTGGGCATTCCTCCCTTAGAATCATAGAATCACTTTGGTTGGAAAAGACCTTTGAGATCATCGAGTCCAACCTTTAACCTAACCCTGACATCCCACCACTAAACCATGGCCCTAAGCACCTCATCTATCCTTCTTTTAAATACCTCCAGGGAGGAGGACTCTACCACCCCCCTGGGCAGCCCATTCCAGAGCCTGACA
>NW_009260775.1:72676-74099 GCF_000687185.1 Egretta garzetta
TGTCAACCAGCACCCCCAGGTCTTTTTCCACCAGGCAGCTTTCCAGCCACTCTTCCCTGAGCCTGTAGCGCTGCATGGGGTTGTTGTGACCAAAGTGCAGGACCTGGCACTTGGCATTATTGAACCTCATACAGTCGGCCTCAGCCCATCGATCCAGCCTGTCCAGGTCTCCCTTCTGGCATCTGACATGGCCGTGGGGTGAAAGGGGCCCCAGGGTGCTGCCCTGGGGCCCCCGTGCTGGGCACGGCCTTCCCCCAGCGCCTGGCCCTGTGGTGGAGCAGGCCCTGCGGTGCTGATGGAGCTGGACACAGCTCAGCCCTGAGGTGAATGGAAAAGTAGATGATATTCATGTGATTTTAAACTTTAACTTCAGTCATGGCATGGTCGTTCTCGAGCAAACACAGCCTGGGAAAGACAGTGCAACACACCAAGTGGGGTAACTGAGTGTCATACCTAGGGCTAACGGAAAGGAGAAAAAACACTGTAAACCTTCCCATTTTCAACACTGTACTGCATTAATTTTGGTATAACCAAGTAATCTTTTGGATGGCAAACAGAGCTATTGGCATACACAGGGCTAAAGAAAATAAATATAAAACTTCTTGGGGTAATAGCTTTTGGATATAATTAAGCGTGCTGGACCTATCAGATTATGCAGTAAACACCTAAAACTTGATGTATTTTTGTCAAAGCAAAGGTATTTGTCATTGCCTTTATTGCATTGCTTTCCTCTTTCATATATCCTTTACATAGGCATTCAAAATGATTTTGTAAAAGATTAATTCTTCTAGAACTTCAGTTCTACAGCAAATGTACAGGTGTACGCTGAGGTTTATTTTCAATTACAGTAAAAAGTCGGTGTGATTTTTTAATATCGGGTTTTGTTTATATTCACTAATGAGGCCTATGTTGTCCTTTGCTGTAAACTAAACTCAGGATTCCTTTTTGCCTTGCCATTGTGGCTCACATGGCAACGAAGTGTGGGACAAAAGCAGTCTCAAAGAATCATAGAATCATAGAATCATAGAATGTTTTGGGTTGGAAGGGACCCCTAGAGGTCATCTAGTCCAACCCCCCTGCAGTGAGCAGGGACACTGCTAACTAGATCAGGTTGCTCAGAGCCCTGTCCAACCTGGCCTTGAATGCTTCCAGGGATGGGGCCTCCACTACCTCTCTGGGCAACCCATTCCAGTGTTTCACCACCCTCATTGTAAAGAATTTCTTCCTTATATCTAGTCTAAACCTACCCTGGTTTAGTTTAAAACCATTACCCCTTGTCCTGTCACAGCTGGCCCTACTAAAAAGATTTTCCCCATCTTTCCTATAGGCCCCCTTTAGGTATTGAAAGGCCGTAATCAGGTCTCCCTGCAGCCTTCTCTTCTCCAGGCTGAACAAGCCCAACTCTCTCAGCCTGTCCTCATAG
>NW_009260775.1:77287-100409 GCF_000687185.1 Egretta garzetta
CGGGCTCCTGGGAGGCAGCAGACCTCCCTAAGAGCAGGGTCTGCCCGGCATATTGGTCCCTCTGTTCCCTTCAGATGGGAATCTCCCACTACTATTACCCGCCTCTTCTTCCTCGTGGATGTAGTGGTAATCAGATGGGGAGGTCTTTCTGATCTTTGTGCCTCCTGTGATGTGGATAGGTCACCACCTACCCTGTCCACTGCCTTCACTTCCACCTCTAGAGCCTCATACCTGTTTCGCAGAGACACCTGGGGAGAAGCAGTGGGCAAGGAAATGGTTCTCCGCCTGCCCCGACTGCGGACCAGTTTCCACTCACTGCTCTCCTCTGAGGCCCTTTCATCATCCTGATGGGGGGGGATGCTAGTTCCCTTTGATCCCGGGCCTTTTTTGGTGGCTGCTCCTGCATAGATATCTGGGAGGACAGGGTGCAGCTCCACCAGTCTATTTCCTGCTTCGCTTCCCTGATGCTCTGCAGCCTGTCTACCTCTTCTCTTAGCTCTGCCACCAGGCAGAGTAGGTAGTCCACTTGGTCACATCTTATGCAGGTGTTGCCCTTGCTGGTGTCTGTTTCCAGTGCCAGCTGGTGGCACTCCCTGCAGCCAGAGACCTGGACAGCTGCGTGCTTTCCGAGGCCCTCAGTCTGAGTCCATAGTTTTATGAAACAGGAGATGAAGAACTTAAAGCAGATGACATCACTGTCCAGAACTGGCACGATAAAATAAATTTGGCATGTCATCCAATGGCCTACCTTACATATTTTTAAGTATTTTTGCAGCACACGTGTGTCATGAGCTCAGCAGCAGCTGCCATTGCAATATTCAAGAGTTTGCAGTTTAGTTTCAGTTTGGAGCTCCTAGGATAAGGCTCTTGAATGCTAATTTTCTTTAACCTTTCTCTGTATGATTGTGAGCACAGTACGTATAGGATTCCTTATATCCTCAGCTGACTTGCTCCTTGTGATTAGCCCTCCTTTGAGCAGGGGTCAAAACTGAGGATGCCCCTCCTGGAGGCGAGTTCCTCACTCAGAGGACTGCTCAGGCGTCTCCATTAAATCATCCTTGGTCTAATGAATAAGGGATCATTATTCCAGTTTCCCATCTATAAAACAGAGACAATAATGCTTTGTCAATTACCCCTGAAGTAAAACAAAACACAAATACGATAAAAATTCTATACCCATTTTATTCATACATATGTGTATATGTGTGTAATGATATATATGTGCAGATTGTGTTTGCATGGTTTTCCAGGATAAAATCAGTGCTACCGTAACACCAACAACTTCCGTCAGACTTCAGCATTGGCCGTGACAAGTATCTGCTTCTCTAAAAACATAGGCTTCTATTCAGTGAAGTGAGATACTCTGCCACCTGATGAAGTGTTAAATATCCACAGAACGAGTTGGAAAAATGTTGGTCAAACACCGTTCTTTGTAAGGTTTGCACAGAACAGTATCAGTTTCAAATAAGCTTCCCTAAAAACATTTTTTTAAAAAAAATGGTTCTATTTAAAGAAAAACAACATCATAACAAAATAGTTGGGTATTATTTACTCTATACAATTATTTTTTATATTTTTATTTTATTTTTTAAATTATGCCATATCATCATGTCATAGCAGCCTATTTTATCATGTAATTTACTGCTTTGTCATATAGTCCCATAGTGGTACAACACGTAATTTTGGACATACTATAAAAAGGTAACATTTCTGAGTTTAAATGAGCTGTAGGTTTGCATTTTCTGTGTGTGATCTCCATAAAAGGCAATGTTAGCATAAGAATGCATGTGAACAGTTTTGGCTTGCCATCGAGCAGGAAACATCCTGCAAAACTGCCACAAGTGCTAATTTGTTTATTTTTAACTCGTAGCCATATCTATTAAAGAGATCACAGTCACTGAGAGTAGAGCAGCGATATACAGTTTCTTTTAATGAAATTAAATCTTTTTTTTACGAGTTTTGAGGATGATGTGTGTTGATTATACATTAGCAATGAAACATATCAGAGATGTACTCCCATTCACGAAATATTTGTAATGTAGCTGTTTGAAACAAACTATGTGCGAGTTCCCTTAAAGTCTTCTTTCTTCAGTTTGGTTTTCTGAGGGTAAGTTTAGCCTCTCCTTTTTATTGTCCATTTTTGGAACTGTTAACAACTACGTCTTCAGAATAGCTCAGGCAAAACGTGTTGTGGCGGGCAGGGCTGACAGGCAGGCATTTCCTCTAGAACCCCTGTGTACAGCCACCGGAGCTGTGGTTTGAACTTTCTGAAACCTTGTGCACTGGTAATAGGAGCAGCTGTTCCTTATGGAGAGGAATCAAGGGAATTGTATCCTCCCTGAAAACCTGAAAGGGAATTGGTAACTGGTCACTTGCTAGAAACGCTCCTTAGATAGGGAGGCAAGGTCAATGTCAGCTCTCCATAACACTGGCATAAATCAAAGCGTCAGTAGTAAAATCAGATGAGGAAAAGATTTACATAAACGTGGCTGAGAACAGAATGTGTCTCTGTATCTTCAGCAAAAAGCTTGAATGCCAAAGGTGTGATAAATGATGAAAAAATGTTCTTACCTCCTGACTGTAAATCAAAGAAAGGCAGAATGACAAATATCATCATTAAAAGTACCATTAATCCTATAGAAAACCATCATCTTTTTTGATGTATACCTCATACAGCCTTTTTTTTATAGGTTTGTAAAGCACTGAACTGGCCATGGGAATGTTTTGTATTAAAACTCTGTGATAATATGAATGTAAAGACAAAATGAAAGGTAGTCACAGTTCAGAAACTCTTTATTAGCATGGCTGAAGAAAATGGATTTGTTCAGAATTATGGACATTTTCTGGCACTGACTTTAAGACATGTTCTTTATTATTGTGTTTCCTGCCTAGGAAGAATTAGATCACATTATCTTTGAAAATCTAGAAAGCCAAGAATGATTAATCACGGCACTGACCAACTAAGGAGAAGGACCCCAGATGGCCTATTGTTCAGGAAAGGATGCTCTCAGAGTAGCAGAGCAGGAGCAGCAGCAAGCAGAGGAACAGGTACTGCAAATAGCAAACTGGTGAAGCTGGAGGTGTGGGAGACCACTAGGAGAATATCCTGCAGTGCTTTTGAAGAGTTCTTTCAAACTGCTTGAATCCCTGTGGGAGCCCTGAGTGGCTGATATGCTCATGCCTCAAGCTGTCACTGGTAAGAGATTTCGCATCTTTGCAATTGTATCTGTCTCCCAAATCCAACAGCCACGAGCCAGATGAGGCATCTGTCTCCTGACAGGGGATTGTACATCAAAAAGAAGACTTTCAACTCAGCATGCAATTTGAGTGGAAGTATACAATTATATCTGTCCTAGCAGAAAGCCCTCAAAATCATTTCCATCTTGTGTAGGAAGGCAGCTAGGATAGCAGGGAAAGCAGAAGTACACAATACTTTCCAACTGCTTTGTTTATTTAATAATGGAATCGATTGATTGAGATACCAAATCTTGCAGTAAGAGGAAACATTAATGTGGTCAGGGAGCAGTAAGAACCAGACACAAGAAAATATCCCTCACTGTATATCTGCTTTTGAGGTTGGCTTTCATATTTTTCCCATGCTGCAGTGAGTGACCCATATTCCGAGGGCACTTTCCTGCTCTTGGGTTCCCTAATGTCAACTTCCCCCAGTGTTCAGTTACGTAGTGGCCAGTTTGCTTCATTGGCAGGATACCATAACAAGGTTTGTGCTCTCTTAAGAGGTGCTCAGATCTAGCAAATTGTGAAAGAAATAAAAAAGGACCCACAGAAAGAGAAGCCCTCACTCTGGTGTTCATTTCGTGGCCCAGTGCTGTAGTTCTTTCTGGAGAGCTTTCTTTAAGGTTTTAGTTTAAGGTTTCTTCAGTTTGAAGGTTATTTTGTCAATAAGTGTTGAATTTATATTGGTTTTAGAGTTCTCAGGAAAAAAAAACCCAAACTAGGCATAGGATTCAGTTCCTGAAAAGGCTCCCTACCATTGTGCTAGCAAGTAAGGAAAAAACCAAACCCATAATGCAAGCACTGTTAAGTGAATCATTATAATGAAATGAAATGAGGACTGGAGTGTTTATACAGTCCTTTCTTCCATCCTTAATGATATGAGGAAGAGAATATACACAAATTCTACACAAATCTCATGGCCATAGACTGTGAAAATCCAAGAATTGGGCCATACTTTGGGACTCCGACAGATTTCATTTTGTGAGACTACCTCCCCTCACAGTGTGGGAAGCATGTTCATTCACACAAAGAAAGAAGTCTTGGTTGGCTATTTGTTTCAAGGGTCACTTCCACGTTTTTAGGCTCTGATCCAGTTTTGAAAGGGAGATGGATCAGGCCCTGGATTTCCTTAGGCTGGCCTTGAACTGCTGCTGCTTATGTGTGATTAGATAAAACCTTCAGAGCCAGGCAGTGGGTGAGCTCGGTAGTAACCCTGCTCACCTCTGCCAGTATGGCTGCTCATGCTGTTTGTTTCCATGTGCCCCAGCCACTGTGGGTTAAACCCACTCCAGCTTGTTCTTGGGCATCAGGTGGGGTGCTCATATATGACTTCCACCCACCAGTTTGTCCATGATGGCGAGGGTAATGCCTTCAGGTCTTCGTGCGCTGCAAAGCCAAAGCCTCTCCCTTATCCATCAGCAAGTTCGCTGATGACACAAAACTGGGATGAGTGGCTGATACTCCAGAAGGCTGTGCTGCCATTCAGCGGGACCTGGACAGGCTGGAGAGTTGGGTGGAGAGGAACCTGATGAAGGTCAACAAGGGCAAGTGCTGAGTGCTGCACCTGGGGAGGTTGAACCCCATGCACCAGTACAGTCTGGGGGATGACCTGCTGGAAGGCAGCTCTGCCGAGAGGGACCTGGGAGTCCTGGTGGATGACAAGCTGACCATGAGCCAGCAGTGTGCCCTTGCTGCCAAGAAGGCCAATGGCATCCTGGGGTGCATTAAGAGGAGTGTGGCCAGCAGGTCGAGGGAGGTTATCCTCCCCCTCTACTCTGCCCTGGTGAGACCCCACCTGGAGTGCTGTGTCCAGTTCTGGGCTCCCCAGTTCAAGAAAGATGAAGAACTCCTAGAGAGAGTCCAGAGGAGAGCAACAAAGATGATGAGGGGACTGGAGCATCTCCCCTATGAGGAAAGGCTGAGGGAGCTGGGCTTGTTCAGCCTGAAGAAGAGAAGACTGAGAGGGGACCTCATCAACACATACAAATATCTTAAGGGTGGATGTCACGAGGACGGAGCCAGACTCTTCGCAGTGGTGCTCAGCGACAGGACAAGGGGCAATGGGCACAAACTGAAACATAAGAGGTTTCAGTTGCATATGAGGAAAAACTGCTTTACTTGGAGGGCAACAGAGCACTGGAAGAGGCTTCCCAGGGGGGTTGTGGAGTCTCCTTCTCTGGAGATATTCAAAGCCCGCCTGGACGAAGTCCTGTGTAACATGCTCTAGGAGAACCTGCTTTAGCAGGGGCATTGGACTAGATGATCTCCTGAGGTCTCTTCCAACCCTTGCGATTCTGTGATTCTGTGATTCTGTGATCCTGTGTCTTGGCACACTGGGTGCAGATGGCTGTAGTCATCTCTGCTGTGCATTTCTGCTAGCACTGAATCAAGGATACCTTAGATGAGCTGCCTCCTGTTTGAGGGCCAGTCGGTAGGAGTCAGTCCTTTACATACCTGTGCATTTTCTGTAACGCTGGAAGGTAGAGAACTGAGAGAATGAGGATATAAAATTAACTGGGTAGTGTTAATGAGAGGTATTTCCCATGTGTTTCCTGGATCTTCCATGGCAGAAGTACCAATACATGGTGTCATACCACCAGGAAGACCTGAAATTGAATTACCAGGAGGATCTGTGAAGAAATCCTGCCAGAGTCAGTGGAGTCTTACGTAGCCAAGTAACTTGCCCAGTTAAGTACTGCACAGTGTACTTAACTCGAGAGGAATTGAGATAAACAGTCATCTCCCTCAGCCTCTCCTTTTCTGCCATACATCCACAGCGAACCAGTCTGATGTTGATTAGTCAAATATGAATCTGTTGTGCGAGCCCTGGGGTTGCTGACATACACACAGTGTTCTTGAAATAGTAATTAGATGTTAAAGAAGATTGCTCCCAAAATGTGATGACCACCAATAAGTCCATTTACTCTCCTCCTTAAGGAACCAGCAAGTAAATCAACTACAAAGTAATCCTGTGTTCCACCACTGCAGGACATGGTGGACAGCAATGTTGGCACGGGAAATATGGGAAAAATATATGGGAACTGGGTATGGACGTGGGGCATTTACATGCTTTATATGCTTTTGTCTTTTTCAGTTCAAGTGAGAATTTAAAAGGAAAATGTGGTTATTCTCAGATTATTTTCCTTAGAGGCAGAAGCTAATTTAGAGCCCCTGGGGACTATGTAAATATAATGAAGATTATTCCTAGTCTTTCACTTTGCAGTCACCTGCAATTAATTTTCCCATGTTTTCAGGTGAGAAGACAACTCCTGATGCAGCACACAAAAATATCACGTATTAAGCTATCAACTATAGCAAGAAAACTATAATACTGCAGTGAGTCAAAACACAGAGACTTAATGTTAAACTGCTATTGGCCTGAAACCAAGGGCCAGATTCTGATTGCTTGCTATATCCGCCTAAGTCAGATTTACTTACCAGAGGTGTCCAGTCCAGCAAACAGCCCTCAGAAAGCAATGGAGCAGGGCAGTCAGCTCTGGAAGAAGACTTTAAGTGTCTGAATGAGCTTTTGTGTTGCTATTGTCTGTGTGCAGAACAAACAACAGGAAATTAAACATGCCACCTCCTCCTCTATGCTACAAAAAATGGGGCTGCAGCATGCAGACTGCCTCCTGGGAGTGGTTCCTGGAGCATTTTGACTCGCAGACTCTGCCTGGGGATTGTTTGAGGGAGTGCTTGGAGTTGGGCCCTGACAAAGCACATCTGTGGAGTTACTCAGTGCTCCTGCACACCATCCAACTTGTTGGAGAAGTACCATTTTTGCATGGAAGTAAAAAGAAGTATATGAAGAAAAAAGAATGAAATGCTATTTTAAGGCAAGTCTAGGGACATGTTATTATCTTTAACTCAGACCTGATTTCTATTGGCATCAAATACACTGATTGTTTCTCATAAATTGTCTTATTCTAGGTAATATTTAGCTTTGAAATTTTTTTCTTCCACTTTAAAATGAATTACTAAAACACTTCAAACATGGGATTAAAATTAGCTTTAATCTGAGGATGTAAAAGGATCACTATTAAAATGATTTCTCAAGTCTATCTAAGGAGAATATTCTTCTCAGGGGTGTAAAATGCATTACAAAAAATTAAGAAATTACAAGATTTTCAGACAGAGTATTAGGCTATTTCCTTAGGGGGGAAAAAAAAAAAGGAAAGAACCTTCTAAAACATTCAATCATGCTTTTATGCTTTACTGAATAACTGAAGACTAAATATTCCCCAAATAAGAAATTAATAATCAGTGTTCTCTCAACAGTTCTATAATGTGCGCTTCCTGAAGAGCTAGGGTTTGGAAGGGGGAGAGTCAGAAAGACTGAATGACTTTAACTTCGTTGAACTCTAAACTTTAAAGTCAGGTATTTGAGAGGTTAATAGCTATCAAAATTAGAAATTATTTTCCATCAAAAATCTTTTGCTGTGATGAGCTTTTATGTAACAGTACACATATGGCCAAATAAATTATTATCCACACTTTCTTGTCATTTACCCTTTAATTAATACATTGTCATAAATTTCAATACCTCCAGTACAGAGGAGGTACAGAGAGTACAGACTCTGTCTGAAAAAATATATCAATTCTGAAGTAAATATGAGTGGCAATCAGTCATTGAAAGCATCTGTCCATTACCTTCATCTTTATGATCCTTAAAAATTGCAGTGGGGAATCCTTATTTAATGTATAAAAATAACCTCTAATAGCTGGAAAATGTTTTAAGTTCCTTTCAGTTGTGGTTACAGGATAATCATCTTGTGGGAACATGCCTCAGCATTTCCATGTGTTCAAGGTTGAAGATGAAATGACTCCTTTAATTCATTTGGCAGTTGAAGAAAAGTGATTGGAGCCTTTTGTTATACAACCTTCAAGATTAAGTGATCACATCTGTTGAGTAGTTTTTGAAGGGTGTAGTATAGACTTGGGTAACTAGCTAGAAGCTCTTTTCTTTTTCCATTAACTTGTAGGCAGCGTACTGTCTCCAAAGTTTATTATCAGACTTAAGAGTTGCAAATGATGTTATCAAAGTTCAAGCCACATGAGTATAGCATACTTGTAACATTTTCAAATACTCCCAGTGCAGTTTCCTTGCTGACTAAAATAATCAAGCAGATAATGCATTTCGCATTTCACAGTAACGGGACACTGTCAGGAACATTTTGAGGCATTAATAACTGTGGGCATAATATGCCCTTTAACTGTTTTCATCTGAAGGAGAAACATGTAGCTTTTGCCCTCAGCGGTTGCATCTTTTCAATGAATGTTGCAAACAATACCAGTTAATTTGCCGATGCGCTGATGTGGTTTATACGTATGTCTATACGTAACGGATTTATTTTGTTGCTTTTGCAGAAGCTATCTTGGAATTTCATCACAACAAAAAAGGTTTCAGTTTTGCTCTTCAACTCTTATTATGCTATTTTTATGATCTGCTGTCATGCAAGCTATCTGGTATCTGACAATCCATTGCAAACAAATGAGAAACAACTTCTGCACCTACTACAGGAAGACTTATGGCAGCTATTGCAGTCTGTACTGACCTGTGCGAATCATTTTCTTACTCGTTCAATGAAATGCAAAATCTTTTATTTTTATCTTGTCTTTTGGTTGGAATGCTACTACTAAAGTAATTGTCACAGTCATGATTCATGGTGGGCTACGATTCAACCAACAACAAATAAATGTCAGCATTTATGTCTCCAGATCAGACCATGTTCATTGTGTTTACTCTCTATTGTTTGTGTATTGAGCAAGTAGTCTTTAGACATTATGCCTTCCACAGGCAGTATTTGCCTTTCCACGCCAAATAACTGCATGTGCAAGAAATGCCTAGCTGCGCTTTTTTAGGTAGAGTTTGCTCCACATGTTTTTCAAATACATCATTTGAACTGTAATGCTCGAGACTGTAACAATTCTTAGGCTTCTTGCGCTTTAGGGGCACTGTGTATGTGTAAATTATTGCTGTTTGAAGCTAGACACAGAACTTGACTTCAATAAAATTGATCTTTCATTTTCTCAGTTTTCAGTAACGGTGTCAACTTCAGAGAGTCAGATGAGGAGGATTGAGTCTAAAAAAATACTTGTTTCACTTTTCTGCCTCATTCTGACCAGGTTCTTCAGGCATCCTGAGATCACAGTCAGCATCTGATCCACTACTGAGGGAACTTTCCCCTGGCTTTGAAACTCCCAGAGTCTTTGCCTGAGATTAAACAGAATTTGGTTTTCTCAAGTCCTTATTCTGTAATTTCCTCAGCATCTCCAAAGACACCAGGAAAGAAATTCATGTGTCAAAGCTGAAGTCAACGTACAGTTCTCAGAGCACCTGTTCCGTTACACAAACCAGTTCTAACACTGAAGGAGCATTTCCTGATTACATAGCTATTGTAAACTTTCCAGGCGTTTCCGGTCTTGCTAACCCTTTCCTCAGCTGTGTGCAAAGTGCAAAAATACTGTTTTTCAACAAGAAATGCCTCAAGCATCCGTAACTTGCTTCATGGGTGCAATTCAAGGTGTTTGAACTTTTGGAGCTGTATTTTGTTAAAAAGCTTAGGTTCATATAGGCTGAAATCTTCAAGGTTCTTTCACGTTTCTCTATAAAATTCTATTCAGTTGTTTTGGATGTCCCTTTCTTCATAGAAGAAATAAAATAAAGAGCGTCACTAATAATAAACAGTGAGCAGTCAACCTAGAAGGGCATACACAGAGCTAACTGAGAGGAGAATGTATGCACGTACATTTAACTGAACATTGCCTGAACCAGGGCTTTTCCATGGGCATCTGTGTCCTCTTGGGATTCAGACCGCTAGGTATTTTCAGAAGAGATCACAAGATGGGAGAAGATGGCCTTGGCCTCCTCAGCATTGTCATTTGACTTCTTTTCAGAAAAGGTGGAACCTGGATTTTAGACCCTCCTTAAATGTGTACGTATATGTGTACGTGTTCAGTCATGTACACGTGTGTGTGCATGGGTGAGCGTGGCAGGGGGGTGACAGGGTGGCAGCTCCTAGTTTGTGGGAGAAGGTTCTGCTCACCTCCCTGCTCCTGGGGATGGCAGATGGGTCTCCATCCCTTTTGCTGAAGATTGAAGGGACATGAAGGAACTCACAACAAAGATTTTTTTTTTTTCAGTTGTGTAAGAAGGGTCCTTACTGTGTGTCCACTGCCTACTGGAAAACGAAAACCATTCTTTCACACCTCTGTGGGGTAAAGTAGGCCTGCGATGCTGCAGGCACCGATTTTTTTCCTGAAGGTCACTAGATAATGTGAAGTTTCTTAAGTGTTAATAATGGGTCACTCTTTTTTTTTTTTCAGTATCAGTTGGTAACATCACCTGATAAACATTAAATGCTTATAAAACTATAAAGGTGTAGTTTCTAAACCGTGATTTGTGTGACTCAGACACTGATGACAAGTACGATATTTTACATACTTTATTAGTAATGAAAATATTCTTCACAGGCATGGCTCCACTTACAAGTTGTGTAGCTCCATCAAGTATGAAATAAAGCTCCTCTTTCTTCTTGTTGAATAGATCGAATATCTACACGCTAAGTAAAAAGTTAAAATTATGTCACCAGAAGTAGTAACGTCCTGTTAAATACTGCTTTATATTCTGGTGGAGTAGACGAAATTAAGTAGAAGACTTAAGAATAGCCTTGAAAAGAACTTTAAGGAATAAAAGCATGTAGAATTTGTAAAAAAGCTAGACAAATGATACTTTAGAAACCCTCACCTTGAATTATAAAATACAGTAGTGCTACACTCAAGGAATGTATTAGAATAACTCGTAAAAAAGCGTACCCTGCATCTTGCACATGTCAGTTTTTCCATTTTCATTGTTGCATTAAGTTCAAGGCACAGGTTTTATGGTTTTGGGTTTTTTTATAAAGAAAATGATACAAAAATACACTACTAGTAAGGCAAATCTTAAATATAGGATGAAATCCTCAAATATCCCTTATCAGGTGTCTTCTGGGCATAGACCAGAAATTAATATAACATTGTCCACTCCAATTTCTCCAGTTTTGCCCTTCCCACGTTCTGATTCAAAAGTGACCTGTCAAAAGAAGAGATGTATTAACAGTGAAAATGTAGTTTATCCAACCATTTAGCAACTCTTAATTAGTTATAATGCTGTATCTGAGGAATGTTTTATCACAATACAGGACTTTATGACTAAAATCCTTGCAGTTTTTAGAGTTTTGGTGTATTATTGGAAGACGACTGATAATCCTCTGCACAGATTTACAATACCAAATGGACTCCTTTAATAAGATTACTTATTTTCATTGTACAAAGAAAATGCACATTGAGTGAAATCCTATTATAATAACAACGTAGTTTTATCACAGTATATGCTGTTAGTGCACTCCTTTTCTTGAAGACATTACAACTGTTCATTTTTGATCTATTTGGATCCTTAGGTTTTGGGTCTATATACTGTATATATATTTACTCACTCTCGCTATACAGAATGTATATATATAGTATAGTACATAGAGAGAGTAGGTTCATTTTTATGAATAGGATGCCTGTTTTTTTATTTAATGGTCTGATTCTCATATAGGTAAGGGCTTTTCTACATCTGGAATCAGCGGTGCAAAGAACCTTGAAAAGAGCTGGCATTTCATTTATACTCACAGTACTCAGTTATACAGTAGAAGCCTTTACACAGCACTGAAAATCTTCAGTCACATAAATGAAAACCAGGCCCTAGCATTTCAAGGAGAAACGTGCTGAAGCCCCAACCAAGGCAGTTTTCTGTGCACAGTGTTCCCTGTTGGCTAGTATGTCCTGCTCCTAGGGCGAGTGCCTGCCCTTGATTATACATGATGCCTCCTTTTGCACTAATTATCTGGTTTAGTGTGGTTTGAGAGCATCCTCTTCTACAAAACAGGGATAATTTTCATTTTTTTCCAGGAATATATGTATGCTTCTGTTGCATGAGATATTAAGCAGAGATTGTCATTGTTTGTGCTAATTTATGATCTGATGCAGTTTTTACAAAATGACAGGGTTACTGGCATCAACATTCTAACCAACTGGGGTAATTCAGTTCTGAAATTACAGCCAGATAATAACTTTTCTGCCTCCTAAAATCTGTGCTCCTGTTTCCCATTTCAGATAAGCCTTTCAATTGCCAGTAAGCAATGCCTATAAAAGTTGGTGGAACACTTGAGGGTTAGGAAATTAAGCTCTTGATTATGGTATTTGGCTTACAAATTGTGCTATACTTACACTGTTGGTCGTTTCAGCCCCCTGAAATATCTCTATTTTTCCAGTTCTCCACCTTTCATCTTTTCCTTTATTTTCCTCCCAGACAGGAGTGGTTTTTTTGTTTGCCAGGAACACTCGAAGTTTCCCCACTCTCTCGCCAGCGAGCCGGTAACTGAAGATCAAGCAGTAGCTGCTCTTTGGTTTGAGGTCGGTGAGGAGAAGTTTTAGACGCCCCATATCCTTCTTGTGCCCCACAAAAGCTGGAACTGCCATGTAGTACCCATCGCCTTGTAACAAAAAAGGAAATGCATCTTTAATGGACTTGTGTTATTTATTAGCAAATTGAATACATATTTGCTAAGAAATACGTGGAAGCTGTGTTACTTGAATAATTCAGAATCAGACTGGAGAAAAGCAGCAAGGAGTGTACTTCACAAGGAATAAGCTTGCACTGTTGGAAGTCACATCAGTTTACAGAGTAGATGAGTTCATATTTCACTGGCAACTACAGCCACTCTTCCTTGCACTATCTTTCAAGGGCAAAACCACCTCAGTTTTTCAAAGGCAACAGCCTGAAACATGCTGCTGTGCCTCTGTGGTCAGACCATTTCCAGTGCTTGAGGAAGCTCAATACTCTCTCCACTGTCCTCTGCAGTGGTTACAAACTTGTGGAGGAACCAATAGCTTATTCCTCAAATCCTGGAGGACCAATGAAATGGCAGAGACACACAAAGTGATAAAGGGATAAAACATCTGGGCCCATTAATAAAGTCATAATCAGCAGATGTCAGTTCAGGGAGATGGGATAAAGTCAGGGTATGGTCTTCCTGGAAGTGACATCACAGAGAAGGACTTGGGGAAAAGGAAATATATGGAGCAGGAGAGGAAGGATTAGGGACAAAAGACTGGGATGGAAAGACTGTGAAGGTAGAGGGAGAGAATGAGTTTGTAGGAACTGGAGCAAGTGTCCCGCAGGATCTGCAGGATCCACTGATCCCCACTGCAGCAACCTCTGCAACATTTCCCGTGTCACAGGGGAAGAGACATCCTTTCAAACAAGCTTCTTCAGCCACACATTTTTATATACACCAGCACAGCAGTCACACATTGCGCTCATGGAGCTCTTTCTCAGATTTTAGCAGGCCTGCAGTTGGTACTAGGTCAGATATTGGCTGTTCTTGAATGGTCGCCTGCCCTTGGCTCATTCTGAGGAATGTCATCACTAGTTTGTCTCACAGAGTTAGAGATTTCTGAGCAGTTACCACAGTTCTGTCTAAGCCACGTGAGTGACTACATTGCCACATCCATCTGAATGGCAGATGTGTGGTTAAATGCCCTACCAGTCTTGGAGACACACAACACGTAAGGATAAGGCTCCCATTGACTTGTACCTTGCAAATCTGAGCAGTTATAGTCTAATAATTTTCTCATCTTTTGATTTGTTTGTGTTGAAATATGTTGCTGATTACCAGTTGGATATTTCAAAGAAACAATTTCCACCCCCTGCATTCTCTGTCTCCTTTTCTCCTTTATAAAGATAACCCACTGATAGAAAATATAATTCTTGATTCTGTTTTCCCCTCCGTCCCCCTTTTTTTTGGAGGGGGTGAGCCATCAAATCAAAGCATAGCTAGAGGACAGATATTTAAATACCTCTATCTCGATCGGCAGGATTCCAGTCAAAGTCATCATCAGCATCTTGTTTCCAGTCGCAGACCCCTCGACTGAAGCTGCAATCAACTGAAAAAAAAATTGGCACTGAAGACTCAAGAGATAAGAGAAGCACTATATCAGAAGTACTGATTATTCATCCAGTTATGAATGAATAGGTCATTCTAAAATTATCTACAAACTGAGTTCAGATAGTGTTGACCTAGATTAAATTGCAAAAAAAGTAAAATATTAGAATTTATGTAGTAATTCTTTCTTTAACTCACAGGAAAATCTGTTGTGTCTTTTTACTGCCCATCTCCCATCTGCACGTGAATTTACATGCTGTGACTTCTGGATACTGAGTGCCTGCTGGTCACCAGGTATAGTTGGAGGTGTTAGTTTTGAACTCCAGTGTCATAAATGGTTTGGGATCTGCCAACTTTAGAGCTTTTCTCTCTCCGTTTGTTACACTGCTGTAGCTGTAATCAGCTGAGATGCTCAAGCTCCAGTTCTATCCATTGAAAGAGAGAAGCTGGCCTCCCATGAGAGGAATCCTTTATGTCAGCACTCAATACCCATACTACATGGAGCTGGGAATAGCCCAAATCAGTTGACCTTTAGAGCACACTGAAAAAGGGTGTCACCCAGAGCACACCACAGCCTTCGTAACTGTGCAGATGAAAAGGTGAAATACACAAAGAAAAAAACACTGTACAATGCAAGCATGACAGATCAGATTAAGAATAATATGTCAGCCATCTGAATTTCCTCAGAAAGAATCCTTCCTGTTCTTTTCATGTATTTTATCATGAGACAGAGAAATGCAATACATGGCATTTAGAGAGCTTTTCTGTATAAATCCATTGTTTCTGAGACCACTGCTTTCTGAATTGGAAACACCACAGTACCTTACCCTTAATGTCACCCAGTATATCTACTTTGTTTTGTTTTGTTTAAGATTTGGAAGCATTTGTGAATTGGTTTTGGGTGAAACCCACCTTGTTCTAAAGATAATCTCAGCTACAGCCAATGCCAGCATTTCAGCCCCTGCCCACGTGGCTGGTAACTCCCCAGGAGGATGCTGCTGCTTTGTAAATGCATTAGCTCAATATGATTGGGGATCGGATTAAATGACCTTTAAAGGTCCCTTCCAACCTAAACTATTCTATGATCTCTCAGTCCCCCTTTTTGGATTCTGCTATTTGCTGTGACTCTCATAAGCAGGTCCTCATAGTCAGCTTCGTGATTTTGTCCATCACCCAGAAACCATTTCCCACCAGGAGAGAGGAGGAGAGTGGCCTTTGATCTGCCTTTCTGCTCTGCTTTGACTAGAGCTACACTGCAGTGTCTTCTAGTTCCCAACAGGCAGTGAACTTTTCTGTTTGAAAGTCCATTAAGTGGTTTCCTAAGGCATGGCAGAAGCCCAAGTTGGGTACATACATTGACAGGTCTTGGACCCTGTATGCTCCCCTGACTGATTTTTCAATTTTTTAATGTGAGGAAGAACAGGTAGTATCATCTCACTGTGATATCCACAGGACTTACTGATTAATTGGGAACTATCACACATTCATAGCCAGGCTATTTAAGATTCAGGGTAAATATTTATTCAGTCTTGTTCAGGGAAAACTCCTATTGACTTCTGACAGAGGACCAGGAGAAAAACCAAGAGAATATGGCTGAAGGACATTGGCATATTGGTGCGTGCTATGCAAAACTCTTCTAACATGGTTTCACTTTATAGACGCTAGAAATGACTTTATTTTTTCATGACTATGAAATAAATCAAGTGAAATTCAAATGCAAGTCAAGTTGCAATGTGGACGAACTTTTAAAAACTTTTTTAAACTGGTTCTGGCATGACTAATATAGGCTGTCATGAAAACACACAATACACAGGAAAAGAAACACTGTAGAATAAAAAGAATCTACCTTCTTGCTCTGGTCTTGATAGTGGAACTCTCCTCTGTGCCAGGAGAGGGCCAAAGGCAGCTGCTTCTTTCACTTTGGGAACTAGGGAAAACAATTCATCAAGTGCTGAGTCATCACGGGAACAGAAAATGGAACTTTAGTCCTTTATACCAGTTGCCATTTGTTTATTTAAATAACTCAACGTATGTCTTTTCCACTCCACCACCAAACTCACATTCCTAACCCCCAGTTAGATACTAAATCTGAATTTTAAAATTTTGTTTAAATTGTGGTTTTCCACAGCATTGTGCCTTCTAGGCTGTGGGCAATGGAGCTACAAGATTCACAAGGCCATAAAATGTTGAACGTGATCTTTCTTTGGCATGGTGATCTGCTTTCTTTCTACAAAACTTCAACCTATGGTCAAAGTACCTGAACTCTAGCAGACAGTGAAGACAACAACTCAATGACTTGGCAGCACTTTGCCAACAGCAGCCTCAAGAAGTGGGTAATGTCAGAGACTTTGTAAAAGCCATAAATGTTGGGGGATCAAAAGCCTACAGCTCTGTGTTCAGGTAAGTGATAGCTGGTGCTGCTGTACCAGAAGCCCCAGGAAATTATTTTTCTGAAGCTGCACTCTCTGCTGGGGTACATGTTCTCCTGCAAATCTGATCAGCTCTGCTGTCTCTTGGGAAGGAAGGGTGCAATGACTGCCCTGCCTCTTCCTCACCCTCCCTGAAAAAGCTGGCAAGCACAGCCTGATGTTTTGATAGCCAGTCCTGGTGCAAACCTCTGATCAAGTTCTTTTGCTGATGTGTCTTGTGGCAAACTGGAAGAGTCGGTAGAGCAGCACAGCCAATGGATGTTACGTGCATTCTCTAAGATACTGGCCTAAAGGAGGGAGTTACTCCAGAGGTACTATTTTTCAGCAGCAGCCTCAGAGACCAAGGCAAAATCTCTCCTGTCTGATGAGCTACAAAGACATAGAAACTTGCAAACTCCTATTTACTCTAAGTAATACTCTAAAATTCTCTAAGTATTTTTAAAGTTCTGTGATTAAGCTTCTTTTGTAGTATTTTAAGTGATTAATAGAGAAGTGCACTCACTAAAAAAAAAAGCTAAGTCTCAACTTCTTTGTGCAGAGCCTGTGTAAGTAACTAATCACACATGAGATAAGGAGAAGATCTGCTTTCACTGGCAGGGGATTGTATCCTTTGCAAACACATATACAGATGACACCTGTTATATACATACACACCTATGAAAACAGAAGGAGCTTAAATGTGCCATTTTAGAGGAGGAGTGAGGGAAGATCCTTTGGATTACTGCTTACAGAAGGTGTTAGTGGAAAGCCTGACAGACTGAAGTTCACTTTTCAGCCGTACAATGAGGGCAGCAGTGCTAAGAAGAGCTCAGACTTCCTCAACAGTGCCAGATGATGGCTATGGAAATGGAAATTACTTTTCCCTACTCAGCATTGTATTATACATGCTTTCTATTGAAAGCCACAAATGCCAAATATTTTAGAAGTCATTACTTTCACATGCACAGACATTTGTTCAGAGGGGAGTTTGTTCCCGTGAGTTCCACTGAGCTAGGGCTTTCCATCTAAATACTCCAACATACTCACAGTTGTAAACACATACTCAATTTTAAGAATATATTTACAACCCACTGCAATCCAGAGCCTCCCAGCACCATAAAGACTATGCCATTTACTTAACCTTTCTTCTCCTTCAAAACTGTCAAAAATTGCTCTGGGTGTACACCAGAGAAAACACACACTAACGAAGAGGCCCTGGAGGCACTTTCCAGAGGTGCTGAATTGAGCCAAGAAAGGGGGCTCATGTAATCTTGGGAGCTTTCTGATGAATTGCCAGGAGCGTGTCCTCTCTTGTTGCCCTTGCAGCCTTCCCCTCACCCAGACCATTGCTTAAATCACCTGGATAATATTCTTACTTAAGGCAAGGATTAATATATCTTTCTCCAAATTAATATATGTCTACTTATACACATTTAGGAACAGGCGTATAGAGATTAGGTGTTAAGTTTACTGTCATGCCATAAACTTGGCCTTGTACTTAGTGAAAGAGGCTCAGGCTATGAAAACCCTTGCCAAAATGAAGAGAGCTATTAAAATACGACCAGTTCTGGAAAAAGTGGAATGACTTAACAGAAGACAACAGCTGCCAGAATGATTTATTTATTGAGCTATTGAATTACACTTGAATCCACTTGAGGGATATACATGCACGTGTAGCTGTGTGCTGCAGATGCTTCAAGTGAAGAACTGTCAGGCACACAAAAAGAGCCAAATTTTGTATCCAAATCTATTTTTGTTTTCAGTGTCAGGCATGCCACGCAGGTTCTCCACTTACTGGAAGATATCACCTGCGTATTATGAGAAACTGTAAGATTAAGTTTACAGAAAGGTTTCCAAGAAACCTTACTTCCTGGAACGTGCCTACATTTTATATCAGACCATCACTGGACATAGCCAGGATCCAGACTTCATACAATCATAGAATCATAGAATCACTTTGGTTGGAAAAGACCTTTGAGATCATCGAGTCCAACCTTTAACCTAACCCTGCCATCCCACCACTAAACCATGGCCCCAAGCACCTCATCTACCCTTCTTTTAAATACCTCCAGGGAGGAGGACTCGACCACCTCTCTGGGCAGCCCATTCCAGAGCCTGACAACCCTTTTGGTGAAGAAGTTTTTCCTAATGTCTAGCCTAAACCTGCCCTGGCGCAGCTTCAAACCACTCCCCCTCGTCCTATCATCTGTTACCGGGGAGAAGAGGCCGACCCCCACCTCCCTACAGCCTCCTGTCATGCAGTTGTAGAGGGCGATCAGGTCTCAGGTCTCCCCTCAGCCTCCTCTTCTCCAGACTAAATAACCCCAGTTCCCTCAGCCGCTCCTCATATGACTTGTGTTCCAGACCCCTCACCAGCTTGGTTGCTCTCTTCTGGACATGTTCCAGCAATGCAACATCTTTCTTGTAGTGAGGGGCCCAAAACTGAACACAGTATTCGAGGTGCGGCCTCACCAGCACCGAGTACAGGAGCACGATCACTTCCCTACTCCTGCTGGTCACACTATTTCTGATACAGGCCAGGATGCCATTGGCCTTCTTGGCCACCTGGGCACGCTGCTGGCTCATATTCAGCCGGCTGTCAACCAGCACCCCCAGGTCTTTTTCCACCAGGCAGCTTTCCAGCCACTCTTCCCCAAGCCTGTAGCTTGTTCAGTACCCTCCTAAGTACTTGGTAGAGTCAGGATTGCTCTTTTCAGCTCTTCCGCTGTCAAGTGGTGCTTGCAGAAAGGAAGGCCTCATCTCACGTTCCCTAAGAACATACTCTCATCAACAAAAGCTCACTTCAGGCACAGCAGAGTCTATCCTTCTTTCAGTACTGCTGGTGCCCACCCAACTACTTATCTGCAGCACTAGCTACTATATCATCTCTACATATAAAACCCTTTGTATCATGGTGCCACACATTCTTAACCATTGGTGTCAACATGATGCTCTTATGAGGTAAGATGGGTTGATCTTATGAGCAGAAATTAGTGGCAGAGAGAATCCGGGTCATCAGAGGTACCTATGTAACTAACTACCACCAATTTCCAAAGGAGTTGTGTCTATGAATGTCTGTGATGAGCTGAGCATAAGTAAATTGGTGACGTTCCGGTCCTGAGAACATCCACTTTGTTTCTCACACAGGTTCTTGCATCTGCAAGAAATTCGGCGTTGCTATCTGCAACATATTGCCCCTGTTCTGAGGAGGGGGAATCTACCTGAGCCATGTTAGACGCAGTTTGTCACTTGTATTATAGATCAGGAACTGCAGCAAGGAAAGAGACTTTCTGCAAAATAGAATAGCCCCAGCCAGCTCTATCTGGCTGAAAGTACTTCCCTAAAAAGTAATAGGGCTCACATAAAACAACTCTGAAACTACTGAGGATGTCTGCAATCATGGAAATGCTTCTTAGCAATAACCTCAGAAAAATGCTGAAAGTAGTGCTGAAAAGAAGCACTAAGACATTGTTCTAGTATAAACCTGTCTGAACAGAGTGCCATGAGGGGGATCTAGAAACAAATTTACTCATGAAGCTAGAATTCCACTTTAAAAACACCAGGCTTACAGGGAGCACTGCACATAATGAAATAGATGAGATTTGAGAGCCAACTCCTCGCCATCCCCCTGTCCGGGGACTTTTAGATAGCTAAGTAAAGAAAGATAAGAGAATTCCACTGAAATATATAGCAAAAGAGCTGGTTAGGCTCAAGCATATCTTTTCATATAGTGCACAGCAGTGTCCTCCTAGAAGTGCAGGCAGGCACCAGTTCACTCTGCTTGTCAAACAACTTTGCTCATACTGGTCTGCCAGTTGTGCCAACTCTGACTACATGACTTCTCGGTTGGGCAGGCTTGCACCCAGCTTGCTTGGAGCACAACCGAAGTGAGCTCAGGTCCACCTGAAAAGCATCACGTAGACCCTCAAGTCAGTCTGCAAGTCAAATAAAGGGCAATGAGATCACAAAAGCAATAGGAAGCTTCAGGAGCACATCTGGAAAAGCACTGCTTGGACTAAGGTGCAAGGTGCAATATAGGTTCATTGCAATATAGGTGCAAAACAAGGTTCAAAAGAAGAAAAAAAAAAAGGAAAAATAAAAAAAGCCAAAACCCCATACCCAAAAGCAGCAGCTCAGTAGAATAGGTCTGTGGAGCACTGTTTTATGAGCACTCTTCAGAAACAGCACAAAAGCCTCTCTGTGGTGCTAAAGCAGCTTACTGAAAACAGCGATAGATTTTCCTGCATGTGCACTTGGTTTCACCTCTCTGCTTTGCCAACTGCTGTATATAAAATTACTTCTAGTGCATTTGGAAATGACATTTTTGTCTGCAAAAATATGACTTGGTTTATAGCTTGGAAGTAATTTTCTATTTGTCTGCAGTAATGCATGTGCTATCCTTAAAGATTTAATTCCTTTTTTTTTTCCTGTTAGTGGGACTGTATTTCTTACAAATAATCTGTGGCATCACATTGAGCTCTTGCTGAGGCAGCTATATTGGAAGAACAGATATATAGCAGAATATAAGCACCCGCGTATTTAAGTGTGCTAGTTGTGGGTTATATATGGCTGGTTGATTTTCCTGTCCCCTGGAAAATGCCTATGCCTGGTTTTGCCTGGGCAGTCTAGTTAGTCTAAATGTAAAAGTAACACACAGAATTTGGGAAAAGTAACTCAGTGTTGGTAGTTTTAACATGTAGAATTCTAAAGTGCCTGAAACTGCAGCATGTGGGAACTCCCACAAAAATGGCACTTGCTGTCTTTCTAACACTGATCTTTGATGTTCAAAGCCCATAAAAAAGCACCAGAAAATCAGGGTGGGCACTGCAAAAAAATCATAGAATCATAGAATGTTTGGGGTTGGAAGAGACCAGTAGAGGTCATCTAGCCCACCCCCCCTGCAGTGAGCAGAGACACCTTTAACTGGATCAGGTTGCTCAGAGCCCCGTCCAACCTGGCCTTGAATGTTGCCAGGAATGGGGCCTCCACTACCTCTCTGGGCAACCCACTCCAGTGTTTCACCACCCCCATTGTAAAGAATTTCTTCCTTATATCCAGTCTGAACCTACCCTGCTTCAGTTTAAAACCATTTCCCCTTGTCCTGTCACAGCTGGCCCTGCTAAAAAGTATGTCCCCATCTTTCCTATAGGCCCCCTTTAGGTACTGAAAGGCCGCAATCAGGTCTCCCCACAGCCTTCTCTTCTCCAGGCTAAACATCCCCAACTCCCTCAGCCTGTCCTCACAGGAGAGGTGCTCCAGCCCTTGGATCATTTTTGTGGCCCTCCTCTGGACCCGCTCCAACACTTCCATGTCCTTCTTGTGCTGAGGACCCCAGAGCTGGACACAGTACTCCAGGTGAGGTCTCACCACAGCAGAGCAGAGGGGCAGAATCACCTCCCTCGACCTGCTGGCCACCCTGCTTTTGATGCAGCCCAGGGTACAGTTGGCCTTCTGGGCCAAGCAGATCAAGCAGAATATAAGAGGTAGTAAAATGAAGACTAGCTTCCTATATATACAGTACATCATTATGTTGGATAGAAAGGAATATGCCACATCTCTGCTACCACATCCTCCTCTGAAAGAATTACATTCACCAGATGTCTGACATCTTTTGAGTCTTTTATCCACAGCTGTGGACTGAGCATATTTGCTCACACGGTGGTCTAATTATCAGAAAAGACCAAGATTAAGAGCAAACATCCTGATTAACTGAGAGTGCTCTTGTTCAGAATTAAGAGCCTAGAACCCATGTGGGAAACAGTCTACTTTTAGTATTGCCAAATAAACCAGAGAACCAAAACCTCTTTATCATTCTTGGTGCTATCAAAGGAAGGGGGTTTGTAATTAACTTGGCTGGCTACATGATACTATGGGACTGTTTTAAGCACGATATGGGTTTCATAAGTTGATAAATATGGAATGTGGAATTTAGCTGCAGTTGGCAATACCATTCGGGATTATGAATGGTACAGGAAAAGCACTGAAATGTGAGAAAATGACAGAATTCAGGTTGTGCACTGTGAGTTCACCTCTAGCTTGAGTATAGCATCTGTCCAGTCATTGCTTACATAACCAAGCACTTTGGTCCACCTCTCTGTCTTCCTCCATGTACAGAAAGGATGTTTCTCACAGAGTAAGGAGCTTCCCAGTACTTTGGTTTACTCTCATTTTCTATACATCTGCAATTCTTGCAATCTGTAGGGCAGAGTCCTATTTATTAAACTTTCACAGCAGGACAGGTCCTGCCTTCACACTGAACATGGTAAGGATCCCACGGAAAATAGTCATTTAAAGTCATTACAGACTGTAACATAAAGTATAAAAATATAAGAAGAAAAATTTTAAGTTTTCACAGATGACCTTAATTTTGACATTTTGTAAATGTTGGTGGCTTCACTTTGCTGTCTTTAACTATTGTGTTTTTTTAAAAAAACTGTGAGTAGTAGTTTTCACAAAGGTCCTACATTTTGATAGTTGGCTTATTTTAATAATTTCTATCTCCATACA
>NW_009260775.1:100434-112437 GCF_000687185.1 Egretta garzetta
TCCCTACAGTATCTTTTTATGGCCTCCTATATATTTATTATGTAGTAAAACTACTATGATAAAATAATACATTAATTTAAAAATAATAATTAGTATCTCTGAAAAGTGTGACCTATCCATTTTTCCTAATTAACTACTTTTCCTGGAAGACAAACAATACCAGTATTAATAATACAAAAGGCAGATGTTATGTGAATACTTGAGGGGATTATATGGAGGATCTTAAATGTGGTAGTAAAGCAATCACTGCTGAATAGACATCAGTGGAGGAGGAAAAAAAAGAATGTGTAAATTTATGAGCTGTAAATTCAAGCTTATCATTTACTCCAAAGGATCGTTCAATACCATTAAAAATGAAAGTGTTTTTAAAGCCAAAAGTTCAAACAATGTGCCTGAATCATGACTGAATTTTTATAACAAGGATTAAGTATAGCATATGAAAATGTAAAAGGAAAGGAAACATAGTTAACATATGCAACACATCCTGAAAGAAAAAATGCAAATAGCACAATGCCTTAAGTCCTATACATAGTTGGTATCAAACAAGAAAGCCATAAATAATACAAGTTCACATACTTAATGCAACTACATCTTGGGTATACTAGTATCCCTGTATAAAGAAGTACACCGACCTTCTGCCAGTATCCCCTGGTGAAATAAAATCTCTCTGGCATGTTCAGCATATAAGCCCTTTTTATTAATAATGGAAAATTTCAACCAAATGTGACTGGAACAAAGACAGTATAGGCAAAGATACAGATAAAACACAGTGCTTTAACATTTTCAAGCAATAATATTAATTGTCACTTCTGTCAGTTTAGTGGCAATTTTGTACAGACAAGTAGTCTCTGCCTAGCCCAGGTACATGGTGTTCAAATGTCCTGGTTTGGTTGAGCTCAAGTCCTTGAAGACTCAAGGACTCGATCTCACCAAACATCATGACAAAAATCTCTTGTATGTTATTTTGTCTTGGCTTTTCCTATGGACGAAGGGTCTTCCCTGTGTGCCCTCACTCAAACTGGAACCTGGGAAATGAATCTGTTCCAAGTAGTGTAGCACTGAGTACCCAACGGGAAGGTTACATGATCCACCCTTTGCAACTGCATCAAGTCACGTAGCCCTGTACAGGAGAGCATGTTCCCCTTGTAACACCAGGCACAGAGAGCAGAGCCCTATGGCCTTTTAACCAAAAAAAGATGGTGACCCTAACCTGGGGGCACTATATCTGGCAATCCTTCCTGACCTGTCCAAGCAGCTTACATAAGAAACCTGTTGAGATATCTGAGCTACCTCCCCCAATTCATCCATCCATCCATCCATCCATCCATCCATCCCAGAAAGGCAGAAAGGGTTAGGAGGACTGACTTGGATGTTTGGGTTTTTTTTCCTAACAGGCTGCCTTTCCTCACAACTGAGGAAGCAGAAAAGTCCACAGTCCTTTATGGCACAGAATTTTGAATAAATGTATCTATAACTAATAACAATAATACTTATAAATATTTAATTTCTTGTTTATAATAACTATTAACAGAACCTATTAGTACTATGACCCTAAAAGTGCTAGACCAGCAATTTTCTTGCAGTTCTCTTTAGAAAGAAACGCTTTTGTCCCTACAGAAATCACAACTACAGGGAAGCACACCCTTGCCAAGGGTAAATACCGCTTCAGGTTCCACTAGCATTTTGCAGTTAATTAGGCAATCTTTTTGAGTCCTTCCGAGTCTAACCACATTTAGCTGAATGTATTTAGTACTATCAATGCTGGTCAGTTCACACCATTCTCTTGGCACATGCAAGCTCCCCATCAACTTACCTTCGTGAAGAAGCTTGAGTGCCTGAGAACCTAGTCTTACAAAAGTTACCCCTATATATTGCAACTGTCTTCTGCTCACTTTCTCCATACTTCCTGAAAAATTATGGCCAGCTTTGGATTAATAGCATGACTGGGAAGAGCTATGTCCTTTTTTAGCATAGTATTTTAGTAGAAATGTGTGTGAAACAGAATTCCCTAATTGCAAAAGTATGGGACTGACCATCAGAAGACCTGGGGTTTATTGCTCCTTGTGAGAGAAGAGAGACAAGTCACTTAATCCTTTGGTCTGAGACTCTTAAATGCATTTGGGAGTACCAGCATGGTAAGGCTGAACCCTAAGGGTAGCTTGCCATCCAGTGAAAACTTGAATCCCAATTTGGCTTTAGCTCCTGCACCAGCTACCTCTTTTAGGTAAGTGATTTATGAAAGGATCCTTAGAAGATGGATAGGAAGTGGCATAAGCTTGACAGGAGTGAAAGGCTGAGGCTTAGGTAATGAATCTGGTGTGGCTGGCCAGAGGGACAGTGGCATCCTGAGCACAGGATCCTCAACTTTGGAGGCATGGCACTGTTAGCCAGAAACTTTTGACAAAAAGCAGAGAGATTGAGTATAGCCTGGAGCTTACGACTGTCACTGGAGAATGTAAGGTGGGTTGAAGTCCCTGCTGCCTGTGCAATACAGCTTTTGAATTAAGGGGGATCTCCTGTATGCCAGCTGAGCTTCCCAATTTATCAGATGGAAACATGAACATACTTCTTTTGCTCTGGCTGTTGGTTTTTTTTTTTTTGTTGTTTGTTCTTTTTTTCAACTCGAGTATCGTGCTATTCTCTTTTTCTGTTGGCTTGTATGCCAACTGCCTCCTACCTCTGACAGACATAAGGTCTGAAGAGAGCTTTCAATACACCAAGGTCCCACCATGGAAGAGTGAGCTCTATCTATCATTCACTCACTTTGGTAATCCCACCCTGAGCTTTTCTTCTTGTGCAAGGAAGGGCTTGAAGTGGCATGTCAGTCCTGAGTATTTTCACCATTTGGTCCGGTTAAAAGCTGACACGCAGAAGCGTATTTTTGCATGTGGCTAGGTGGCAGCTGTTTTGATATTTTGGAAATATCACTGATTCCTGAACTGTGAGCTTATGTGGTTACAGTATGAAAGGGGCATCTAAGCATCTTCCAGGATGCAGGTCTACACACACTGGATACCGCTATTTTCCAAACTGCTTTGAAATGCTTGTTTGAAAGTATAGAATGAATCAGAGAATTATAGAAGTTGGAAGGGACATCTGTAGGTCACTTAGTCTGACCTCCTAATCAGGAGGTTGCTCAAGGCCCAGCTCAGTCATATCATGAATATCTCTAAGGATGGATATTTCACAACCTCTCTTCATATCTGTATCAATTTTTGTCCACCTTCATGGTAAAATATTATTTTCATTATATCTAACCAGATTTTTTTTTTTGTTCCAACTTGTATTCATTACTTCTTGTCCTATTGCTGTATATTTTCAAGAAGAGTCTGGCTGTACCTTCCCTATAACCTTCCATTAGATAGCTGAAGACAGCTATAAGATGTCCGTTTAATCTTCTCCTCTTAATGCTGAAAAGGAGTTACTCTCAGACTCTCCTCATAGGCCATGTTCTTCAGGCCCCTGACCTTGGTGAGCACTGCTAGACTCATGCCAGTATGTCCACATCTGTCTTGTAATGGAGAGCCCAAAACTGGATGTAGCACCTCCAACGTGGTCTTACAAGCGCTAAATAGAGGGGAAGAATCACTCCCCTTTTTCTGCAAAGCTTCTTCCTAAGCAGTCAGTCATCTCATGTCTGTAATGAGGCTTTTCTCTCCCTTTGCGTTTGCTTTTGTTAAACTTCATAATGTTCCTGTCAGCCCACTTCCACAGCCCGGCCAGGTCACTCTTAATAGCAGCGCTGCCCTTTGGCGTATGAGTTGCTCTCCCCAGTTTGGTATTGTCAGCAAACTCGAAGTATGCCATAAGCGCTCACTGTTAGTATTTGCAGGAAGAGAGGAGGCTGGTGAACAAAGACCTATCTTCACTCTCTTTATCAGCTCTCTAGCATAATTTGGGGAAGCAATATCAGTCTACATCCTTAGCCTGAACTGAAACAGGCCAATTACCACTGAAAACCGAAAAAAGGCAATTTTAGGGGAAAAGTGCCTTTGGCAAAGAAGCTTGTATTCTCAAATGTATTTAGGTGGATAATCATATTTTTTCTTGGCTTTCTTACAGTAGCAATATTACAGACTATTTTTTCCAGAGGACTTTAAAATGATCTTTCCTTTAAAAAAATTTTACTTATGTGTCTTTTCAAATTGAATAGCAACAATTTGAACACTGACTTTAACTTCATTTGTGTTCATTTTTATCATTATGAAATATTGTGCATAATTTTAATTACTGCAGGATAGTATTTATTATTTTTCTATACTTTGGAAAAGAGAAAGTATCATGCATAAACTATTAGCAGGGTGTATTTTTCATATTACATGTTTTTTGCCACTACCTTGAAGAATGTTCGACTGAGCCAGATGAACTAAAAGCCAACTAAAATGCATTTGAAAACTTTAAAGAAGACAGAAAGAAACTGCATAGCATACAAGATAATAGTTGGAAGGAAACACCCAAAAGCAGACTAAGGAAACAGATGGCAATGTGCCTGATAAATGACTAATGTTAGAAATTAAGCAAGACTCCTGCTCAAATGCCAAATACTGCTTTAAATTTGAGTGTCCACTCAGATAAACTCTCACGTTTAAACAAAAGCACTAAAACAAACCCCTCTGTGATTCACATTGTTATTTATCTGCTGGGAATGGCGTGAACAACAGTGGTGCCTATTATATGGTTTATATTATTTGAAACACAAGGACACCAAAATCTGTTTTTCCTCTGAATGATGCACACTACTTAGGATGATGAATATGCCTGTCATGAATCAGAGCTAATTACTGTCTTACTCGTAATAAAGCAGCACACTGTCTTGTTTTGCTGGGGCTTCTGTGAGGAAAATGGGGAGAAGCTATGTGCTAGGTCTAAGCTGCTCTGAAAGTCCAGCTGGCAGCGTGGCTGTCAGGGCAGTGCACTCCTCCTCTGCTCACACTGACTGCAGACAGATTCCCCTAAAAGGGACATTGGGTACCTTTAGTCTCGCCGGTAGGTACATTCGATTGCTTTTCGTTCTCTACAAGTAAATTCTGATAAAATGGCTGTAATGTTTTGTGTTGGTTTTGTTAGTGTTTATATATAATTTTTACATTGAAACCAGATTTTAAAAACAGTTAAGAAACTTACAAAAGACATCTCCTCTAAGCCTTCGCTCGTGGTCAATTTGATTCTCAAAATCTTCCTTCTCCTCTTTGTCTGACTCTTCTGCCACCTCTTCTGCAGTAGCTTCAGTTTCTTTCTCTTCCTCAGTGTAGCTCCCACCAAGATCAATACCACCTTCATAGTCCAATAACTGCAAGTGGGTCTTAGAAGCCGGTGTCACGGCTGCTTCTGGGATCGCATTCTTGATTGTTTCATGCTTTTTCACACTCTTTTTATGCACAAGAAGTTTCTTGATTGTGTCCTTAGCTGTACCAGGGATTCTTGCAATTTCCTTCACTGACTTTTCAGGGATAACTAGAACCAAAAAGAAAATATTAAATATTCATCTAAGGAATCATTCAGAAATGACATCATTTGTAAATGGCACCACGGTGTCGTTTACAATGTCCAGAGACCCATACAGCCAGATTCTCTGCTATGAGACAGAAGTTCAGCTCTGCGCAGAACTGAATACGCATGCACGTGTTTAGCTCTGTTGTAGAGACAACCCTCTGAGTTACAGCGAAAAGACCAAAGTGACCCTCTGTCATAACCTCATTTGGACTCCTGTGTAACACAGGCCACAGAGCCCCTTACAGTAATTATTTTTACACTGGAGCTTTGGTAAAAAAAAATTACCCTCCTTCAATTTGTGGACTACTAAAAATTGTCCATGGAGGTGTGATTCCCTGCATAACAAATGCCAGCCTACTAGCAATGAGCATTTTTCTTAGCTATCTTTTGTGAACTTCTCTGGCCTAACTTTACTTGCACCACAGGCTGAAATGGAATGTATTTTGAGAGGAGATACGTCAGGCTGCTCTGTCACATTTCATTTAGCTCTAAGGGACATTTAGTTCTAAAGGGGTAAACCTCAAAACTCCAGAGAGGCATCACAGAATGCCTAATTATTATTTCTTGCAATTCCAAGGTGGACTAGAACATACATGTAGAATCTCCTGAGATTTTTACTGATTTATGATTCTTCTTGGCTACAAAATACAAAAGGATAACCAGCCTTGTAGTATCTTGCAACTTTGGATTCTGCTCAGAAACGCAAAGGCTGCCAGAAGTGAAAAACTTCAGAGATGGGTAAAAGTCAAATGAGATGTTCAAATCTGTAAAACAACAAAAAAAAAATCTGAATTTGGGGGTTTTCCTATTATGAAGTATAATGAAGTCAAATAGCCTCTATATCCAGGCAAAAACTTCAAAGCATCAATTGGTAAGAGGGCATTTTTACATTTACATGGCAGCCCTGATTTTAAAATCATGCTTTCCTTGTCAATGTATTGAGTTTCGAGACACAAGCCTTTTATTTCTTTTAAAATTAAATTTGACTCTCCCTACAATCATCAAACTATTTTTTGATGCCTGAATAAGGGACATTTTTCATAGGAATCCATTTGAAGATGCATTTCTAGGGATGTGGGGAGGCAGGATTGATTTTCCACCAGTGGTGGCACCCAGCAGCAGCGCAAAGGGCTCCATTGAGACAGTATGTTGGCCAGCTGTTCTCCATGTCCTCTTAAGACAGGAAAACGATCAGTTTACATGAAATTAGGAGACATTTTAGTTAACTATTTGAAAAACTTGCTTACTCTCCTTGCTATAGGATAGTAAAACACAGGAGCAAGCCACTTACTTAGATTATTTGAACTGTACCACTAGAAGTTTTAAAAAATTGTTAGGCTGTGATCTGCCATTAACATGCTGGACGTGATCTGCCTCAGAGCAAAAGAACAGACTAACTGAGCTTTTTTAGTCCCTTCCAGATGTACTCCTCTGCCATCTGACAAAGACTGACGGCTCTTTGTGCTGATGGCCAAACCATAACTGAAGGCTAAAGCCAGGACTACTTTGGATCAATTTGTTCAAGGTATGTGTACAGTACAAAGCAAATTCAAAGGAGAAATTATGGCAATACTGCAGTTGTTGCTTTTTATCAGCAGCATCAATTGCTGCTGAACATCCGTCAAAGAACATCGCTGGGCCAAAACTAGGTCTGGAAAGATTTGTGTGACAAAAATGCAAATTTTAGAGAAGACGTAAATCTGAGGAGTTCTAGTTTATGAGGTTATCCCATCCCACCATAAGGCTTCCACTAGAATTAACCAAGTCCCTACCTGTCACAGTACCAGAGCGACTGAGGAAGAGAGTGTCCTTGGGGTTTAAAGTCCATGGCAAAGGACTTTGAGGCTTGAAACAATGAGGCTTTTGAATCAGCTTAGGACTTCAGGACTGCTACTGCATGACCAGTCAGTATGCAATTATATACTCAGCCCTCTAGTGCTGGCCACAGCCTGAATCTGTGTGGGTTAGGAAGAAGGACTGGTGAGTGGGATAGCACAGCCGTGTCATCAGCTACAGACAGCCTTCTGCAGTCTGAGTCCTTTATATGAAGTACCTAGGAAACAAGGAGAGCCAAGCAGTTCCAGTGTGCTGTATCTTCCATAGATGGAGACCATTTCCACCAGTCGATCCAAATAGCCTTATATACTGCTTCCTAGCTTTGATTCTCAATCAGTGTTGATGCTGTAGTGCCTACAGTCTTTTGGGATTGCAAACGGTGAGCTAAGTCAGCTATTTTTATTTCCCTCTGCTTTTGCTGTCTAGTGATTGCATTATCAGGGCAAGAATATGTTCCTATTTTTCTCCTCACTTTGTAATAATAAAACTTTATAGTAATATTTTGGAATGGATGGACCGGACTTGTAACCTTGGGTAGTACTTTTTTCTGTGTGCTTCTTTTCATAGAAACATAGCAGAAGAAAAAACACCAGTTAATAACATAGAACTGTAGTCTAGTAGAAAAGGGGAAAGTTCCCTGAATTTATATTCACTCCTGGAAAATACAATCCTATCACTGTGAATTCATCACACTTTATTTACAGCAAATGCTATTTAATATCCCAGGAATAAAATCAGACTCTCCTGGGGTGCTCACTGGAGCATTCAGATTTTCTGAGGCTGCCATTGGAGGTATAAAAAAAATGGATGCCAATAAAAAATAAATCAAAATTGAGGATTTTGTTTTTCTTTTCCTCTGGATAAAACTTGTAGTCTTGCTTGTCAGATACTTGCAAGTAAACTCTTTACTAATACTTGACTAAGCGAGCCCTTCCTCTGGAGGATGATGTCATGAAGAACGTAAGGTTCTCTGGGTCTAAACACAAAATGCAGCAATGAAAATTAACAGGAAAGTTTCATTCCAAACAAATTTCCCCTTGACAATCAGTAACAAGAAACTTCAGGCTGTTAATAAAGAGGCTATGGAGATTTTTCAAGCCAGGACTGACTGCTCAGCAAACCTGAACATCTGCTTTTAGTTTCTGCTTTGAAGTCTTCCTACTGAAATGAAAAATTTTTACAGCTCAACATAACAACCTTTGTGGTGTCAGAAAACCAATCTCCTTGTATGTGCAAAACTAAGTAGTGCAGAAAATCAACTGACAGGAGCAAGAAAAGTAGGGAGATGAAAGTGTATAATCCCCACGTGCTTGCCGACTCTGGTTTGCTGCTGCAATACGAAAATCTGCATGCTCGTGGGGACAAAGAGAGACTAGACACCAAGCATGTTTTGGGATATATCACTAGTATCCTTCTAATCTGCTTTCAGCTTTAGAGCAGCTGGAGGTGTGGATTTAAGGCTTTTTATGTGTCCTCATAAATTGCAGGAGGAATAATCCAGTGGAAGGACAGACCACCTTAAACTCAGTCTGTTCTGTTGAATCCACTGCCTCTGGATTTGCCTGAATGAACAGCTCGCCTTCTCTGACAATCTGGGGTGCTACAGATTTTTCAGGACCCCTCACACCAGAACATGTGTATAAATGCACAGGTGTTGCTCACAAACATTTGTGCATTTATCCATCCACGTGACCGCACCGAGAATTTTAGAAAGCGAAAAGAAATGGAGCGCATTTCATCCCAGCTCTTCTTTATGCACCTTCCATCAGGAAGCATGTGGATTAAAACCTCCTGCTCTTACACAGTTTGTTTTTATTGCCCTAGTGTGAAAATATCTCAGCTTTCAAAGGTATTTTATTTCCCTGACTTAGAGAGAGGTGCAAAAACAAAGGCAAATGGTGGCTGAGGGCTAAAAGTAAATCTTCTCTGTCATCAGTTGCCGTGCAAGATTATAAGACTTCAAAAATGGCTTGGTGTAGGATGTCTCATGACCAAGTTATGAAAGTTGAGTTGGAAAACCTAACAGAGAGAGCGGATGCCAACGCCCTGCCTCTGTGCTGTATTGTGTAAAGGGAAATACCCTGGGGATGATACAGGAGAGGGACAGACAGTGGTCGGTTTTCCTCCCATACGCGCTGTGACCGCAGCGGGCACTGAGTGTGGGGCTCTGAACAGGGAGGCAGCTTGCTCTGCACTCCAGCAGGCACCGCACCCTCACACCGAGCAATATATTTAAAAACCTGGTGAGAGACCAGCCTAGGAGATTGGCTTACAAGTCCTTTTGTAGCTCCCTTCATAGCTTCTGCATATAAAAGCTGGAGAGGGGGTGGGGGATACAGACAATCATTTACCATGTTTAGGGGGAGTCTATAAGATGTGAGTAAAGATCAGCAAGACACGGTTTCAGAAATCATCCTAAAAGTTCTCAACCTCTTTTAGACAGTCTGAAAGCTTTCATAGGCAGGTTAAAACACGTACTCTAGACTACTATCCTCTTTTATGCATCACGGAATATCATCTAGCAATATTTATTTCTAGCCTATTTAATTTCTAAAATCCTTACCATCTTACTTAGAGAAGGATACTTCGAGAAATCAGGGAAGTTCATCATGCTGGACCGTGCTTAATGCATGACTAAACCAGCCAGCAATGCTTTCAGGAGGAAATGTGGTACGACAAAAGCTTAAGTGTTACTCATTAAAGGATGACAGCAGTATTTGGCTTCATACTGAATTAAATGGTAAGAATCTCACCGGTAATATGAAGAGAATCCTTTTTAAGCTTTGAAATTTTATTATGTCAAACCCAACTTTTCTCAGTACTGGCAAGTGAACAAGAAAGCAAAACCTTATATGGATTTTAGGGGTTACACTGTGAGCAAAAAAAAGAACCTGAGTAATACAAAAAGAACAAAGGGAGTCATCACGACTTGGTGCTGCCATTTAAATATCCAGGAAAGCTTAATGAAGAATAGTAGCCTCTGCCTCCAGCCAGGCAATAACAAGAGTGCCATTGTGGAGCTCCTCAGAGTGATGCCTGAAGGTTGTAGGCTTTAAGTCAGTACTGCTTTTTCCTGCTATTTTGTAGTTTCCTACCAAAAAAGTGAATCAAAAATACATTCATTTTTCCCCCAGGAATCTTAATTGCTTATGGAACCTTGTGAGACCCTATTCTTTAATAAAAGCTGGAATAGAGAGAGAAGCATGTGGTGAGAGAAATGTGGTTTTTCAATGCACAACAGGAAATCAGGAAACACATGAACCTTAGAACAGCAACAGATTGCGGCAAGATAGAGGCCAGATGTGGAAAAGGCTGGGATACTTTTAGGGAGCATTGGAAAGGTTGCACCTCAATGGATTCTCAAATTAAATGTATGCTAGAGACAGTTCAGAAACAGCCTCCAACACTTCATGCGTAAAGGAGCGTTGAATGGCAATCACAGGTAGTATCCATACAAGCAGCACTGTTTGAAGCCTGATGTTTTGGCAGGTTTCCCCTAAGTTAGTATAATGACATACAAATTAAATTAAATAATTTTCCCCACCTTCTGTGAAAAGGTGAATTTTACATTACCTCACTTAGGTTATTTGGTAGCATGAGGAGATGTAGCCATAGGAGTTTCATTATAAACAATGTGCTTAGTTACCCTTGTTTCATACTCTGAAAATTAGGCTATATATTAAAATGTTTTTCACTGGTTATTAAAAGCTACTACTGCTGCCACGGTAGCCAGTTTCTTATATACTAGAGACAATTGCCATAAAGAATTAATGGTGCCCTGTGAAAACAGGATTCCCACCCAGTGGGAATAATTACATGGAGAACAGAGGACATATTTAAGAAGCCTTTCATTTAGCTGCAGCACAACCCCAGGCCCATCTGTTGGGAGCTGGGATGGGCTGCAGGAGCTGCAGCCGCTGCCACCAAAAGAGATGTGAAGCCACAGCCTCCAGCCCCCAAGTTCCCAGGATGGTGTTCTCATCCTATTAAACCCAACAGCAAAACTTCCTTTGACCTCAGTAAAGCCAAAGGTTTTCCACAATTGCCACAGAATGTGGAGAACACTTAGCATTTCAGTGCAGGTTGGTACACCACAGTGCTGTTTGTCACAGTTTGAAAAAAACATTTTCCCTGACAGCAAGATGCACGTCCTGCCCCCATCAGTTACACTGATGAGACTTTTTTGAGGATTGCAGTAAAAATCCACTGTTGAAACAGTCAAGGTTAAACGAACCTCCTCCTCTTCCCTTTAAAAAAAGGTGTATGTGTGGGAATTACCACCAGGTAAACCAGCCTCTTTCTAGCACCACTGCTTTTCAGGTTTTACCTACCACCGACTCTGTATTTTTTCCCCTCTATTGTTGTATATGTCTTTCTAGCTAGACCCTTGCCTTTTGACCTTCAGTCTATGGCTCTGATTTCTCTCATTACTGTGTGTTATTCTTCCATCCTCTCTTGCATTAAGTATCTTTTCCATTTCATGTATTCTGCTAAGTTTATGAATGCACAGCTCCTGCCTCTTCTAAACAACTAATGGACTTCAGTAATTAGAAATGTGACATGAGGAATCATGCAGAGAGAGAGTAAACAATTTAATAGAAAAAACAGTAAGAAGATAGAAATCATCTGTCTTCAGCACTGATTATTTTTACACAGGCTAAAATATTTCCTTTG
>NW_009260775.1:112458-133710 GCF_000687185.1 Egretta garzetta
TAGACTTGGTCAAAAAGGTATTTTCTTTTGAAATGTTCAGCTTCTCGTTAAAAAGAAAAAAACCCAAATCCATACCCTTTTGCTCAGAGATGTATTTGTTTAAGATTTTATCCGTGGTACATTGTGTCTTAACGGAACTATACCAAGATGTGCCACACCAGTTTGCCAGGTCTCAAGCCCCATTGCATCCTGCCATTGCAGTAAGCTGTGGTGACATATCACAAGGGATATGGTCTAGCAAGGACATTGGCTCATAACATTGAATTTGAGCCTATAAAACCTTCTGCACAGCTCTGCTGAGGCAATCTGTGTCCAAATCAATCTTTTTAGTACCAGTCAGGTTTTTCTTATTAAAACTCAACATTTTTCACTAGAAGTAGAAATGTAACAAAATTTTAACTTAATAGAAATCTCTGTGCTTTTTTATTTTCCAAAATACAGTTTTAGCCCCACTAATGTATCCAGTTGCTTTGGCTTTGTGTTTAACATATGTTAACATGCCCAGATTATACAGTTATAGGTACTAACAATAATTTCAGATTATAACAGTAGGTTGAAAACTTTCCACTGGGTTTATCACTCACTCTTCTTTTCACTGGAATATCCCATTTTTTAGACCAATTTTGGGTTTGAAAAGCTACACTTGCAAAAACCAAAAAAAAGTATGTAACATTTAAAGTTGTGTTTCAATGCGGCACCAAAGGCATGGCAGTGCAGAAGAGATATTATAATAGAAACACAATACTTGGAAGGAAGAATAAATTGATAAACTTTTAAGCCTGGAGGAGTGCAATATATATATATATATATGTGTGTATATATATATATTTTTTTTTATGAGTTCCAGCAGTATAGAGTAGGAGAAATAGCATACATATATATGCATAGATATGTCATATATATATACACACATACATATATATGTATACAAACAGTTTTAGCATAGCACTGTCACGTTCTTAATCTATAAGACAACATGATTGAAATCAGGTGGTTTGGGTTGACTCTGGCAGGGATCTTTATGATTTTTAGATACTAAGTACATTCTTGGAGTATAAAAACGTAAAATGTTGTAAAATAACTCATACCTGAGATCCAAAGGCTACAAATGCCTTTGGCATTGATTTCAAACCAGTGCTCATACTGAGTGAAAATATTTAATATTAAATGCAAAGAAGATAATGGTTGATAAACTATTGTACAGATAAAGCACTATTCCAAATGCAGCAAGTGTCAGTAGTGATGCGATATTGGAGGTTTCAATTACTATTATAATGGGAGCAGGAACATAGAACCATAGAGACATATAGAACATATGTGACCACGAAGTACAATCATAATACATAACTGATCAAGGATTACTTGAAAAAGAACCAGGAAAAAAGGTTTATCTATCACGTAGACTTCATCTGCTATAGACAAGAGTTTTTAAAATATTTTCACAATGTCTTTTGTTCAAAAAATTTGAGCAGGACTTAGATGTCCTCCTGGGGAAAACATCTCTAATGACACTGCAGGAGAAATCTCTGACAGGTTTAATGCAGGAATTAAATAAAAGGGTTCATTTTACATATAAAGACAAGAGCAACCTTTTTCTTTCTTTCTTCTTGGAGGGTCATATTCAGTTAGAACCGGGCAATGACATCTTTATAGGAAGTCTTTAATATTTGATAGACAAAGGGAAAATTATAAGTGAGAACAGTTTAGCACAGAAGTCATGGCTTTCCTCCCTTCTCTCACTGTTTGCTGAGTTAGCTTGAAACTCTTCTGGAAGGGACTGTGCAGCCCAAGCTCCAAGAGGCTAGCCGCTGGAGTTTGAGGAAAATACACAGCAGACTTTTTAAAGCTATTTTCTCTGTTTCTTCAGGCCAAGTTCTCTTTGTTCTACTTGCAATGCCTAGTGACGCTATGAGACTTGGGGACTCAAAGGCAAAATGAATTTGAGCTAATAATACTTGTATCAACTGTGCAATGACTCATAAAATAAATATATTATTTCATTTGCTTTGGTTGGTATTGCAGCACAGTTCACCACACTCTGTCCTAAAAAAAGCCTTGTAACCATCAATTATTGGGGCAAAACAATACAGCGCTACTCCTGACATCCAGTGGTACTCACCAACGCAATCAAATCCATTTCCTTGGTAGCCCTGTTTACATTTGCATTTGAAGGATCCTTCGGTGTTGAGGCACTCTGCATGGAGGTTACACCTGTGTATATTTGCCACACATTCGTTTACATCTAGGAAAAAAAAAACTGCATGGAAACTTGAGCTTCATGACAGCCTGTTTGCGCCAGCCATCTGTTTTGTAACCACTACTTCTAGACCAAGACGGTCCAGAGACCATCAGAAACAGAAGAATTCACACTAACGTCAGCTCCAACTGCACAACTACTGGCGTATGCATCCATGGAAAATGTAGAGCATCCCAGTGAAGACAAAGTGAACAAAGTGATTTTCTGTCTGAGAAAAGGATTCAAACTAAAGGTTGCACACACTGTTCTATCAACAAAAAGCAAAAGGCACCAAGAGAACGTGTGACATCAATTAAAAAACGATTCACTAAATCTTTCTCATTCTTTCCTTCACTCTAGAAGAAATGCAATGAAAAGTAACCCTGAGTGTGCAAAGATGTTGAGATCTTCTATCTACCTCTTAACATTCCAGCATACATATGATGCTGTATGACACAAGTGTAATCAGGAAAAAATCAGTAGAAAATACTATGTTCAACTGACAGCAAAATGTACAGGCATCAAGAGTAACTGATTTTGTTCTCCTTTTCATGTCTTTTGCTACATCACAAAGATGTTTCTGATTTCTCCCACATGAGGGAGCCAAGTTGTTGCACAGATTTTTGCACCACTTTTATCCAGACTGCTTCATTTTTAGTAGCTGACAGGTCCTCTCATAATCTAAGTCAGCTAAGAGACAAGTCACAGGAAGACTGACTCAAAAATATGGTACATCTGAGAGCGAGATTCAGGTTTGCAGATAAAATCTTCACTACTGAGACCTCTCCAGTTTCTTCCCCATGCACACATGTTGTATGGAAAAGTATTTTTTCCACTTTAAGACTCTCAGGGTTTGCATACAACAGGAAATGCAAGCCTGAGTCTCCAAAACCTGCCTGATGATCTCCCTCCCACCCCTAACTCCCAATACCAAGCAAATATAAACAAACCCCATGAATTCTCTTTTGTATGCACTTCTTGTAGTAGTTCCAACCCTTCCAGGCCCTCCTATAGTCAGCTGCTTCAACAATACTGCTGCAGTGCCCGCTGCAGTAACTTACACTTTGTTGTTCTTCTACCATTCAGCTAATGGATTGAAACAGGAGTAAAGGTGTTTTGATATTTGTTTTAAAACCTGGGCATGTTGAGATAACTTTTTGCCTGTATTTACTTTTGTTTGGGAGAAACTTAGGCATGCAAGAGAGACCTGAGAAGTAATTAAACCCTACTATTTTCATACTTTATTTTTAAAGTTCTGTACTGTCCATCTAAACAACTGTTTTTACAGCCATGAAGGCACTTGATTCATATTCTTCATTAAGGACACACAAAAAAAAAGAAAAAAAATAGATTGTGGGACTGCTTGTTCATCACAGGTTGAAAGCCAAGAGGACAAAAAATGGCTCTTTAACTAAACCTGTATCAGAGGTAGCACTTTTTTGTAGCCAACTATTGCTAATGTACTATAAGCCCTTGCACATCTTGACTTGGTACAATGAGGCAATTCAATTTGCAAGTGCCCATGATTAGGTTTTTCATAAGGCCACAGAGAAAACCCAGAGAAACGTTCAAAGTGTCACCAAGAATATTCTTAGTGACATCTTTTATCCACTTCTGAGGCAGCCTAGGCCAAGATGCTTCAGGCAATGACAGGAAAGATTCACTGTGTGGGAATGAAAAAGAATGAAGAAGGAAAATTCCTGGGCTAAATCTTACCTACACAGTCATAATGGCCACTGACGTATTTCAGTTCATAACCAAGCTGGCACTTGCAGTAGTAGCTTCCAAATGTGTTGATGCACCTGCGGTTGTAAGAGCAGACAGCTCTGCCAGTGGAGCATTCATCAATGTCTAGAGCAGGAGAAGGGATGCTGGTCAGATCCATGAGGAAGTCAACCAGGAAAGCAAGAACTAGTTAGGATTTGAACAGGAACGGTTTGGTCTTGGCTATCACAAGTTGTTTAATAAAAAAGTCCTATAATTTCACACTTGGGGATGGCTTTTGCATGATGTAATCTAAATGAATCAGCAAAATGTGAACTAACTTTATGGAAGATTTTGAGACCTGGCACAGTAAAAGAAAGGGCAACTGGCACTGGGAACTATGATTTCCCTTAAGGTCGTGGAGCAGGGCCAGGAGGAACATCACATCACAAATTCCATTATTTCCCTGAGACAGGAAATGCCAGTGAATAGTTTAAGACAAAGACCCAGAAACAGGAAACTGAGAGGAGGAGGAGGAGGAGCAGCAGCTCTTTCTACTCAATCTCTGCACCTCCCCTTGCAGGGCTAAGTCAAGACATAGCTCGAAGAGTTTCCAGACTGCGGGTGGTCTGCCAAGCAAGGCAGGTGACACGGACAGTTTTGGAGAGAGGAGGCGGCTTTGTATAGGAGGAACCTAGGAACATTATTCAACAACCATTGCATTTTGATATGTTTTGTTGTAATGTCAAATTTAAAATAGTGCCGATTATGATATTTGGCATTTGTCCTTCCCTATCACATTTTAGCACATAGCAGTGACGTGGCACATAATTCATCATGCCACGCTGCTGCCCTTTACAGCTTAGAACTGCTGTGACTTGTTGATGGACACCACATTCATCTCTCTATCATTTCTACCATTCTTTTACAGTGCTTAGGTGATCAAAGGAAAGTGGACAACAAAAGAAAAATACTTAAACAAACCGTAGTCAAAAAAATTCCCTCTTTCTGCCCATGCTACACATTTCTGATGATGGTCTCTGTTCCCTGGCCTCCAGGGCATTCTGAGACCTCTCTAGGTTCTCAATTCTCTGGCAGGACCAGGGCTGGTCTCAGGCTGAAGGACAAGCCTGCTGCACTTGATCCAAGTGTGAAGCAATGAACGCTGAAGACTCACCATACTCTTAGAAACAACAGATTTAGGTTAATGAATTTTTTTCATCTATAATCATCATTTTATTTCTTTCACCTATACACATGTAGAAGAGGAAAAGTGAAACACATTAATGTGCTGTTCTGCTCTGCAGGTCTAGGAATAATGCAGCTTCTTAGGAGGATTAAGCTAAGACTAATATCCAGGGATCTTCAAATGTTTATCTGTTGATAGTGTTTCTATGACTAATACCAGAGTATTAGAGTATCTTATAATCTATTAACCATTATGCTATATGGCAGGATGTTACTATCCCTCTTATTTTATTGATGGAGAACTGGTGACAGAAAACCAGTGACGTATCACAAGTCTTGCAGAAAGAGGTCTGATATTTCCAACCACTGGACAAACCTTTTTGTCCATTTTACCTTCTATCATATGTATCAGCATTCTTCCAAATCCATTTGAGCAGGCAAGGTAAATACAAATGAACTCAATACAAAAGAAAAAAAGGGTTGCCTGAATAATTCAGTAAGAGATTTAAGAGAACCACTTATTTCGTCTATTGTATCTAAGTACATACGTCTACAATGTTCACCTTCAAATAGCTCTTAAATAATTCAAACATGTTAACTGCAACTGGTAGCAGTCTGACAGCCCTGCTGATTACTCAAAGCAGGTAATTCCCAATTACAAACTCATTTGAAAGAAAGAAATGGCTTTCTCATGTTGGAGTGTTTATAGTTTGGAAGCTGAGCCAAGTATCCATATGGGTTTATCTGATAACTCCTGAAAGTGATACAGTAGTCCCAGGCCATACAACCTTCATATATGACTTGATATTACAGCTGTGTGTTAAGGAGAACAATTCATACAGCAACTGTCCTTCTACACAGCAGTGTCGGTACATTTATTTAATCTTTTGTTTGAAATGTTAAGTGTAATATTGTTTTGGCCATTGCAGCTAAAATTCATTTGTTATGTTTGAATGTTAAACCTCTCAACACCTAAAACATTCTTTAAGCTGTAGAAATCATTCAACCAGTATATATTGGTAAGCAGCATCAGAAATGGATTAGCTACTGTTATTCTTCTTTGTCCATAAAGTATCATGTCCAAGCTGCCCTTTATGGTCTGAAAGACTTGCACCATTGTGACAGAAAGAATGTAAAAATATGTGAAATTGTCAGTGTAATTCGGTATGTTGCTAAAGGCATTATAGTAAATAGCACTTGCTGCAAAAATTTTTTTCACACAATCACAGAATGATTGAGGTTGGAAGGGACCTCTGGAGGTCATCTGGTCCAACCATCCTGCTCAAGCAGGGACACCTACAGCCAGTTGCCCAGGACCATGTCAAAACAGCTTTGAGTATATTCAAGGAGAAGTTTCCATTCTGTTTTCCATTCTATTTGAGGCAGCTCTGGGAAATAAAATATTTCCCCGCTGCAATTTTCAATCTTCTATGCTTGCCTAAATGGAATAAAGATTAAAAAAAACCCACAAAATATCATTCCTTGGGGTTGACTAGGGGTGTTACCCATTTAGAGGTAGGTGGGACTGGGAAAGAAAAGTGAGATTGGGGAAGAGGGAAAGAAGGAAACAAAAACCATCATCTGGATGATTTTTTTTTAAATTGATATTGTCCAAATGCTAGAAGTTAGCATTTTACAGGAAAATGTACTTAGTGATTCAAAAGGATGACTTGCATTTCAAGAATTAGATAAAGCTATTGTAAAGAAGAAATCTGGAACTGAAAGTTCTTTTGTTTTTTTCACATGTGGAGCTCTGCCACGGGTCCTTTTTTAAAATGAAATGGCATAAGGTACATGCAAAGCAGTATTTCCCTTAAATTTAAATCAAAGAGCATCTGGTCTAAAAAATGAACACTTTCAGAGCCTTTCAGGTTTGTCTGTGATGAACAGCAACAAGAATAACCAGCTTTTAGAGAGATGCCCGGGCAGAACCCAGATGTGATTTATCAGGGCACAGCCCTGCCAAGGCTGTGGTCAAACGCAGCTCCCAGCCCTGCTCCTGCTGCTCCCTGACAGGCACTTCGCTGCCCCTTATTCTCTAGTTGTTGGAGTGGTCTCTGCTTTGGAGGGCTTACTTCTACGGGGTTTTGAAAGGAGGTCACTTAGCTCCAATACTGAAAAAGGGTACCATTTCAGCATTGGATTTCAACGCTGTAGCGCTGCTTTGTCAGATGACAGTGTAAAAGGATATCTCAGAACAGTACTGAGTGGTTTAAGTAGTGCTTTCTTCATCACACAAGAAAGCCCCAAGTAAACTGATGTTGAGGCTTCCGGAGAAAAATCTCGAAGCTTTTGCTGTGGGTATTCACAGGAAAAGAAAAAAGCCATCCAAACACAACCCCCAAATCCTTATAATGCATTATGTCAGTAGGACAGCTTCCTGTGGGAAAAAACATTGTAGACCCCAGAGCAATAGGGAGAAACTGAATCTGTTGATGACTCCAAATTATGTCAAACATTGAATTATTTATTAGGATGGAACTCGCCCAAAGAATTACATGGCCAATATTATGAGAACAGTTTTTTAAAAAGCGTGCAAGCTTTAAATCAAATTATGAGTAACAAGAAACATTACTCAAGCCAGTGAGGAGAACTAACTACTCGTTAACCTTTCCCCAGACTCTTAAATTTTTTTGGATCCTATAGAAAAGAAACTGAGAGTGAGTTCTCTAACCGTACCAATGCATGTCCTTCCATTCGGTCCCAACTGAAGGCCACCTGATGGACAAAGACACCGTACCTCCCCTTTGACTTCTTCACATCCGTATTGGCAATTCACCATGGCACATGTCCTAGAACCTGAAAACAGTATTTAAAATAACAAAACCAGAAAAAAAAACCCTAGGCTGTGATCACACACTTAAAATTAAGTCAGATCTGGGTGAATGCAGAAAATTAATCAGAACAACAAAGCTCCTTTCATCATTAATCAAACTGTTTATGCATTAACACATTAGTAATACAATTCAGGAGTCCATGAGATAGAACTTAAACTCTCCCTCTCCTTCGCTTTGTTCTTTCCTTACTTGCCCTTATTTCTCCTTTTTTGTCTGCTCCCATTTCTGTGACTTCTTACTACTACTACCTTTTAGATTCAGAGGCAGAACTGACCAAAGCAGAAAAAAGTTGGGTTTTTTTTATATTTTCCATTGCAATAGTTTTACCATACAGGAAACTCTTATTCAGTAGTGAATTGTATTTATTGCTTACCATTAAACATGCATCTAGCATAGAATTTGATTAAAAAACCACTATTTAGCCTGATGGACTTAAAACCTGCCCTTTAGTTTAACTCTTTAGGGAGCAGATACCTGAACCTAATGAGGCACTAGCCAGAACACAAATCTTAGCTGCCATAGCTTGGTTAGGAGAACCAATATTGGAGATGACTCCGATTAGCCTCTAAAGAGAAATGTAGGGTCTAGATCCTGCCCGAGAGACCTATGAGAGGGTAGAGAAGCAGGAGAAATGTAATAAATATGTAGGGAGATATTTCTAAAATGCTGAAAATATCCAGAAAGCATTAGTGTTATGATTCCAAGCAGAGAAGTAGTATTTGGAAGCGTCTACTGGAAGAGATGGAGGTGTGTGCAAAGAAAGTACTTCTGGCTGCTTCACTCTGGTTGTGTTCAGGGAAACAGAATGGTATATAGGTTCCTTGTAAGTGGGAAACCTGGAACAGTTGTTGGTTTATCTGAGACAGAAACCAGCTGCAAGAACTTGAAACTAGCTTACCACTTAGGTAGAAAATTATATGAATTTTATTTTAAAATGCAATGTGTTTATTGTCAGAGGTACTAGCACATTCAGAAAGGTCTATAGAAAACAGAACGGTGTATAGAAAACAGCAATGCATGCAGGTACATATATAGCTACAGCCATATTTGATTATAAAATATAATGCACATTAGTTCTGTGTGCTATTAAAATTAATCTGTTTAATCTGTGATAAAATTATTTTTCTTGGACTGGTTTGTTTACACTTTGTGGCTAAGTGATAAATATTCAAGGCCAAGAATTCACTGTATTTGCAAATGCATTTCACTTGTGTATGAATGAGAACATGCGGGAGGTAAAGAGTTAAAGAAAGATGGACTGTGAATCATAATACTTAGTCACATCATCTACTTCCTAAGTGGTAATAAAGAAACTTACTAAACTTTATTCTTCTCTAATTGGTAATTGTCCATTTTGTCTTTTGTTTGAAGCTCCTATTCTGCTTTGGTTAGACACAATACTGGCTTAGACTTTGCGTTAGGTACTAACCTATGATCTGTTCTAAACAATGGTTCTCTGTGGCCCAAAGCCATGTTTTTCTGATAGCCTTCTTCCAGCTCCACTGTCCCTTGGTGTGGCTGCAGAGAAGCCTGACTGCTCAGACTTAGGTGGATTCCATCTTGCTAAGGAGACTTACAACATAGAGAATTTAATTCAGAAGGAGGAATCATTATGCTCAAAAATGTTTGCCTGAATCAAACGATGAGAATTCTAGAGTTGGTTAAATAATCAAGCATTTCATCTGAGCACAAGCTTAAGTGAGCATCAAGTGAAATGGAAAGCTAGCAGACTTAACCAAGAATAATGTCTACTGGAATAAATAATTTACTACTTCATTTCATAATCATAGTTTCTGCTGAAGAAAAGAAAGGCTCTTTGGAACTGGAAGATGGCAAATGGGTTGGGTTAATGAAGCACAAGCTGGATGAACATTTTTTGCCTTCTTCACTAGAGCTGTGAAGAATGAAGGCTTCTATGGGAAACCTGGTTTTCTCCCTGAAATTTGGTGTCACTCTGTGTCAGTGTTTGTCGGGGTTCCACTGAGCAATAATATTTCCGTGTGCCAAAGCAAAACACAAGCTCCAGGGCTCACAGCTGCTCAAGCAATTTTTTCATATATGCTTGACACTGGCCACTACTGCTGCTGAGAAATTCAGCATTTTGTGCTGGCTTAAGCAAGAGATGGTGCAACTGCACATTTGGTACAAATTTGATACAAATGCAGAGTTTCTTAAATCAGGAAACCAGTCCTGAACTAAGACTGGCTTAAAGCTAAACTAGCAGAAATGGTTAGTAACAGCATGGATCTAGTTTTCTGACTTGCTTCAGAAGCGTGGCTACAGCAAGCATCTGTGCTCAGAGGAGCAGGAGTGAGGGAAGGATGGGACAAAGATGCTGCTGGGCTCAAAAGAGACAATTTTCTTTTGACTGTCATTCTGGTTTCTGCCAACTTCAGCTGTCCATAAGACAGTGGCATTACTGAAAACTGCTCAGTGTATGAATTCAGCAGATACACAAATTATCTTGGAAGAAACGGAAGGAACACATATGCATTTCCCAGGGATCTCAGGGTGCCACAGCTGTTGTCTGCTGGTGATACCCACCATGAGCAGTAATGCAGAGGCACAACCCTGAGCCGCACTGCAGGGAAGGGAAATCCTCCAGAAGCTCTTCCCCCAGGCACCTTTGGCAGCAATTTCAGGCTCCCTGCCACGAGAGAGAGAGTAGGAGCTCTGGCTTTTCTGCCTGCCCCAGAGCTGCAGACCCTGCACTCCTGCCAGCGTTTACCAAGGCTGGGTATTTTTTCAGTTAGCCCCAAGCTGACAGCAAACTTGCCGGATGGACACCCTGCCTGGTGAATCATGGTCTCTGAGGTTTGGAGATCAAAACCTTTCAGAGTTTATAGTTCTCCGTCATATCCACGGGAAAGATTGTGCTGCACCCCATACAGCCAGGCCCATTGCTTTAGGACAGACCTCTCAAGCAGACTGTTTCACTGCTGAGACCAACTAACTTACTCGTCCAACTGATGCATCTGCTTCAGTCCCATGGACTCCAGAAAGGGTTGTCACCATGTTGCCTAGGGTTTTGCAAAATTCAAATCCAAAATACCTATATGGGACAGCTCAGGTGAAGAAAAAAGTATTTTCTACAAACAAACCAGCATCACTGAAAAAGAGGAAGCTTCCTCAGGTCTGAAAAATCAGGTTGGCTAAGAAAGCAGAATACTTTCCATTATGTTGCTAGCTTAAAGACAAAGAAAATAGGTAGAAATACAGTTTAGATAAGCCTTAGCTCAGTGAACAAATGTTTACAAGAAGCTGGTGGCAAGTATGGGAAGCATATCAACATTCAGCGAAGATAAATGAGTCAGGGACCACTCAAAGGTAAAGCAAGGAGTAATGGCATGAAGTTCAGCACAGCAGAAAATAGTCTACTTTGGCGCTTTGCTTGGATAGATTCATTCATCCTTATTCAACAGATGAACTGGCAGGACCATACACTAAGGTTATACTAGCTGTCTATCTGAAGTAACTCTATCAAAGATTTTTACTCCTTGCAGGACAAAAATTCCTCTGAGCACCAAAATACAAGTATGACCTATTTTACTTTATTCAGATACTGCCAAATAGGAAGCCTCTTTCAGCTACTGACAGTACCAGAGAGCTGAGGCACAGACCCTATCCCGAGTAAGCTAAATCCATTCATGACAGGAAGAAAATCTGCTGGGATCAAATGCAATTAGATGGTGTGCCTGTCCTATCAGCTTTGTTACTTACTTGCACATGTGCCATCTGGCATAAGCATGTACCCGTTGAGACAATAGCACTTGTAGCTGCCATGTGTGTTCATACATCTGTGTTCACAGGGACGTGGTTTCAGTCCACATTCGTTCAGATCTGCAGAAGTCATTGGAATGAAGTGAGTGCTGGGTTTATATACCTATATTCATACATATAGGTCAATAATCTTGCCTAATGCCTTGAATTCCCCACAGTAAAATCGCCTGGACTGAAAATGAGCCAGCCCCTTGCAAGATGAGGGTTTAGCAGACCATCTGGATGAAAGATTGCTAGCAAACCCAACATACACAGACCTCTACACCTGAAAAACTAATGCAAACTCTGGCCACATCTGGCAGCTTGTTCGGAAGAGGTGGAGGGGTGGGGAGAGAATTGCAGTTGTTCTCTTTTCTGGGAGTTTTTTTTCTGGATTTCTCCAATTCTAGCTGGAGATTTTAGCCCTCCAGTTGACCTCTGTACTAGAAAGGCAAAACCATGAGACTAAGAACAGCAAGTCAGCTTGAGATAAAATGAAACAAAGATTTTGGGTGGGTTTTTTTTTTTCCTCAGCTACACATTAGCACCATGGTTCTCAGTAGCAGAAATTAATATAATATATGGTAAGAATTATGTGACTTTAAGAATAAAAGGACAAATTTAAAAAAAAAAAATCTCAAAATCCTGAGAATAAAAGCATCCTAAAATCTTCTCAAAATCCAGAATTTAAAAGGCTTTGCGTGAACTAAATTAATTTCAAATTCCCAATAGCGGTCCTTCACAGGGAGAAAACTAGAATCCTAAAAAAATTAATTTGTGTGGTATAAGGCATGTGCAGAAATGTTTGCTACAGCTCAGCCCAGGGAAGAAAAAGAGGGCTGCATTCTATTATTTAAATGTAGGGTCTGTTTGAAAGAGGAAACCCCATCAGCTTGCAAATTGCACTGGGGTTTTGCGCTACTGTGGCTCCACTAAACAACCAAGACTCCCATAACAAAGAAACCAGAGGGGAACAAAAGTTATTCCCCTTAGACCACACATTTTCCAAAGTGCTTAGCTGCACCTATCTTGCACAATGCACAGTAATGCACAGATAGCATACACAGCTCTAAAAGAGAACCTATGGAGATAAGGCTAATGTAGCTCAGACTCAGTGGCAGACTAACACAGTCCCCTTATCTCTGTTTTTTTAATTAGCTCATGTTGAAAAAGCATTCTCCTCAAAGGACAGACCAAAGCTACATCTGCTTGTAAATTAGAGGTGGCTCTGAGCATTCCTGGCTGCTGGAACATGGCCATACTATTGAAACAGCTCCAGGACATTCCTTGTCTATGCCAGCCACCACTTTACTAAAAAATTCCTGGCCGTGTTTCAGAAGGTAGAACAGCCCAGGGAGCTAACGGGCAATTTGCACGTGTAGGTCTGTGCGGTGCCTCCACCAAGCCTCAGGCTCTGAAGCTTCTACAAGTGCACAGAACCGATCTGCTTGTGTACAGAGGCATATCAAATCCAGCTGGAACTACTGCACAGAAAATACCTAAAGGTTGTGGGCTTCTCTGTTGCCTTTTGGTAACATTTACGTTGCCAATCATTTAAACTTCTGGGTTTAGAGGCTGAAGTTGTAAGTGATACCTACAGATCTATTGCACACAACCACGGCTGCCGTTTCACTTTCTTCTCTAGTGGCACTGAAGAATTGACTTATTTCCCCGCAAGAAACATCAAAAGTGCAAAAGATGGAGTTTTCTGAAATACTTAACAGTACAGCTTCAGAGCATATTCTTTGAAAGATACTGTGTAATAAATGGGTTGTTTTGACTCTAAAAAACATGAGTGTGTTTAGTATGTCAACACAACATTTTCAAGCAAAGGCTGCATGTGCTTAGGAAGGTAGCAAGGATAGACCCATCCATTCGCGTCGCCTTGATGTGGCTTCCCTCATACACCTGCAGTTCACTCATCTGCACTGCAATAGTATTGCCCCTCTCCGTGCACGGCGACCTGCTCCTTTCATCTGATCCAACACAGGGGTCTCATATATTGGAACAGGAAAAAAAAAAAGCTGGGTTTTCGCCAATGTGTTAGCTGAAATATTTTAATGCAAACTGCGAGTTTATGGAGGAAAAGTGGTGCAATCCTAAAGACTCCAAATCCTGTGTTCTCAAAAATACCGATCAGCATATGCAAACAAATGGCATTTGGCCCAGGAAGCTTGAGAAATTACATGTCTAGCATATGAGAAAGTTAGTTAAACTAACACTGCTTCCTGGTTAAGAAAATAACACTGGTTCGGGATTTGACTTCTGGCTCTTCTAATCATTTCCTACATAATCTCTCCACGCCTTAAGCCTCTGACTATAAATATGACAGTTTGCCCTTGTCATCAGCCCGCAGGAGGTACACAATATAGGTTCAAACTTCTGTGTGCTGATGGAGGCTTAGAGCTTGGCTGTGCGCTGGAGGTGCAAGAGCCTTAAGCTCTAAGCTTTTCTGCGTAAACAAGAAAATATCTTGCTTTATTGTCTTGGTAGCTGACACAATCCTTACTACAAGATAAGGAGACAGGACATCAACAGTCTGCTTTCTGGAGTAATACCCCCATGTGCACAAACCTTGATTACAGGTTTTCCCTGTAAATCCATGGAAACATTTGCATTTGTTTGGTCCCATGCACTCGCCATACTTGCAGCCACGTTCACAGATAGCTGGGGGAGTCAGGCAGAGAAAGGAGAAAGAAAAAGAAAGAGTTAGAAATATTCTATTTGAGAACTTTTGCCCTGCTTAGTTGCCTAAAAACTTGTTGCACAAGTGCAACATCCTCCATACCTCCCCCTCTAGTCTGGGCATGGTAGCTACTGATCAGCACTTTATTTCTGCTGGAGAAAAGTGATACTAGCAGAGATTACAAAAGTGTGGGCTTTTCCAAGTTTGTAAAGGCCTGGAAAAGAAGGGGCTCCTTTTAGCTCTCTCCCTCATGTTTTTTCTGCCATGCTTACAATTCACAGTTAGTTTTGTACTCTTGCCCTTTTCCTATTTTTAGGAAGCTTATGATGTGAGAAGCAGCTAGCCAGCAGCTTGACTTGATACACTTTGCATCTGGAGTAAGAAAGAGGCAACAGCACTTCTGCAGCCACAGGAGACACATTACACTACAGCAGTTTTCCACTCTTGGACCTCCTCACTTACAGCCAAGGAACATGCCCATCCCATGGTGGAACATCCAGAACACATCCATCAAACGATCAGGCAGCTATCCTTACCGCACATCCCAATATGTATAATGGCATCAGGTTTGAAATGACTCGAGAACGCTGTGCTTAGCCTGGATGCATTAAAAAGTAAACATTTTCTAACTCTCAGCCCTCTGGATCATTAGTCAGAAAATAAATGTTGGCTTTTATAAGGCTTAAGGCTGCTAAAGTAAATGTGATTGTCAACTTGAGGGTTATTCAGGAAAAGCAAACCAAACATGCTCTTAAATCAGGACTAGCCCTGGAAAAACAGCACAAGAGTATGTACCAGGATGCACATCTCGCTACCTGGTGTAATTTAGCTGCTATCCAAACAACAGGAAATAGGAAAGCCACAGTGTAAGTCACTATACAGAAAAATTCTTAACTAAAATTCATACCGCTGCATTCAAGCATCTTTCTTACATTTAAAGATTCATTCAGACATATTAGCTCTGCAGATTAAGGCATATTTCAACACTATCCCTATCCCTGAATGCAACGTGGCATAGTACGAGATCAGCTGAGTATTAACACTGAAGCGGAGAACAGCACTGCACCTGAATTTACAATGCAGAATTGCATTATGTTGGCTTAAAAACATCTGCCAATGAAGAATCTTGAAAGTTTACGAAAACTGAATTTTACTAATAAAGCACGCTATGGTTTTGCAACAAGACAGCTTACTCCACTGGCTGATCAAAGTTACATTTGCCAGTTGCCCCTCAAAGTATTCATTTGCATCAAAACTAAGGTGCTATTAAACAATGCATAAATATTAATAAAGGTATTCATCCATTTTTCCATTTTTAAACTGTCATGCTATATATACAGAGAGACTTTTTGCATTTTTCCCTTTTAGACAACAGTCTGATCGTTTTCAGCAGCAAATAACCCTAAGCCTCTACTCAAATTCACCAGATATACAATGCCAAGCTCTCTGGGACAACAGGTGCAACATCTGAGAAAGATTCCTAAACTATGTTTTTTATGACTTTGTTGTGTTTTGCCCAAGTACAGCTAGAGAGATTCCACATCACCTTCTCCTTGGGATCCGAAGGCCTTTAACAAATTTGCAATTTCTTAAAAGTCATCAACTCTTCATTAAGCCGATGACCCACAGACCAGAAGGCTGGCCAGCTACCCAAGCTCAAGTCAGGTGCTCTTACTACTTGGGTTTTATTTATATATTTAAAAAGTTAAAACACCCTGGTTCTCAGAGGCTGTGCGCTCTGAAGATAAAGGACACCAACTGATTAAAAAAACACTTCAGGGGCCTATATGTAGCATTAGAAGACTGCATTTTTGGCACTTAATTGACAGCTGTAACGGTACAGGCACAGACCAGAACAGATGGTCCCTTCCAGACCTAAGAATTTTTGAGCATGTATTTTATTGTTTGGTGTTATTTACCCGAAGCTCTGCTTTTTTTGAGGAGATGCTCTTTCAAACGTGTTTTATTCACACTCTCTCAGAGTTAAGAGATTTTGCTCCTCAGAAGGCTTATTTCTGTAACTTCTAGCAGATGTATATGAAATCCCTTTATTAATACCAAGTACAACAGCCACGGAGAGGAAACGAGCATAAAGTGTTAATGGTACCTTCGCAATGGCCCTTGTTGTTCTTTTTCCAGCCATAACAGCAGTCCAGCCGAGAACCATAGCGGCACACCCCACGCTGGCTCGCAGTCACCCACTGCCCACGAACTCTTGAGCTGCGTAAAGAAGGATAGACATTAGCTCCAGCAGGAGCACACACTTTAATCCATTGCTCCGTATACTCCTTTGTACATTTCCCTCCTGTTTTATCCACTGTCAGGCATTTTCATTGCACCAAACCTTGGAGTATTCGATAGTGTTCCTAGACCAGAATGCGAAGTTGCATTTGGTTGGAAAAACAGGGGAGATGGGAAAGTTTCGCCTGCAGTAAGTTAACTGTGCAACATAAATCCTTTCTAATGAGAAACATGGCAAAGGCAAAAAATACAGCCAGGTCCCCTGCTCGAATGAGTCATTTTTAACATCAGTGAAGTCAATGGGGCTGCTCCAGCTTGCGTCTCATGAAGAATCTGGATTGGATATATGATGCCATACCTGACAGCACTATTGCGATGAAAAAATACTATTTCTACAGAAAAGCAGCTTTCTGAACATCAGTCAGCCCCACAAATGTGAGTGACTTGCAGGCTTACAGCTACTGCATAGGTGCAAATTGATCGCATAAGTGCGGCCAGCCTGTCCATTCTGGTTGCACAGGACTCGCTGACCATACAAATTAATGCTCATTTAATTTGCCAATAAGCCACATGCCTGTCCCCTTTATGAAATTCTCTTCTTTATGCAAAATCCTCTGTCCCCACTGCTTTTTCCAGGCCATAATTTAAAATGTTTTTTCTTCAAAGAATCCAAAGTGTTGTTTCTGACACAGAAAATACCTTATCTGCAAGAGCTTTCTAGTAAGTGATTTGGGGTATTGGGGGAAGCAATACACAGCAACAGATATCCCTATGGTGAGGGGGGGCGGGAAAAAAAAAAAAAAAAAAAAAAAAGACTCAAACTAAATCATCCAGGGATTACACTAACAGAAAATGATGCTCTTGGTATGGAAACTATTAAAGAAAACCTGATTTTGTCTTTATATACAAAGCAAAGACAACCCCTATGGGGGGGGGGGGGGGGAAAAAAAAAAAAAAAAAAAAAAGGAAAAATCAACAGGCCAGGAACTTTTGCATTTTTTAGCCTGATGCACAATGAAGGCATTGCTTTACCACCTTATAGCAGTGCTTTGCACATACCCTCCCGTGCTTATCTGTAAGTGTTGCACTTGTATTGGAGCAGTTACTGCAAACATCACTAAGGCAAACTAGTAAAATAAATATATGCATACACTTCAAAGATACAAGGTGTTACTTCAGAGTTTTCTTTAGTAGCAGAACAATTGGAAAGAGGAAGAAGTTCAGAAACGCATAAGCTCATGTATCTGAGATACCCTGGATGAAGAGATGGTTCTCATGTCACCTGGCAAGTCAAAAGACTTCAGTGTTGGAATAAGTTGTTCTGAAGTCACCCACCCTTTGCCATCAGCCCAGTGATGTGGTTTACAGGAGTACATATACCCCATCTTCAGGCTGGAGAAAAAGCGTATTGAACAGCCATGACTCCTGGATGTGTGTCTATTAGAAATCAGCACCCTGCCTCTGGATTTACAGAGAATAAAATAACCTTTTTTTCATTTTGTTCATCCAAATGCTGTTGGCTTACATTACTCATAAGTATACAAGTTAAAGAACATATGTTCTGCATGCATGCTATAAAGTGCCCTTGAATTCACCTGGATAGTAAATGTATATTCTCCTTCCATCTCAGAAAATCCCCTTGAATGCAGCTGGATAGCGCTATGACTCACCTGGAAGGTTAAAATGCCTAAAGCTTGGAGGAAGCAGGATCTCTTTACTTTCCAAAACATGCTTATTTTCACAGGAAGACAAACTCATTCTGTCTTGTTTTATTTAATAATTCACATCAAAATCAAACAATGAAAGTGTCTTTCAAAGTATACAGTATCTCATAAGATTTCCAGTATCTCACAAGATTTCTGTACAAACTTGTCTTAAAACCAGGAAATGTTCCACGGAACAGGAAATAGAATGAACATAGCTGAGCTTTATAGATACTGCCCTGGAAAAAGACTTTTACTTGTTCTGACTTCCACAACGAGCACCAAGTTAAAGCCTACCTTTGGCTGTGGGAAAGGTCAACTAGATCACTGACAGCCCACCCGGATCCCAAAATCTGGGAGGAAAACCAGTTTTGCCAGGTTAGTCCCTCTAACCAGTGAAGAACCACCAGGCATCAGCTCAGCTATTGCTGTCAGGAGTTCAGCATTTTGTACAAAGGAAAGAAATCTAGAAAGAGTAGATCCTTGCAGGCAGGCAGATCTGTTCTGGGAAAATGTCACATGGACCCTCCTGGATGCTGGGGGAGAAGTAACGCACACTGGAGGCACAGGATGCTTCTGAGCCCTCCCTATATGATATTCTTATAGGATTTCACAGGGAGTACCTAGAGGCCTGGGTGAGATTGCTGTGCTTGTCGCTGTCTGCTCAGTGTGCAAAAAACGCCTGGCCTTGAAGACACTGCAGCCCAAATGCGTGACTGAAGAAGAAAGGCAAGAGAAGGGAGACTGCACAGGTCGAATCACTGTGTAGGTGAGCAGCCAGAGTGGTCTCCGCCTTTCTAGCAAAGAACTTGGTCCTCCGAGGGTCAGCAGCTTACAGCACTAGTGCTAAAGGCAACATGCAGCAGCCTGAGCCATCCAGGGTGCCCAGGCAGCAGAGAAGTAACCCATTTTATGTTGCTGTGACATTGCTGACACCAGTAGAATGGCATTTGGCCATTTAGAACATGATGAATAACAGGTCCTATTAATATGCTGCCTTTTACCAAAGTTTTCTCCAGAAAGGAACATTATGAGCTTTTTTTTCCTTCAAGACACAGCTGCTGAATAGATTTAGCACATTGTTTCCACACAATCTCTATAGGATGCTTTTGGACACCTCTTGCCCCTACAATAGCTGCCTGCTGCTGGGGGGGTGATGGGGGGAAAGTCTAAGTTATATTTTTAGCAGCTTCCTGTTAACTTCAAAGACAGGATGTTATCCCTTTCTTTAACCTTCCTCTTAAAAATTTCTGGACATTGTTGCTAGCAAAAAACCAACTGGCACCAAACCTAAAATTTTGATCGAGCGGTCTATTTAAAAGGACAAAAAGACAGTATCTTGCAACTTAGCAGTTTGAAAGAAATTCCTAAAAAGTCTGTTATGAGCAGATGTCATGCAGAGATACATTTGAACATTTTTCCAAATAAAGGCAATAGGGTTTTTTTTTGCTGTGGTGGTTGGTTGTTTCTTGGGTTGTTTGTTTGTTTTTACCCAAGTTTATTTGAAAGGCAACTTCCTTCTAGAAAAAATTTAACCTATAGTTGTGTTAAGGGAAGTCAAAAAAGTGCCACCCATTATTTTTTAATTATTGTATCTTAGATATCCCTTCAGCCTGTTTCAGGCACTTGGTGTGACAACAGCCCTGCTTCACTGCCAGTCCCTCCCAAAACATCAAACGAAGTTTAGCTTGGGCTTGCAGAAGTTCCTTTAAGGCTTCATGTACCCACCCCGCTCCTGAAAGGACGTGCTCATAGCAGAAAAGTTAAAAGTCCAGGTATGAAACCTACACTTCTAAGATACAAAAATAATCATAATTAAGTAATTTTTTTCCAAACAGATTCTAATTTTTACTATTTCCCATTCCTTCTTCCTAGGTATTCAGAGCCGATAGGATTTCTTTGTCCTCTTAAATTAGTATCCCTTGTCAGCCAAGGCCCCCATCAAGATGTTTGAAAAATCTCTTTTCCCCTTCCTCCCAATGGAAAAGGCAGAATGCCAATCTTGGCAGAAAAGAGAGATGCCACCACCATCACCCGACATCAACTTGGACAAGACAGGCTGTAGGGCAGTCAGTCCTAGGTGGGTTGTAGGTTTCCCATAGGCATCACAACTTACTGTCAAATAATTACCAAACACATCCCTCTGTTTCAGCTAACTCCAGGCCATACTTTCTTCTGGGAGGAAACAATGTTCTTGCGGTTTTACACCTTTCAAAGCGCTTGATATGCAAATACACAAAGTCAAGAAGTTACTAGCACGAGCATTTAATCAGAGCTCTGCCTTGAGAGCAAATGTAAACACATTTGTAAGAGCAGGTCTGGAGTTTATAAACCTCCAGTTCCCGAGGAGCTGACGGCTTGCTTGATAGCCTTGGGTGCGCTGGAACAGCACTGCCACTTGCTGATCACAAACATCCCCATTCACAAACCTGATGCTAACCAAATAAACCACACAACACCTTGAAGGCTTCGCCCCCCCGTGGCTGTGAACTCTCCTTTTGCTAACTACTCCCTCGCCACGGCACTTGCAGCCTTTTATTTCCTTCTGGAGAACTGGGAGGGGGCAACACTGGAGTAGCTTAACCTGGAATAAACAGCTTTATTTACCCCCTCTCAAAATCTCATTCCGTTTCTGGCGTGTACCCGTCTCTGCAGAACATAACAACTGGCACGGCAGGCTGGTTTCAAAGCAAAAAAAGCTTTATGCAAGCAAACCAAAGACACGAGTGGCTCGCACCTTTCTGTGCGCGGGGTAGCTTGCTCTCCCCGTTCGGTCCCACACCAGTGGGCTGCGGTTATCGGTTTTCCCAGAGCAAAACAAGCCCCACAGCTTTGGCGTGACCCCCTCGGGGAAAGCGGCACGCACGCCGGCTGGGAAGCCTTCGCCCGCGGCCGAAC
>NW_009260775.1:134317-147429 GCF_000687185.1 Egretta garzetta
GCGTGTTCCGTGGGGCAGCCGGCGCTGCCCCGGGGGTCCGCCCCCGCAGGACCCGCCACCCGCCGTGGCACCTCTGCCGTGGGTTTCCCTCACGGGGAAACAGCGCTTGCACGGGCGGATTTGCAGGTTCTGCCTTTCCGTTGCAGGACCTTCCGTGGCCAAACTCGAAGCTGCTAAGGCAACTGGCCCGGGCTAAGTTTTTATTTCGGCGGCTAACGCTGCTCGGTGACATTGCTTCTCGCTAGCCAGTCCCTCGGCTTTGGTGTTGCTGCCACGGTGCGTGAACTGCCTCACCCCCTTGTACAGCCTCCTAGGACAACGCTTGCATTTCGGGGGTGCTGGGTTTTGTGTTGGGTTGGGGTTTTTTTCAAGATTTATTAAGAACCCTGTCTTTTTGCAGACATGGAGAAATTTGGTTAAGATGTAACTGATGTTTGCCAGCAAATGAAAAATTTTTCACTGTGATGCTGGTGAGCTATGTTCTGCCTGTGTTGTATCCCTTGATGCCTTCCTCATGCTATAAAAGCACCCAGCGGGAGAAGGTTATGTCTATTTTTTTTTTTATGCCCATGTTCACACGAGCCTACTTGCTAAACACTTTCTGGCGATAAAGAACATTGTGTCAAAAAGCACTGACTCTGTTCCCGATTTCCAGATCCTACGATGAAGAATTTTCCCAATCCCAAGCTCTAGACAGTTGTTCCTGTTGAAAGCAACTCTGCTGGATTGATCATATGGAGAGGGCAGCCAGAACCAGCAGAGAGAGCATAGCACCTGTACGAAGCAGGGGATGTTCAGTTAGATTTAGTGTTCTTATCAAAAGTACCTGGAGACTGGATTCTGAGCCCACCTTTACTTGGACACATTCAGGGTGAGACCAGGGAGTGCAAAGAGCAGCTGTTACAAAGGCCAGCTTGATGGAAGGTTACAAACTTCCAATCCAAAACATTCTATGATTCTAATGAAGTAGTAGTACCTGCTTTTAAAAAGTGCTGACAAGAAATGTAATATTCACTTTCGATGAGTTGATTCAGAAAGCAGAAATATTTATAAAAGTAGTGCTGACACAAATTTGAAAGTTTAATTCAAAAGAATTCTGACCTGCCAATGATAATTCTGGACTAAAAATACTCACCAGTACCACCAACCAACATTTTTTTGCTAGGTACATTTGTTATGAAATACCTACAGTAGCTCTGATTGCAGTGATGAGGTATCTAGCGCAAAATAAAATAGGGAAAGCTTTTATCACTCCTGACTGTCCGCGTGTGAATCACACCACTCGCTCTGTCACCTCACAGAGCCTCCTGAGTGGGAGGCCCGTCCTGGAACACCGCCAGGAGTTTGAAGGCACTAGTTTTCCTTTTTTGTCAGAAGGGAAAGCCGAGGAGCAAGAGACTTATCTGGGATCACCCAGGCAGTCTGTGGTAAAGGCAGGAAAAGAAAACAGACCTTCTCATGAGGTCACTTGCCGTGGGCCACCCTGCTCAGGTCAGCGGGCGCCTCAGCAGGTCAGGCTGGGGTGGTTGATGCAGTCAGCGCCGCCAGCTGCCTGCGGTCCCCAGGGACTGCCAGGGATGCTGCAGGAGAGTGTTTGTACACTGGCATATTGAATTCAGCACTGTAAGCACAAGCCTTTGGCCAGCTTGTTCTTCAGCCATCCTTGCCATGGGAATGTCCTGGAGAGCTGGGATGGCAACTGTTTTAGTCACTCCAGCTTAATCCTCTGCTGAGCAATACCAACACCTACACTCAAGAGAGGTATATGAAGCAGCGGTGCCTATTTGGGTCACTCTAAAATGATTACCTGAAACTCTGTCCTTGATTAAGAACAATAATTAGAGAAACAAGAACAATGGAGTTCATAGAGCATCATTATATTTGCTACGTTATTCATATTCGCATTCTTTAGCCCTTCTAGCCTGCGAGATACCAAGTTTTCCTGAGATCCCCTGTCACACGGCATTTTGCTGTATGATTCCCAAGGTGAGAAATTCTCACGTATCAGGTCATGATCCACCCCTGAAAAGATGGTACAGAGTGAAACTGAGGACAGATATTATTCACACCATTCACAACCACGCCAGAAGATACATTCATCTTTGCCACAGTCAAGGCTCCAGCTCCACTTTTACTCCCTGTGACTTTGGGAAAACTCTTAAATTACACTTGCCTGACCTGGTTATAATGGGAATGCAAATGTTTTAATCCACTGTTACAATCAACCAGCGCCACAGTGTGTAAACCACAATTTCTATTAGAGTTTAAGCATTGCTGGTTTGCCAGTAGGAAATGCAGCTTTATTGGGACACTAGAGAAATTTTAGTCTCGCACCTGACATCCTCTCCTCTTCATTCACACTGGCCATCGTGGCCCATAGAATCATAGAATCATTTGGTGGGAAAAGCCCTTTGAGATCATCAAGTCCAACCGTACCTGTCCACTACTAAACCATGTCCCTAAGCACCTTTAAATACCTCCAGGGATGGTGACTTGACCACTTCCCTGGGCAGCCCGTTCCAATGCTTAACAACTCTTTTGGTGAAGAAATTTTTCCTAACATCCAATCCAAAGCTCCCTTGGCACAACTTGAGGTCATTTCCTCTTGCCCTGTTATTTGTTACTTGGGAGAAGAGACCAACACCCATCTCGCTACAGCCTCCATTCAGGCAGCTGTAGAGGGCGATAAGGTCTCCCCTCAGCCTTCTTTTTTTCCAGGCTAAACAACCCCAGTTCCCTCAGCCGCTCCTCATCAGACTTGTGCTCCAGATCCCTCACCAGCTTTGTTGCCCTTCTCTGGACATGCTCCAGTGCCTCAATGTCCTTCTTGTAGTGAGGGGCCCAAAACTGAACACAGTATTTGAGGCGTGGCCTCACCAGTGCCAAGTAGAGGGGCATGATTGCTACGCTGCTCCTGCTGGCCACACTGTTTCTGATACAAGCCAGGATGCTGTTGGCCTTCTTGGCCTCCTGGGCACAGTGCTGGCTCATATCTGGCCAGCTGTCACATGCTCCTGTATCCCACTGTGCAGCCCTGTGGCTTCCTCCTTCCTGCCACGGGTCGCATCTGCAGTTGGCCCAGGAGCCTCTGCTCAGCTCAAGTTTGGGCAAGGAGCCCATCTGCTAGCTGGCTGTAGCAGCCACCTCCCTGTTGCCTTGCTGTGGAAGACAAAGTCACATTTGCCGACCGTAAATGTTTACTCAGCTGCCAAAGGATCGCTTCTGCTTGTCCGTAGTGTGGACCGTTCATTCAGAGGACAAAGGGAAAAAATTCAAGAGTTCGTTTCAATATGACTTCTGCCTTCTCTTTGTTCTTTTTTCCATTCAAACACACTAAAGTTCAGACTTAAGTGCATAGTAAGTTTTTTTGTTGTTTGTTTGTTTGCTTTTTTTTAATCTCTGTAGTCAATGATTGTATAAGAGGAATAGGAATTTGGGAATGCCTTCTACAAAGATTTCAGTAGCATTGGAAATGGTGCCACAACAGTACAAGGCAGAAGAGTTGAGAAGAGTCTTCAGTCTTTCTTAATGTGGATAATTTTACATAAAAGTGTCACTTTTAGCAAAAAAAAACCAGAAGAAAAAACAGGCAGTTTTTAGAAGTGCTTGTGGATATCAGGACATCTTAGTTTCCCCTGGAGTGCAACATGAACCCATGCAACGTGAACATGAAGAAGAGCAAAGCACTTCTTAAACTCAAACCTGAAGGTGGAGCATATTTTAATGCATTTATGATTTCTCACTCCACCTTATCCCCAGCTGGTATTGCCAGTGTTGACCTTCTACGCTGCTAACCTCTACACAGTTTTAATCTCTGGTGTGTAGAAATAGAGAAAAGAAGTTGCGAGGTGATATGAAGGCTCCACCACCAAACTTTTTTTCAGTTACAAACAAAACACAGAGGCTCAATGTAACTTCCCATTGTGACAGATTTATACCTAGAATATGCATATGTATTCTATATTTATAGAATAACTCCTTGGCTTCCTTCCTCTGGGTATGAAAAGCAGTGCTCTGGCAGGAGGTGCAGAAGAAGAATCAGTAATGCTGAGAGATTATTGCAGCAAACTGAGCTGGGCTGCACTGAGTAAATGACTCACAAAATGCCAAACCTATGCTTCTTCAACACCAGTTTTTACCTGGCCCATGGCCAGGAAGCATTTGGTGGGTTAATATATTAAAGGGGACTACTAGCTGAAGAATGGGGTATTATTTCAATATACATTTTTTCAATGTACATTATTTCAATGTACATTTGTATGACCATGCAAAATCTTAACAAATTTATTGCAAAACCTAAGTTATTTTGACATTTGTTTAGAAAATGTGTGATTTAAGCATGTATATTTCTAAATGCATTGTAAAATACATATATATTTTTCCCCAAAAGGCAGTTATGAAGAAGAAATGTTCTTCTGTAATAGATGTATAAATGGCAGCACATAATCACTAGCACAGCTGCAGAGCCCTGATATACAACACCTTGTTTCCGGAGAGCAGCAACACAAAAAAATACAGCAGAAAAAAACACTAGAAAATAATTTTGGAAAGAAAAGAGAAGCTGTGAAAGAACTTTATCACTTGTAAGAGAGGCATCTGAAAAGGAAAGTTTCTGAGAGTTGTTTTTTCTATTAGTGGACTCCCTTCCTGACAAAGATTTTGCTTATTTTCACTCATTAGGAGACCCAGCCCACTGATGAATGTCAGTAAAGTCATAAACACAAGCAATACTCTGTTCTAATGTCTTTGTTCTGCTTTAAAAACCAATTCAAAAATAACAGTAGCATGCTGTGAGCCATACATATATGAAGCGAGTAAGTACATTTTTGGTGCCACTCTTACCGTTTTAGCCAGAAGAGGCAGTAATTCCCTGGAAATGCTCTACCTAGTACAAACATGCTTCTGTGTAGTCCTTGGCCATCTGTAGAATATGTTTTTGTCAATACTGCTGTTTTGCCAGTGAATCTGTATTTATTCCATAGTAGCATATTGCAGTGGAACAACCCCTCATTCACACCTGTAGAAATGAGAGGAAAAATCCTGGGGCAGGGCTCAGCGGAATACATTGCCTTCCTGGGCTGGTCCCAAAGGTCAGCACGATCTTCTCCATCACCTGTCAGCCCTGGTGGTCCCTTGCTAAGTAGTATTTCACAGCAATGCCTGCTGGGATGGGACTGTCCCTGGGTGTCCCCCATTCCCTGTGATTTATTAGGGAGCTGTTTATTTGGGCTGTAGTCATGGCTTTCTCCTGAGTGAAAGCTAATGGGCAGGTTTTGGAACATCCTCCCCATCTTGCCCTGAGCTCTCACAGGGGCTCTTTCGGACCAGGCTGACATAAAAATGGCCCATGGCTTCCAGAGTCTTATTTAACACATCTTACAGGAATCTCCCTCAGCTTTCAGCAAACCCCTTTTTTACTCCAGGTCATCCTGATCCCAAAGCAGAGCTCCTGGCTCCTCTTGTCCATATATTTTCCTGAGATCTGGAATGCAAAATGAAAAATTAATGGGATGGCAATTATTAATCCTGTCGCTAGACTGGACACTGTTCATGTTACTCTTTCATGAAGCACTGCCCCTAGTTTTGGGTCTTAGCTGTGTTTTATACCCCAGTTTGTCATCTCTGGATGCAGGTGAGGCCCCATGACAGGACTGCTTTGCCCACTGAGGGGTGCAGTTTCCCAAAATGGGTGAACAGACATAACAGCTCTGAATTTGTGTGTGTGTGGTGTCCTGCTCACCCCTGTCCTTTCCTCCTTTGCCTGACTCCCAGCCATGCACTGGCATCACTGGCCCCCACTGCTGCATGTTGGACTGCTAACATGATGCTGGAACTCACTAAAACATATCCAGAAAAAAAAAAAAAGTAAAAAAAAGTTATCTTCTGCAGTTTTGGTGAGTTAAATTGGTTTAGTAAGAGTTCCGGTGAGCACCAGGGCCAGCATCCATGCTCCTGTGGGAGGGAGGAGCAGGGGAACAAGATATCTTTCTTCTGGCAGGGGAGAACTTGGTGCTTGAGCTTGCACAGCAAACTAAATCCTGTGCCCCTCAGTGCTGTGTTTGTGCTAAACTGTGTGCGTGTAAGCAGACTACTGGAGTGGAGCTGCTGACATTTCAAATTGAAACCCCTGATCGGGTTTATGTCTGCTTGGCTTAAGTATTGCATCTCTACAGCTGTCAGATCGTGCCCTCCATTGAGGTATGTGGGAAGATGAGCTTGTGCTGAGGAAGTGAAAAGCCTGAAAACATGACACATTCTGCAAGCCCCTTTCTGGTCTCGCTACAACATTGCAGCACTTTGCAGTTGATTTCATTAAAGACTTGGGCTTTGCAAGAAGAGGTAAGGCCAGGTTGGACGGGGCTCTGAGCAACCTGATCCAGTTAAAGGTGTCCCTGCTCACTGCAGGGGGTTGGGCTAGATGGCCTCTACAGGTCCCTTCCAACCCAAAGCATTCTATGATTCTAAGAAATCACAAAATTTTAAATTGCATCTCTTGCAACTTAGTGACCTCTAGCTTGATGAAATTAGATCCTGTTTTTATCACACACATGAAATTGCTTCGAGGTTTCTTACTAACAGAACAATCCCCCCATATTTCCCTTGTCAGTCACACGAAATGATCACCATCACTATGTTTGATAGGCAGCTTTCAGTGATGCACAAAATACTGCCAGTGAAATTGCCTGGTTAATAACAACATAATGGAAAAACTTACTTTTGTTTGGTTTACAAGTCATAAAAATTGCAATTATTTACAATAAAAATGCTAAACTAAATGATATGTATTTTTCCTTCAAAATTAAAAAGATGTTTTCATGCAATTTTAGTATACTGATATGCCATTTTAGCTTAATCAGAAATAATCTTACAGTCAAATTGTTGCAACCTTTGTGGTTATGAATGTAAGAGTTGAATGTTGCTCTCAGTAATCACAGGATAGCTTCCATTTTAGGTTATTCATACAGTTCCTATGAGTAAGGTTAAGTGAGTTTGAGCCCTGATGTATAGATCACATTAGCTACCAGGGAAAGGCACGGTTCTTTTATAACTCATCATCATCATCAGCTGTCATCATCATCATTATCAGTGACAACCTTTACTAAACTTGGACCGAGCTACTATAGAGAAGCATTTTCAGAATCTCTGCAGAAAGATATCTCTGGCCTTCAAGAACCTAAGATTTCCTAGGGTTCAAATTTCAACCATATTTTTTGAAAATGCCCATTAAGTGATTTTTAAAGGCACAAGTGAAACACATGCTTTCCTCTTATTGAAAGCTAGTGGCAAGTTAGTATCTGTTTCCTACTTACAGAGGCAAATCAATCGCTTTGGCAGAGGCTTGCAAAGACCCTTCTGGCTGCTCTTGCCAGAGACTGGCCGGGTTCCTGGTGGACAAAGGACCAAATTTTTTGCAGATGTTGCTCTTTTGGCTTTCATGCTAAATGTGTTTCATGGCTCCAGGTGAATAGCAGTGACAGCAAGCAGAAAGAAAACACAAAAAGGGAAAGCCAAAGCTGATCATTTTTAACAAGTGAAATTATTTTTGGGGGGCCTTTTGTGACTGTCAAAATTCCTGCTATCTTTTCACCAGGATTTAAATGTTAGCTATGCTATAAGGTAGTTATGGTAATTATGAGAAGACCTGTGTCTCTCATGTGACTGCTTCCTTCCGTATAATCTCTGAATCCAGATTCTAGGTGGGAAAGTTATTTCTTCAGCTTGACACATCCAGGTACTTAAGGCCTCAAGTCTCCTCACACACTTCAGTCTCCTCATGGCGTATTTTGCAAAATGCTGGGAAATCCACCAAATTTGCATTTGCTTAGTTTTTTCCTACTTTTCGTACTTGCTACTTCCCCTCTGAAAGTTGCTGCGGAACTGCTCTGTAGACTCATGGACCCTGAAGGTCCCATGCAGGGGAAGAGATTCAGTCTCCACAGCGTGCTGAGTGACATGAAGGACAGGCACTGAAAGTGGCTCTGGCTGAACCATGCTTTACTGTGCCTTTTCCTCTGGGGCAGTAATGCTCGTATGCAAAGGGACAGAAGGGTGGGATGGAAGGTCTCTTACTGAGGCTATGGAAGAGCTGAGCTAGGTTTGCCTCTTTCTTCCCCATGCTTCAAGTATCCCTTCCGATAGAAAGGAAGGGGTTACATTTTCAGATTAAACCTTGCACTCTGAAAAGTACTTCAAGTCCCAGTGAAGAACCCAACACCAAGCACCTAATACGTAATGTCCCCCTTGTGAGCCCTTGCTTCCCACCTGGCCTATTTTAATTGATACCTACACAACCCCTGTATGTATCAGGGATTGCCATTTCCAGCAGCTTTATGAATGAATGTAATAAGAGATCACTGTGTGGTTTTTACTGCAGAATTTAGTAAGTATAAATTCATGGCCTTTGACATGAATTTCTTTAGTTTCAAGTCTCCTGCCAAAAAGATTTTGACATTTTTTTCCTCATATTATTTCTCTACATACTAAAGCACCAGTCTTTCACTGCTTGACTACATTAGTCTGTAACAAAAATAATGCAATCACTGTTGATCCACTTTCCATATGGTAGCTCAATAACATGGTACCTCTGTCTTAGCAGCTTTTTTTTCTGACAGAAAAAAAACAGTGATTTTAAAGTTTGTTCAGTAATACCGCATTTAAAAAATGAACAGCTTATGTAATGTATACCTCTATTTTGTCATATTAGTAAGTGTTAAATGTTAATTGACTATCCTGTAATTCCATGCTTTGGAGCTTTAAACTTTATCAGTTTGTCCTTTTTATTTGAATCATCAAAATGTAACAGTTCAGCATGTGGCAAAAGTATGAAAAAAGCCAGGATTAAACCAGACAGATAGGGCCAGACTGAATTTATCATGGGTCCATAGCTGCTGTTCTTCAGCTTTTCCTAAATTGTTGCTGCCCTTTGAGATTACTGTATGGCGAATGGCAGTAGATTTCTGTTAACCTGGGTCCTCAAGATGCATCCTTGTTTGTTCCCCTTGAGCATCTCAGCACTGGCATGCTCGGTACCAACCCAAAAATCTTAGCTCAGTGGGGAAGTACAGGCCATCCTCCATGTAATAGTTATGACTTTATAGAACAGATAAAGAAAGGAGATTGTAGCAATCTGAAATTCACAGGTCTGACATTTTATCTAATTTTTAAAAACTCCAAACACTTTAAATTAAATGAAACAATTCTAAGGATGTTCTTGAAAATCTATAGTGATACAATGCCATTGGGGTTGTTATTATTTTTACTATAATGGTTGTTATCATTTAACAGCTCAGTTGTTGTACTGCTTAAAAACCACAGCAATACATAAAGTGTTTTACAAACTCTGTCATAGGAAGTACTGTTTACCCTAATTGTATCTATTAAAAAATTTAAATTACAAGACGGACTTAAAATCGGTAACAGATCTTTTTTGCTCCTAGCGTTTTTAGAATGAAACCTTCTCTCCAGATAAGAGTTATGGAAAATTCTTATAAAAATTACAGCTACATCTCTTCATAAGCACCTGACATTCTAGGGAAATTGTCAGTGGTCATGGGGCATCCAGGATGACAGGAATGGGAAGAATGGGGCAGCTGGGCTCTGCATTTAGAGGAGGAAGCCAAGGGTCTAAAGACTTTTCTGTCTGTATTTTTCTAAATGAACATATCTAGCTTGAGAGCAGTTATATTTTTGCGAGCCAGGATGCAGAGCTGCTTTGCAGAATTCATTAAGCCTCCTCTGCATGTTAAAGTACTCAGGTCCTAGAGCAGATATTTTCTCATGTTGCAGCTAAAGTTACTTATAGAATGAAGGAAGGTTTATATCTGTCAAAACAGTAAAATCTCTTTAGTCCATTGAGATAATTTTGTATAAAGACCATCTGCTATGTGTATGTCTCTCCACAGCAGGGTAAGTCCGGTTTGAGAGCGGCCTGAGACTGCTTTCCCCATGCAAAGGTGCATTGTCTTTTTGAGGATCTTCATGGTTTCACATGACGAAGGTGTTTGCTCCTGTACTCTCAGCTGGCAGATTGTCATAGTTACAACGCTAACAGCAAAGACCACACTTCTGTTCTCATGTGAGTTGCAGGTGCTTTCTGTGTCTTGTTATTGGAAGTAGGTCTTGGTTTAAGATTATAATTTTTCTTATGCCGGAAATACCAATTATCTCATCTCTAATTGGGAGTCGTGAAGGACTGGTGAAGTTGAAATAGAAATACTTTAGCTAAGACATTTACATCAGGCTTTGGGTAGAGTGAAAAATAGATCAGTTAGAGCATTAAGGACCAAAATATTGCTATAATAGCAATCATGACTGTGTGCCTTTTTTTTAGGTTCCTGAAGTTCCCATTTGTTTTTCCGAGGAGTTTCAGATCAAGTAATTCTATAGAGTTTTTGTGCAGTAGAATAAGCAGAGGAATAAGCAAACCATTCGTTTCTTCTTCCCATGAATCATTCTATCAGCTTTAACAGACCATTTCGAAACACTAAAAAGTCAGGAATGCAATTTCTGCATTGGGTTAGAATCATGATTATAAAATGAATTGTGATTAATTTTTGGTTTGGCTGGTTGAGTCTCAGAAATCATTCATTTAGTTTTGCTTCAGGCTATCTTAAGAAACAAAATTAAGTTGAAAGTTGAAATTCTTGCAGTCATTTAACTAGGATCTGAGGCTTTAGGAAAACTATTAAATATCCAGACATTTATGAGACCTGGTAATAATTGCTTCCCTGAAACTATGCGCATGAGGAAAAGTTGGCAGACTAGATTGCTAAAGGCAGAGCACCAGTATTAACAGGTCTCTGCCACTAGGAAAATTTAGTTGGAACCTCAACCTTCTTTTCTACCTTAAATTACAAAATAGCCCCCAAAGTGGGCTCTTTGCGTCACTCTGATATTTGATAACATTTTTCAGAGTGGTACCATGGTTAAATTCACCCTGTAGTTCATGGGGTAATGCTTGTTGACTTCTGTGCAGCAGAGCATATGAATCCATTGACACAACCAACATGGATCCCAGATACCCCTAAGAAGGGATCAGTACATCTAACCAAAGTCTGGTTTCTATGAGGGAATCCTTATTTCTGGCCAAAACAATGGCAAGCATAAAAGCTTAGTGTTTAGGAAATGCTTTGTATTTTATTATATTTAAATAACTAAAAATCATGAATTCAAGATGGTGGGTGGCCTAACACAACATTAACAAGAGCCTGTTAAAATTATACCAACAGTCAGTAGTTCACTTTTCTAAACATGTAAGTAAGAAGTTTCATATGTTAGTTTTATATTCCACGGCCTGGATTTTCGAGTGAGGTTACAAAGTTATTTGGCAGTAGCGAATCAACTGCAGGATATATATGCAATTTTGATTACTTGTTCAGGAGAACATGAAGAAGAGCTCAGTGAAAGCTGACAAAGTTTATTTTGTCAGATAAGACAAAGGTCATTAAACAAAAGGAAGACAATAGGGAAGCAGTGAAAAATCTGAGGGGATCGTGGATAAAACTATGTGTGGAAATGTCTAGTCAAGGTTTTCTTTGCTGTAGTCTGGTTCTCTGGCACAGACTTTCATTACTGGCTCAGTTGCATCAGGTGTGCTTTTGGAGCGCGTCTTAAGGTTTCAGCTGAAATCCATGGAGACCATTTCACAAGGTCTGTGTGAACCTAAGAGTGCTAAACAGAGTCTATCACGAGATTTACTTAAAAAGTGCAATTCTGATTTGAACTAAAATGCAGATGTAGACACACCATCTGCATCTGCATTATGGACAGTACTGCTATTATAACAAATAAATACTTGCTTTTTGGAAAAAAATCTTTCCAAAGGGACTCTTTCAAACCCTGAAGTTTTTTATCTGGCCGTCTACCCTTGTCTTCATGTGACTCCTATCATAAGCTCTTTCCTCTTCCCTAGACCTTAATTTTCAGTGCTTAAACATCTGGCTATATAATTTTTCTGAAAATAATCCCCTTCCTCATCTCTGCTCCTAAAAGAACCATCTGGTCACATATATATGTAGACAGTGTTTTGTGTTTTTCACTTCAGATATCCTCTAGGTGAACATTTTGGGCTGTTTTCACTCTTTGTCATAAAACAGAGAGTATACAGTGCCTTCCTCTGGATGACAAATGACTTATTGCTGTCATTTCTTCTCTTGTTGGTCTGTACAGTCTCAATATGGCTTTTATTGTTAGTGATCAATCTGCTCTTAAACGGAAACTGGCATTTCCAGTAGTGTATCCTACTTGGGATGAGATTTTGTATCCTTTATGTTTCTGATCATTTTATATGTCTATAACCTCCTCTAGAAAGGGATGGTTCATTCTTTCTGTTTTGTTTTCTGCTGGGATATCTAGTTTCTAGCCCTTTGCTTTGAAGTCACCCATTGGCACCACTGTTTCACCCACTGACTGTTCTTCAAACCCACTGATACACCTCTGGAAACTATACTTATGATACTAATCTTCCACATCTGCAGTCAGGTTCTTGTAATTTGTTCCTGTTCCTTACTGGGTTCATGCCAAACATCTGGCCATAACAAGAAGTGTCAATGCCTGTGAGATGATTTTGGTACATTGATCTGGTGGGTGCTCAGTTCTTTACTCCTATTTATTGTGGGCAGAACAGAAACTGTTGACTAATACTTTGCATGCTTTCTCCTTCTGATTAGGCTCAGAATGAACAAAAAGAGAAAAGGAAAAGCAAGGGAAAAGAAGTGATATCTCCAAAGTTTCTGGGCTCCTAGGAACTCCTGCAGAAATGTCTCTCAGCTCCCAAGTACGCAATGACTTTCAAGTACAACATAGAATCATAGAATCATGGAACACTTTGGGTTAGAAGGGACCTGTAGAAGTCATCTAGTCCAACCCATCTGCAGTGAGCAGGGACATCTTTAACTGGATCAGGTTGCTCAGAGCCCCGTCCAACCTGGCCTCAAATGTTTCCAGGGATGGGGCCTCCACTACCTCTCTAGGCAACCTCTTCCAGTGTTTCACCACCCTCATTGTAAAGAATTTCTTCCTTATATCCAGTCTAAACCAGTCTACCCTCCTTTAGTTTAAAACCATTACCCCTTGTCCTGTCACAGCTGGCCCTACTAAAAAGATTTTCCTCA
>NW_009260775.1:147656-155829 GCF_000687185.1 Egretta garzetta
CCCCAGCCTGTACTGATACTGGGCGTTGCCCTGGCCCAGGTGCAGGACCTTGCACTTGGCCTTGTTGAGCCTCATGAGGTTAACACAGGCCCACCTCTCCAACTTGTCCAGGTCTCATAATTTGTAAACCTTCTCATGGCATCTTCTGATGTTTATAAACCTGGCTATAAAATAACCAAACATTCCTGCACCGTCTATAAATGATGAGATAGACAAAAAGCATGCAAAAGTGTTCCGATTAAAATAGTGCTTGGAAAGGAAGAGCCTCACAGAAATTTTATTGTTGTCATGCTCTATCCACTGCCTAGCAGCCGTGCAGGAATCACCGAGGAGTCTGGAGACCAGTCAAATAAGATACTGAAATGTCAAATGAGAGTTTTGGAGATGTTCTTATTCTTCCACTGAACTTTCTAAATTCCCTCAACATTTGATGGGTGTCCTTTTCTTATAAATATTATGACTTCTCTTGCCCTCATACAATTCTTAATAGAATCCGGAGAAGATTCAACAAAAACAGAAGCGATGAAGAATTAAGTCAAATGAAGAAATATCTAAATATGTGTATTTTATAAAACTTTTTTTTTCAGTAATGACTATTCACATGAACATTCAGTTGATACAGTTTCATACATACAAGCACACACATTTCATTCTTTGTTGTGCCAGTGCTTTTGAAACTGTTATCTTTGGCTTTGGTCCCAGTCTGAGATCTAGGTAAAAGATCTCTGAGTCATGTTTCTTGAAGAATCAGGACTGTCTACTTGAAGTTGTGTGGCAATGAAGGCACGGACTCCGAGTTCATGCACAAGCGCAAGCAGCATCGAGATCACTTTATTTAACGCTTTTACATCCTTTTATACCCATCCCAAAACAAAGCCTCTACTTTTCTCTTATCACCTAGCTACTTGGCAAGCACTGAGTCCAAGCCTTATATGAAAACAAAGTTCATCTTGCAAGGTTCATTAGTCGCAGCATTGACTTTGTTTTTCACTTAGCTCTTGTTCAGTTATCCCATGGCTTGCGACCAACAAGGCCAGGGATATCTCTGGTGTCTGGCTCAGCCGCCACACCTGCAGATTCTGTACTTGTTCCCACAAAGTTGATCTGCTGTCTGTTCTCAGGGCTAGAAATCTTTGCAGGCTTTTGGAGTTCAAAACTATTAATTTCCTTAGGTAATACAGATATCTTTCATCACTCAGCACTTTTGTATGATGCCACTCTGTCTTCCAGAGCGGCACTTAATCTTATTGCCCCATTTGTATTGCTGAGTAGGTACCCATCTCTTTGGTCTTAACCACCCTGTCTTGGAACTTTTTCCTCCAATGTGTATTCCTCTCCTTTAAATTTTGCATGTGTGCCAGTTTTTTCTTAACCCTATATGTGGAGATGTATTATTATGGATATTTTTACAAAGAACATCTGTTTAACATCTATCTGTTGCTAATATGCACAATGTAAAGCTAAATGTACGCCTTAGGTCCCTCCTGGAAAATATTTTTCCTGCCTTTTTTTTTTTTGGCTTCTCAGCTGTGTACATACTGTAAATGAGTTTGTATTCTGAAGCCGTAGTGTTTATGTCCAACGGCTTTCTCCCTCATCCATCCCTGCTCTCCTTTCCTTAAAGGTGGCTATTCAGAAACATTTGCTTTCTATTACTCTCTGTGTCAAACAGAAAACTATCGCAGTGCTCATGAAGAAGTTCCCATGTTTAAACTTTGCATGGCAACTTTCAGAGAAAGAGGACCTCCCAGCTTTTTTTCTTGAAGAGCTTTGTTATTTTCTCACCATAAACTCTCAAGAAGGCTGTCAGCTGTTCTTCCATGATGCTTGGTTGCTTGCCTGGAAGCTCGACCTCTTGAAATATCCCATTCTTATACTCTTCAGTCTTCAAGTCACATTGGGTGGTGTGCTTACCACAGTAACTGGAAAATGACTGCTGTTAAAGTAATAGCTGTTGTTTTAAAACTTACACAATATTTCAGAACCTCCTTGTTCACACCACTAACGAGCAGTTTGATCCCATGAATGCATACCATAGTTCTAAATTAACCCAGCCAGCTGATGGAAGCTTGAAAGCAATCAGTGTTCCTGCCTGCTTGGTAGGCATTCTTTCATTTGATCTGTAATTACTTGTGGCCTGGGTCCAGGAAGATGGAAAAGCTCTGCTCTTTCCCATTGTCCAAGAAGTGTTGAGGAATGTGTGTTATAGGAAAAAGTCCTTAATGGAAAAGGAAGTTAATAACATTATCTTGATTAATATTAATTTCTAGAAGGCTTTATTATATGTTATTTAATGGCTTTTGAACTCTTTAAATCCTTATAGGACAGGTCACCCTTGTGGACCTGGCTGTACAGTGTTAGTATAGATGCTTATACAGAGAAACTTGGTAACTGGTGTAGCAAAACTCAGTGTCAGATCTAAAAGGAAGGGAAAGGTGCATGTTGTCTGCAAAAGCTCTGAGTAAATTGATTTTGCTCACACTCATTCTCTCAGTGATTGCCTTCATTCGCACTCTTACTGCCACTTACTCACAAGCACTGAGTGAGTATGCGTGGTCTGGCGTTGTATGTGACACAAAGGACCAGGGGCACTGGCTATGAGTCCTCACCACAGCTCTGGGGCTCCTCATGATTCACACTGATGAACTAGTTTTTGGACATATCTCTCATGTCCATTTAGGAATAGTGTCTTGCTATTATCCTTCTGTTGTGATAAGAGAGGAGGGAATGGTGTGTATGATGTTCTGCAGCCTTGCTGCCATCCATTTTTCTGCTCTCAGAGTGTCTTCCATTAGTGAGTCACTTCTGCTGCAGCCTTATCGTACTGCACGTGGCCTGGGTTTGACACATTCCTCACTGTGATTGACCGGGAACAGTGCTCTTCATTAGGTTATTTTTTTAACCCTTGTTCTGCTCTTTCTTCTGGTCCTTTCTCTCTCACGCACGTATTTCCATTCATATGTAATCCTTGCCAAGATCAATACTTCTGTTACAAGTCTACATCCTGGTTACAGTTCTAGGAAAAATTTGGAATTACAGCTCTGCGGGACTTAGGCATCACAAATAACTGGTGCTCTCCCCATAACATAAAAAGACAAGAGTGGTATATGGTTCATTATGAGAACATGTTATGGCAAACACAGCAAGTCAGAAAGCTGCGTAACTCTAAAGCTTGTAGGAAAGCAGAATATAACCCAAACCCATAACTGTTCCTACTTACAGACACATATATATATATAAAAAAATACACCAGTGTGATGCACCAGTGTGAATGCAATATTTGACAAGGAGATGCCAGCTCTCTGTCCCATTTAAATACTACAAGGTCATGTGTGATAATGCTAAAACTGAGAAAAATTTAACCTCCAGCTTGATGATTATCTTTCTTTTGAGGAGAAAAAGACTGATATCATTATCTTTTGAGTATAATGAAATTTTTTTTTTTTACATTTTCAGTAGTGGCCTGTTTCAGAATTTTTATTCTGTGAAAAAAAATTGATTTATTGAACTGTGTAGATGATTCGCCTGTGGCTTCATTTATATCCCCTTGCAACAAACTGGGATCTTGATGCGATTGTGTTTGAAGCAACCCAGTGCCAAAGGCTTGAAGAAAATCTACATTGTAGACTAACAGTAGGAGGTACTACTGACTGATGGTAGAATTAAGTAGACAGTTACTGTCTGTTTCTGTTGCATTGTTGTATCCCACTGTTATCTGCTGTGCTTAAACATCTAAGAGCGTTCAGTTTTTCTGTTGCTACTGTGGACTGGATTCCCCGCTTCTCTAGATGGGAGTTGTTCCATTTTGAAATCTAAAGTACTTCTCCATGTTAATATTAACTATTCTGTTATTCAGTGCAGATGGATTTATGTGGTGCCTGGCTTTTTTTTTTTTTTTTTTTTTTTGCCATTGCTGATTTGTCTGAGCAGACAGGTGGAGCTGGATAAGAAGAGAATCATAGAATCATTAACGTTGGAAAAGACCTCCAAGACCATCAAGTCCAAGGATCAACCCAACACCACCATGCCTACTAAGCCCAAAGTGCCACAACTACACATTTTTTGACCACCTCCATGGATGGGACTCCACCACCTCTCTGAGCAGCCTGTTCCAATGCTTGACTGCTCTTTCAGTAAAGAAAATTTTCCTATTATCCAATCCAAACCTCCCCTGAGGCAACTTGAAGCCATTTCCTCTCTTCCTGTCACTTGTTACTTGAGAGAAGAGACCAACACCCACCTCGCTACAGTCTCCTTTCAGGCTGTTGTAGAGGGGCGATAAGGTCTCACCTCCAGCCTTCTTTTTTCCAGGCTAAACAACCTCAGTTCCCTCAGCCGCTCCTCATGAGACTTGTGCTCCAGATCCCTCACCAGCTTTGGACATGTTCCAGCACCTCAATGTCCTTCTTGAATTGAGGGGCCCAAAACTGAACACAGTGCCAAGTAGAGGGGCATGATCACTACCCTGCTCCTGCTGCCCACACTAGTCCTGATACAAGCCAGGATGCCATTGGCCTTCTTGGCCACCTGGGCACATTGCTGGCTCATATTCAGTTGGCTGTTGACCAATACCCCCAGGTCCTTTTCTGCCGGGCAGCTTTCCAGCCACTCTTCCCCGCGCCTGTAGCGTTGCATGGGGTCGTTGTGACCAAGTGCAAGACCTTCCCCAGCTTGGTGTAATCTGCAAACTTACTGAGGGTGCACTCAATCCCCTCGTCCAGGTCATTGATAAAGATGTTAAACGGAACTGGCCTCAGTACTGAGCCCTGGGGAACACCGCTTGTGACCAGCCGCCAACTGGATATAACTCTATTCACTGCAACTCTCTGGGCTTGGCCATCCAGCCAGTTTTTTACCCAGCAAATCATATGCCTGTCTAAGCCATGAGCTGCCAGCTTCTCTAGGAGAATGCTGTGGGAGACAGTGTCAAAGGCTTTACTAAAGTCCAGGTAAAGAACATCCATAGCCTTTCCCTCATCCACTAGGTGGGTCACCTGGTCAGATGAAGGAGAACAGGTTGGTCAGGCAGGATCTGCTTTTCATGAACACATGCTGGCTGGGCCTGACCCCCTGGTTTTCCTGCACGTGCCTGGTGAGTGCACTCAGGATGCTCCATAATATTCCCTGGTACCAAGGTCAGGCTGACAGGCCTTGCAGCTCCCTGGTTCCTCCTTCCATCCCTTCTTGTAGATGGGTGTCACATTGGCAGGCTGAATGGATTCCAGGCATAGAAATGATCTGACTGATGTAGTCTGCACAGCTCAACAGTGCTAGTAAAAAACCCAGGCTCGTAGCCCTCATATCAGCTGCTACAACAATTGCCCCAGCGTGACGTTACTGGGCACCATGTATTTTGTGTATCATAATTCTTGACCATGCATAGTTACTTCAGGTTTATAAGAATGAGTAACAGCTAATCCTGCCCTGTTAAAGAAAAATCCAATTTAGGCTGGGTGTAATTTACAGACTCTTTTTCACTGCTCTATAATTGTGTTTAACCTTCACTTTGCCCTGTAGTGTGTAATCAGAGTTCTCCTGGAAATGGTTGCCATGTGGGATTTGGCACTGGGATGTTCCTTAGGGAACAGATGCATACAAGCATCTTAGATCCATGTGGCTAAAATACTAGCGTAGGATTAGTGTCATTTTAATAAGTGTTTTCTAATGCCATCTCCTGCATGGCAGTAATGCACAACTTCTAAGCAGATGAAGTGCACAGATTCCAGAAGCTTTCAGGATGAAACTGTGGACTGGAAATGTTTATTGACTTCAGGTTTCCCTGTGCTTCTTGCAGAATCAATTCTCCTTTCCCACTAAGGGTCTGTGAGGATGTGACGGGGAAATCAGAAGTATATCTGTACGACATTTCTAGGTAATTCAGACCTTTACGACAGTGCTTCCCAACTCTTCTGTGCCTTAGCCCCACCTGAGAGGAATGAGCGTTCTGCACCTCATGGTGCACTAAGGAACCTGTGCAGGACAGTGGAACCTGTTTGTCTGTCCCTTTTGCCATGTGTCATCTACAGCGTGCTTCATTACCACTTCACCAGTGCAACCCCAGTCTTTGGTTGGAAACTGCTGCCCAAAGGCCTGATCCAGACTTCATAGACTACACCTGTAATCCCATAGTGCCTTGTTCAGCAGTTCCCTTAGTCCTCTCCCTTCTGTTAGCAGCTTGGTGGTGCACATTAATTACCAAAAGTGGATGACTACAGTAGGACTTTAGTCTTCTGTATAAACAGCCTACCTAGTCTTCTGAAGGAGAAGTGCAAGAGATCTTTTCAAAGGTTTCATTCATTTTGAAGTCTTTAGAGCTAGCTCTTAATGCTTTGGAATGATGCTTGGTCATCTACAATAAGAAGCAGTGCTATAGCAAAGCACAGATGGAGAACTGGTTACTATCCAAGTGCTATCCTTTTGAAAGATAGTTGTCTTTTTCAAGGCCAGCTCTGTCTTTTCTTGCCGCATTTTACTTTTTAAGTCATATAATCACTATTTTCTCGAAAAATCCCACAGGTAGGAGTTGATTCATTGTCCATTGATGGTATCTTGACAAAAGTGTTCTTGTAGGAGATGGAAAAGGAAAACTACTAATTTCTAGAAAGCCGTATCACTCATCTAGCTTGCTCAATAATTTGGAATTTAATTTCTTTATCATTAACTTCAATCAACACATTAAAGAAATTGAGTGTCTTCCTGCTAGAAGCAGCAGAAACTGATATACCATGGTTGGGAATTGCACTAGCAGCTAGTAAATCCTTCTGCATCTGTGATTCTGAGGCCACAGGAAGCTGTCTGGTGTTTTACAGAAGTCTTCCATTTCCAATACCATTATCAGTAAAATGGACATGTTTATTAAACTTAAATATAAAACATATAAAATGCAATTTGTTAAAAAGGAGAGTCTGGCCAATGGGAGGCATCCAGTGCGTTAGTCAGTGGGGTAATAGTGAGCTCTGGTGACAGGGGAAGCTGTGCAGACCCTGTGGGCCATATAAGCAGCAAGGTGCAAGGAGGAGGACTACAAGGAAAAAGATGAGTTGTGATCCATAACTTCTGACTGCCCAGGGTAGGCTTGGCTTCTTGCTCAAAATAGGGAAGGAACATGTCCAGAGGAAAGCAATGAAGCTGGTGAGGGGTCTGGAGCACAAGCCTGATGAGGAGCAGCTGAGGGAGCTGGGGTTGTTTAGGCTGGAGAAGAGGAAGCTGAGGGGAGACCTTATCGCCCACTACAACTACCTGAAAGGAGGCTGTAGTGAGGTGGGTGTTGGTCTCTTTTCCCAAGTAACAAGTGATAGGACGAGGGGAAATGGCGTCAAGTTGCACCAGGGCAGGTTTAGATTGGACATTAGGAAAAATTTCATCACTGAGAGGGCTGTCAAGCATTGGAATGGGCTGCCCAGGGAAGTGGTCCAGTCCCCATCCCTGGAGGTATTTAAAAGACGGGTAGATGAGGTGCTTAGGGCCATGATTTAGTGGTGGGATGGCAGGGTTAGGTTAACGGTTGGACTTGATGATCTTAAAGGTCTTTTCCAACCTAAACAATTCTATGATTCTATGAATAAGTAAGAGCTTTAGAGCATTAAAAATGTTTTGGTTCAGCATTTGAAGTGGGCTGTCTTTGTCATTGACCCGTAGGAGATGGGCTTTTCTGTTCTTGAAATTAGTGCTGTTTACAGAATAAGTCTGAGCAGTTAATAATGTAGAGAGAGGCAACATGTGTTTGCATCTCTTGAAATCAGAAACCAATGTACAGTGCCTTGCGTCTCCCCAGCAATCTGTTTAAGAGAGTTAAGTTACATCTCCTGTCTTGAACAAGAGTGGTCTCTGGAGAGAACATCTTCTCTAGAAACAGAACTGTATGGCTTTGTGTCACAGAGTATTCACTGGTTTCTGGAGGAGGATTACAATACTGAATAAATGCCAGTGTCTGTGTTTTAATGTGCATGTTTGTGCTGTTTCTCTTTATTTAATTGAACATTTATTTCACAGGTGTGCTGGTAATTGATGAAAGAGCCCCATGCTAGAAAGAATGACAGGAAATACAAAGTGAAGAACCCCCAGCCATCTCACTGCAAAATCTGTGCTCTTTTGTGCTGCACAGTGTGGTGCATTCTCTTTTTTATTTCATAACTGTGTGTGTTTTACTTGCCTAGGATGCAGCTCTTGATTT
>NW_009260775.1:155893-157344 GCF_000687185.1 Egretta garzetta
GAACTAAATGGCTGAGCATCGATTTTGTGACTCAGGTCCATGTAGGAATGTTATGCTAGGTTTCTTGAACAACTAATTTACTGGAGAAGTCACTCATCAGAATTTTTGTTTTTCCCTGAGTTCTCACAAATTTTTCTTTTTGTTCCTTTCTCCTTGAGGACTAGATTGACCTGTACGTCTGTCTGAGGAGGATTTCTGCAGGGAATGAGAATGTGAAATCCTCCTTATCTCTTCTAACAAGCATCATGTTCAACAAAACACAAAATTATATCACTGACGAATTCGTGTGGTACAAACTCAGTTTGGAAGTTTGATATTTAGGGAGTGTGTACAGCCAGTCCATCAACTGTTCTGAGTGCAAACATGATGCAGGCAATCAAGCTGGGGACAAGTTGGTGGGGAGGGATGAAGATGGTTTTAAGTTAGCATTTACTGGTGCAATTACAACATCTGAAGGCTTCTTCAGGCAGGCCAACAGCAGAAGTCACACCATGACAATTGCTGTTGCTTGCGCCGATCTGGAATTTCACATGTGAAAATGTGGCAGCACCATCAAACTGAGATGAATCTACTGATAGCAAAAAAAAAAATAAACAGCCCTAACTTTGGAAACAGCTCTTTTATGATGAAACATAGATTATGCATAGGCTGGACTCCCCTCTTGGGATGGTACTGTCTGATAATGGTGTTTAGATACGTAGTGTAGGGATGACAGCATAAACCAGCAGATACAGTCTGTACTAGCTTCTGATTTGTTTCTGAGAAAAGGTGTTGATTTTGACCTACAGGTCATGATCACAGGCACATCAAAGATAATCTGGGAGCTATCCTTTGCCTTCAGTAGGAAACTTAACCCAAAGTTATGATCACAATGACACCAAACTCTGTCTCTCTGTACCACACTGACTAATGGCATTCCTTACTTAACACTGAAGAGATTGGGTTGCAGGTTGTCTTTAATTTGATGTCTTAATGTTACTGTTCCTTTTCTCCACCTTCTCTGAGCTAACAACATAACTTGGTGATTCTTCAGTATGATTCTGCAAAGTTTTTTTCCTGCTGAGACAGTGGCATTGTTATTAGTAACCTGAGCAGAGAAGAAAATTAGTTTGGGTAACTTGGGGAAATTCTCCTCCAGACATCAAAACATTTGATTTAATTTTTTAATTTATTTCTCTCAAAAGATAGCACAGCACATAGAACAGCGAGCAAATGCCTTAAACAAAACTGGTATAAAAATCAATGTATATACATGACACACCAGAAGGACGGGATGTCATCCAGAGAGACCTGGACAAGCTGGAGAGGTGGGCCTGTGTTAACCTCATGAGGTTCAAAAAGGTCAAGTGCAAGGTCCTGCATCTGGGTCAGGGTAACCCCCAGTATCAATACAGGCTGGGGGGAGGAAGGATCGAGAGGAGCCCTGCCGGGGGGGGCTTTGGGGGGGTTGG
>NW_009260775.1:157416-187239 GCF_000687185.1 Egretta garzetta
AGGGCTGGAGCACCTCTCTTATGAGGACAGGCTGAGAGAGTTGGGGATGTTCAGCCTGGAGAAGAGAAGGCTGTGGGGAGACCTGATTGCAGCCTTCCAGTACTTAAAGGGGGCCTATAGGAAAGACGGGGAAAATCTTTTTAGCAAGGCCAGCTGTGACAGGACAAGGGGTAATGGTTTTAAACCAAAACAGGGTAGGTTTAGACTAGATATAAGGAAGAAATTCTTTACAATGAGGGTGGTGAAACACTGGAAGAGGTTGCCCAGAGAGGTAGTGGAGGCCCCATCCCTGGAAACATTCTCTGCCAGGCTGGATGGGGCTCTGAGCAACCTGATCTAGTTAGCGGTGTCCCTGCTCACTGCAGGGGGGTTGGACCAGATGGCCTCTAGGGGTCCCTTCCAACCCAAACCATTCTATGATTCTATGATTCTACGACTCTTAACAAAGAAATCACGTATCTCTTATTTGGCACTCCACAGCTCAAAAGGGTGTCTTCCTTTACTGTGTGTTTCAGAATCACCAACTAGGTCACCCTGAAGACTATCTGCTTTTCCATTGCTATGAAAGCTCTAGGTTATTATTTCTCTTGCCTCATTCTTTTACGAGATGCACGGCAATAAAACTCACTAATCTGTCCTCCCACAACACCCGACTGATAAACTGTGTGACTCATAAACGATTCCTTTCAATTACAGTAATTTTTTTTTTGAGGGAAAGAAGGAAAAGGAAAATTAAAATGGGAACCTAGGGAACAAATGAATATAATTTTTGCGTATCTTCAGAGATCATTTTTATTAGTAGTACTGATAATAATCTCCAGTTTGCATTCTGGAAGAAACCTACGTCTTCGCACTTCATCCATCCTCAGACTTTGGATATAGATTGTGTGTGTGTGTTAATAGTTAGTTAGATAGATAGCCAGATAGATCAATTGATCGACTGATCTATTGAATCATAAATTAGGTTGGAAGGGACCTCTGAAGGTAATCTATTCTAATCCGCTGCTCAAAGCAGCTCTAATTAGATCAGATTACTGAGGGATGTGCCCTGTTAAAGTCTTGAATACCTCCAAGGATGGATATCCCACAGCCTCTCTGGACACCTGTTCCAGTATTTGACCACCCTCATTGAAAAGAAAAAAAAAAGTATTCTTTATATCTAATTGGAATTTCCCACATTCTAAGTTGTGTCCATTGCCTCTTGTCTTATTCAAGTATACCTCTGAGAAGCAGCCTGGCTCCACCTTCTCTATATCCACCAGTCAGGTAGTTCTAAGTCATGAATAAGGTCTCCCTTTAACCTTCTCCTGTTAAGGCTGAAAAAACTCAGCTCTCTCAGCTTTTTCACGTATGTCATGTGCTCCAGTCCCCTGAGCAGCTTGGCAGCCCTCCACTGAATTCACTCCAGTATGTCAGTGTCCTCCTTGTACTGGGGAATGTAGAAGTAGACACACCACTCCAGATGTGGTCTCACAAGTGCTGAATAGATAGAAATGATCACTTCTTTTGACCTACTGGTCACACTCTTGGCTAATGCAGTCGGGGATACAGTTGGCTTTCTTTGGCGCCAGGGCACATTACTGCATCTTGCCAGCTTGTTGCCCACCAAGACCCCCAGGTCCTTTCCTGCAAAGCTGCATCCCAGTCTCTACTGCGACGTGGTGGCATTCCATCCCAGATGCAAGAATTTGTGTTTGCTTTTTGCCCATTTCTCTTGCCTGTTCAGGACCCTTTGAATAATCGCCCTGCCCTCAAGCATATTGACTGCTCAATCCAGTTAAGTGTCATCTGCAAGCTTACTGAGAACGTACTCTGTCCTGACACTGATATTAAGCAGTATGGACCCCAGTATGTGTACCTGAGGGATGCCACTGGTTACTGGCTGCGAGCTGGAGTTTGCTCTCCTCATCACAACTCCTTGAGACCCCAGTCTGCCCAATTTTCTACCCAACTTACTGACCACTACTTTGGTGATAAGGAGACTGTGGGCAAAGGCTGTGTTTTGACTTGCCATCAAGTTTAGTCACCTTTTCACAGAAAACAGTCAGGTTGGTTCAGCATGGTTTCTCTCTACCAGTTTCTCACCTGTCCCAAGACAAAACTCCATGCTCTCCAGCCACTCCTTTACATATATTTACATATAGCTATGGATATAAATATAGATACACATAAGCACAGACCTGCTTGTATATGATGTGCTGAATCAGCAGCCTTTAGAGAAAGAGGGCACCTAGGCACAATTCATTTCTAGACCATAAAGAAATGTAAGTGATTCAAAACTGGCGAAACATCCAAGTTCTGTCAATCAAATGCTTTTCTTAAAGGATGGAGAAAGCCAAAGCTTTCCAAAAGGAGGCAAGAAATTAGATTTTAGTTCACTAAATCAGGGAAACACTGGAGACAGGTCATATTCTTTTTCTCATTTGCTTTCATTTGTGCTGTAGGACTTCCCAACACCCCAAATCCTGGCCATAACACTTCAGGCTTATAGGAGGCTTCTAACTTTTGGAGAGTAATTTGATGTGCATTTTTCTGTCAGAAGTTTTGGGTTGAACATTTTCCATCTCCATCTGCTCATTCTTGTCCTCAGAGCCACCCTATGGTGCTGTCATAGTTGTTCTGCAAATATCCGACTCTTTTTTTCCTATGAGATATTGAACATAGAATCATAGAGTCATAGAATCATAGAATGTTTTGGGTTGGAAGAGACCCCTAGAGGCCATCTAGCCCAACCCCCCTGCAGCGAGCAGAGACACCTTTAACTGGATCGGGTTGCTCAGAGCCCCGTCCAACCTGGTCTTGAATGTTTCCAGGGATGGGGCTTCCACCACCTCCCTGGGCAACCCCTTCCAGTGTTTCAAATATTGATATGGAGAGAAAGAGTGAGTCAGGTCTCCATTACAGAGAGATTAATGGGTTGTCTACTCAAACATATTTATATGCAAAGTTTTGATTTGTTTACTTCGAATTGGGGCTCCCTCTGCTTCTTTACTAAATGATGCAAGGAAAACTGCCAGAAGTGTAATAAAAACTATGTATTTTTACACTTGTATTGCTTCCATAGTACCAACTTGGGAGAAAAAAATCTCATGCTACCAAAAAATATAAAGCTTTAACTATCACTACAGCTTCTGTTTTTTTCCTGTTGCCTGCTTAGTGAGCAAAATGGTGGATGTGGACACATTTTTATAAATATACTAGCTTTATTTTTGTGTTTTTGATAGACTAAGTAGATATATCTTTCTCATTAACTTCACTTTGGAGAGACACTGGGGTAGCTAAGATGTAACAGAGGCTGAGAAGCGGTAGAAAACTATTTTCCCTTTGTTGCTGAATGGGGAATTATTATTATTATAATTAATTTCTTCCACATTACTCTCAAAAATGCATTTTTAGGGTATTTTAAAGGTGCCAGCTGTAACAAAATACACTTGAAATTTGAGAGGTACTAAGCTAAATACATACCTTTTTTGCTTTTTTAAACCTCTGTTCAAATTAATGGTAAAATGAATAAACAATATTGTTTCCTCAGCTTTGAAAATTGCTATTAAATCTGTCAAGAGGATTATTACAATTACAAAACAATCACTTGCAAAATCAGTTTGTATAGCAAATGTTGCCTTTGTAGAATTGAAGGCATTTCATAACATCTAAGTTATGACATTAAAATTGTCAAGTCGAGATAAACTTTCTATTAAGTCAAAATATTACATATTGAATATATGGTACACATTTTGACAGTGTTTGTGTAAACTTGCTCTTACATTACTGCTTATCTCTGTGTGGATTATTTCTAGAAAGAGCTATAGGGTTGGAAGAAGGAAACAAAGGGTGAAAACAAATTTTATAGCTCAGCAGGCTCTCCTTTTTTGTGGGGGGATCTTAAAAATAGCCTTTTCTTCATGTTAGAATTGCCTGCCACAGCACAGCTGAGCCTATGCTGTCATGTTATGAACAGAAATCAAAATCAAAAATTCTGTCTGGGCAGCTGTCATGGTTTAACCCCAGCCAGCAACTGAGCCCTAAGCAGCCGCTCACTCGCTCCCCCAGTGGTGGGATGGGGGAGAGAATTGGAAGAGTAAAAGTGAGGAAACTCATGGGCTGAGATAAAGACAGTTTAACAGGTAAAGCAAAAGCCGTGCACTCAAGCCAAGCAAAGCAACCTGCTTCCCATGGGCAGGCAGGTGCTCAGCCATCTCCAGAAAAGCAGGGCTCCATCATACATAATGGTGACTTGGGAAGACAAACGCCATCACTCCAAACGTCCCCCCCCTTCCTTCTTCTTCCCTCAGCTCTATATGCTGAGCATGATGTCATATGGGGTGGGATACCCCTGTGGTCAGTTGGGGTCAGCTGTCCCAGCTATGCCCCCTCCCAGCTTCTTGTGCACCCCCAGCCTCCTCGCTGGTGGGGTGGGGTGAGGAGCAGAAAAGCTCCTGCTCAGCAGTAATGAAAACATTCCTGTGTTATCAACACTGTTTTCAGCACAAATCCAAAACATAGCCACCTACTAGCTAGCATGAAGAAAATTAACTCTATCCCAGCCAAAACCAGCACAGCAGCTTATAAAAATGGACCTTGAATCTGGGCTGGAGGTAGAGTATTTTGCTAAAGCTCTTGGAATGAAATTTGGAAATTTTGTGGTTTTAGAACCTGGGTCTACCATTTGTTTCTTGTGTGATGCTGGGTAAACCACATGAGAAAAGTACCCCTTACATAGTCACAAAAGTTCTCTCTTTGTTCCAAAAGCTGATAACAACATGGTTGCATAAATGCTATTTCATTACATGTAAACTCTGTATAGACTGATGTTTACATTGTTTTATTCTTTTCACAGTGCTAAAAGAATGTTATCTCTGCCTTCTTTGAATTGAAACCAACTTGTCTCTTCTAAGACCTGCTCATACAGTGTCTCCAGAAAAGCCTTCAGAGGATAGCTGCCAACAAAAAACAAGCTTGGGGTCTCTAGTTATAAAAACCCCCAAACAACCCATAAGAATTTCATGGCCAGAATCATTGCCATTCTTAGCATTCAAAGTATTTAATAGCAAGAATATACTAAAGTTAGTAAATGGTGAATCATGCCCGAAAGTTTCAAAACCCGAGATTATAACAAAGCTTTAGATTCCTTTTCCTGTCTGAACAAGGAGAGCAGAAAATATCTTTTTTTTTTTCAAGATTTGTCAATAAAACGATGTGTTTGATTGTTGTAAACTCTACGAAGTTGCTAGTCTCCTTGATCCCCAGTCAAACCCAACCATTTCAGGTTTCAGGCTTGTACCCTTGCAAGGCTACACCTTGCACTACCTTTCCTTCAGGGTACACGGCAGCAGTGTGTCCACCGCACAGCATAAACGCGCTGCGGAGGATGAGCTAAACGAGGACCCTGTACCCTGGTCTCTGCTCGGCCGCAGGGTGGGTGTTTGACCACAGCGCCTGTGTGTTACCCACCGGTTGAGTGGCACGTTGCAGGCTGACTCTGACCCAAGTCCTGTTAGCTGCCAGCTGTGGACAGAATTGCTTTACTCATGCTGAGCTTTCTGAGGAGAATGCTACTGTGAAACTGCGTGCGGTGCTATACATAAAACTGGATATATGGCTGTGTTAATTCTTGCTTCTCCCTGCTCTGTTGGATGACACCAAGTCTGTCACAGCCAGGGTTTGCCAGAGCTCTTAAAGTGTGAATGTAGTCTTTAAACAGAGGGGAAGGCTGCTTTCCTCCGCTACAAGAAAACTGTATTTCATGGTAATCATGAACACATGAGCATGTTTAATATTGCAAATGTCTAGATTTCCACATCTCTGTAGTAAAATACGGGTCTCAAGGTACCGTTTATCCTCTCTTAAGCACCAGAACAGGAAGAAGTGTGTTCATTGTATTACTGCGTTGGGGATATAGAAACTAATGGAGCCTAGTTCAAATACACTCATGCTTTTGTGCAATACCCATTTCTTGCGACATTATGTTATTACGCTTGGTAATAACCTTATTGGTTAAGGGTGTGCATGCATTTGTATTTTTGCGCACTTGCTTCACCAAATTAGGGGTCAATTTGTACCAAACTTTTAACGTAAGAGAAATTAAACATTATCGTTAATCCCACACAAGTCTGGCATATAAGTAGGAAACTTTGACAACTATTAAAGGGTGTTCCAGTTCTAGTCAGCCCATCAATAGCCACCAGGAGACCGAAGAACAGAAAAGGATCAGATCCTAGTCTGGGATATATTACGTTTTTTTCTTCTCAGTGGGAACTAAATATGTGTGTCAAAGGGAAGAACTTGGCCTTGCAGCAATGTTTTTCAGGCCTGGCTCTATGACCAGCCTCCCGAGACAAAAACATAAATTATATTGTGCCTGTTGTGGGACTACACTTCTTAGAAAACAAAACAAAACAAAACAAAACAAGACATGTTTCTCCCCCCTATTCTCCTCTGTGCAATCATCTCTTCTCCAACTTAGTAAAAGGGGTTTGACACACTTCTTTGTCTCTTTTGCCTCTATTGCTTTTCCATCTCCACAGTGGTTCGATTTCTTTTGTATTGCTCTGAAACATAAAACCATATTTCTTTTAGATCTTGAAAGTTCATGAACATTTGCCTTCTGTACATTGCCAGGCCTCATTTTCGTATTGCAGAAATGTTAATGGGACTTGCATACTCAAAAGGCTCTTAAAAGTAACCTAACAGACAGTTCTTTCTTCCTTAAAAGTATTGGGTTTAGATATGTCACGCACACCAGTTACACTGACTGAAAGAACTTGAAGAGAGGTTGCCCCTTACTTCTGCAAAACCATTATACAAGGAGATCATTCATAGAATCATAGAATTTTTTAGGTTGGAAAAGGCCTTTAAGATCATCAAGTCCAACCGTTAACCTAACCCTGCCACCCCCACTAAACCGTGTCCCCAAGCGCCTCGTCTGCCTGGCTTTTAAATACCTCCAGGGTTGGGGACTCCCCCACTTCCCTGGGCAGCCCGTTCCAATGCTTGACAGCCCTCTCAGTGATGAAATTTTTCCTAATGTCCAATCTAAACGTCCCCTGGCACAACTTGAGGCCATTTCCTCTTGTCCTCTTGTCATTTTCTCTCATTCTTTCGCTTGTCACTTGGGAAAAGTACTTTCAGGCAGTTAGTACTGCTATTCAGGGCGATAAGGTCTCCCCTCAGCCTCCTCTTCTCCAGGCTAAACAACCTCAGTTCCCTCAGCCGCTCCTCATCGGACTTGTGCTCCAGATCCCTCACCAGCTTTGTTGCCCTTCTTTGGACACGCTCCAGTGCCTCAATGTCCTTCTTGTGGTGAAGGGCCCAAAATTGAACACAGTATTTGGGGCGTGGCCTCACCAGTGCCAAGTAGAGGGGCATGATCACTACCCTGCTCCTGCTGCCCACACTAGTCCTGATACAAGCCAGGATGCTGTTGGCCACCTGGGCACACTGCTGGCTCATATTCAGCCGGCTGTCAATCAGTACCCCCAGGTCCTTTTCCACCGGGCAGCTCTCCAGCCACTCTTCCCCAAGCCCGTAGCATTGCATTGGGTTATTGGGACCCAAGTGCAGGGCTCATCAATGAGCCGTGTTGAACCTCATACCGTTGACCTTAGCCCATCAATCCAGTCTGTCCAGATCCCTCTGTAGACCCTTCCTATCCACAAGCAGATCAACACTGCCCTTAATATTTAGAAGTTTTTCTGGCAAGGGTTGACTAAAAGTTGCTCCCTGATATTTGGTTTTATCTGATGGTGGCTCCACATGCTGTGGGATGTGTGTTTGACTCTGTTAGATTTGTGTTAATTTAGAGCACGTAGCTGTGTCTTAATACCTAGAAAAGAAGCTGGAAAAGAAGTCAAGCGCAGTCAATGTGATTGTTACTGGACACCCTCTGCTAAAATCATAGCTCTAAATTCATTAATTATTTCATTGAAAATAATTAGAAGTGAATGTTTGCAGCACTGATGTTAATTTCTCTGCCTCAAATCCTGTAATAGTTTGTCAAATCTGTCTTGAACCTTAGTACTTTGGACAAAGAGAAAAGGTAATATGTCATGAGATTAATAAGTCCACAAGGCCCTATACAAAATCCACTGCCAAAGAAAGGGAGCTGCAGCTTGTTATTCCCCATGGGTGGTATAGGTCTTACCCTAGGTTTTGGTGATAAAATGGATCTGATCGGGTTCAAATCACCTCTATACACATACCAGTTACCCTTACCTTTCTGGTACACCCAAATCATCATCATCTCAATAATCAGACCATACACATTATTAAATGAAATAGTCTCATCTGGCCATTGGGGCAGTATCTGTCCAGAGTCCACAAAAGTAAAGGGAGGCTTCTAACATATTTCCAGATATACCTTCTCTGGTAAAATCCAACAAACTTAAACTGATGAAGAACTACCGTCTCCCCACAGAATGGCAGTATTCCAGGCACCAGACACTTGCACCTAATTTGCACTAGAGTTATTTAGTATTTTCACTGGCTCAATATGCAACTTGTATCCTTTCTTTTCTTAAACCAAGATGTAAATGTGGTTGAATAGCGCAGATACACAGAATATTCCTTGACAATGATGGCAGTAGTAGTATTCTCTGAAAGAAATACCCTCACTGATGGCACTGTTTTCATTTGTGTATAAATGGCTGTAGGTGTACTCCGGGTGTTTTGATTACATTGTAGTAAAAGACCCACAAATTCTAAATGTGTCATGTGCCTGGCATTTTATTTAGTCTTCATGTCACCTATGTGAACTGCTGTGGAGGCGTTTTTTGTTCACTTTAGTGGATCCACAGGCGGTACCTTAGGAAAGGTGGTCTTGGGGGATACACATGAGATAAAGCTGACTGGACTTTGATTAAGGAACCTCTAAATGGTTGCAGCAACCTCTGCAGTGGAAGGAGATGGTGAAAAGTTGAGAGGGTCCTTCTGGATTTAGACTGGGCTGTGGAAGAGTAAAAACAGTTCCTTGAGTTGTGGTGTTATATGGTCTCAGAACTAGAGAAATGCAGGTCTTGTCAATGCAACGTACTTTGGCTGCTGCAAGAACAAGTCTTAGTTCTAACATTTCCTCACTTCTCACTGATTAGCTAAAGAATGTTAATATTTCTACCAAAGCTTTCACATGTAATTCATATGCTGCTGAAAAGTACTTTGACACTGTAACTTTATGAGCAAAAATAGATTAAAAGAAGACTTTGGACCATTTTGCAACATGATATCTGAGGATATTTGTGAAGTGTTCTCTGGATGAGAAACTGTTCTGTCTGTACAGAGTGAATTATTCTCTACTATTGGCTGTTAGGCATGCTAAGTGTCATGAAATTGTAACGATAAATAGGTATTTTAGGAAGCAAGAAGTACCAAGAGCCTCAGAATGACCTGCAGTTGTATGCCTTCAGCTTATTACTTCTGCAGTAATGCTTTGTTAAAGATTGTATGTGACCATAGCCTTTCTTTAACATAAGTGCAGGAAAATTTAAGTTTATTTATAAGATGCCTGAAATAATATCATTCCCAAGAGCAAACACAGACATGAACTTACAGCACACCAAGGGACAGTAAGAGAGCCCAGGTTGGCCTGTAAGTAAAAGCCTGTGAAAGGGGAGCAGAACAATCATGATATAAAGATGTAAAAGAAGGAGAAAAAACAAACAAACAAACAGTCTGAAAAAGCATTTTGTTTTGGACTATGATAAAGGATAGAAAGAACATTTGAGCTAATTACTGTCAGGAAAAGTTGCTTGGAACCATTAGCAAAGCTTGAGTTTTGCTGAGTATGGGAAACCAGAACTTTTGAAATTATTTGTAAATACTTTTACAGCATTGGATAGGAGCAACACCTGCCTCTTGGCAGTCCCAGCTTCTACCTACAAGACCTTGAATTTTTTTTTTTTTTGGCTAGCTGTTCTTGCCTAAAAGAGGCTCAGGCTTGTGGGAAATTGTCAGCTGAATTTACCATTAATAAGTAATTCCTACTAAAACATTTAAAATATAGATTTTTACTGAGTGTGCAAAATTATATCCAAAAAACATATTATCACATTTCAATTAAATGCTTTGAGTATTAGTAGTTAGTAGTGCCAAAGATTTTTAGCAAAGAACATACGATGTTTTGCATTTGTAGAAAAAATAGAGTCCAGCTATCATCAGAAAAAGTACCTGTAAAGCACAGAAAATATGTTTCCAGCACTGTACTTGGCAGCATGCTTCAGCTGTGAACCACATCAATCTGTGAAATATGTCTTTGATCCAGCTTAGCATATTTAGCAAAGAAAATTTTGATAAAATCTTTTGCCCAGTTTATAAAAGATCTGACAATATTTTTGAATATATTTGGTCTGAAAAATAAGTCTTAGTGTCAAGGCTCCCTCACTGGTGTGAAATATTTGTAAACGTCTGCACAAGTCTTCTGAACTGAAATACTTCTATCCTTCCCCTTTTCCAGTAGTTTTCTGAGCTAGTACCTGCATGAGTATTCTCGAGCAGTATGCATTTTGGGGCCTGTTTCCAGCCTAAGTGCAGCAGCCTGGTTTCAGGCAGGACACTCAAGAGATCTGATAAGACTGAATAATTTTTCTGTTTTACAGCTATGGGACCAACTGTTGGAGAAAACGGCACTTTACAACATGCACCCTCCTACTGTGAAACTATAAGGAAACAGAAATACTGCAAAATAATTGGGATGAGTGAGATTCTATTATTAATCTGTCTTACTATGGTGGTGCTTGCAGACCCGCCAAGATTGGGACTCAGTACTGTGTAAACACACAAAACTGAGTATTTTGTTTTTCTTGTATCTTGGACCAGCTGATTGCCATCAGACCGGGAGAGCTGAATTACATACTTCTTAAAGGATTGTTCCTAACCCAAAGCTCATTAAATTCAGCAGAATGACTCCTATGTAAATTTGGTTGATTTTGGTGTAAGTTTATGTTGAAACTGTACCTTCACTATTCATGCTCCGAGTTGAAAGCTGCACACGTCCTTGTTGTTGTGAATGTCTTCTCCCAGCCTCCTCCACACTGCTCTTCTTTGGCTTTTGGCACCACAGAAAGCGGCTCACAGGTCATGGGACCTGAAGACACAGAAGTGGTGATTTGGGAACCACGAAATACTGATACATATCACCCGCTGCTTAGTTATTTTTGTAAGCTACGTTGGCGGTCTGTCTGTTCAGAGTCATGCCCAGAAGTATGGATACCAATGACCCCATGAGATGCTAATGACACTGTTGTTAGCATCCAGAGAAGAATTGCTGGCATAAAGTGGAGAAGCCAAATCTAAAAATGGACCTGGCAATTTTGCCTGTAACTAGAAAGATCATTGGTAGTTAAACTAGAAAAATGTCAAGTAATTGAATTTTCTCACCGCAATCTGCGAATGTCCCCTTCTTTCTTTTACACCGTTGCCTAACCATGGCTAGATTCCTGAGAGGGGCGAGGATGGACTGTTAAATATAAGTTCCAACTCTGTATCCATATATATGTACATCTCTTGCAGACGTAAGGTTAGTAGTTGTCAGTTACTCACAGACACATTCATATCTTTTATCACTATTCACATCATCTTGAAATTTAAAGCCTGGAAAGAATGTATTTTGTAACTGCAGCAAACATCCTTCCAGCTCCAGGTGCAGAGGAGTGTGTCCAGGAATGCTCAAGGCTAAGCGTTTTTGAAACTGCAGTTTTGTTGCCTTGGAAAAAAAGAACTGACCATTGTTTAAGGGAGTTGGCTAGAAGTTGTCTTTGGTTCCTACTCTGCTAAAAGACGTGGTGTAACTCTGGGCAAGTCGCCAGGAACCTGTCTCTTGTGCAGAATACAAGAAGGAGGGGAGGAAGTCATACAGTGATTTGTACGACTTCACTCAGTACTAGATCTGGGTGATATTTTAAATTTTTCACAATTTGAAAAATTGTGTGATCAGCACTGCTCAAGGCTGTTTCCTCAGCTGGTATGTAGTTCCAGAGTTAGCCAAAAGTGCTGTAGGTCTTAAAGCAGCAGCCTGAGAGAAATTATACTTTCACAACACTTAGCTGATGTCAGAGGAGCTACACTGATTTACTCTTGCTGAGTAGCTGGCCAGTTTATTTGCAAATAACTTGCACATTGTCTTATCCCAAAAGTAGTGCTGTGGAGTCAGTGAAGTAGGAGTCAGTTGGGTTTTTCTCCTTTTCTTTTTTTTTTCCTTTTAAAGAGGCCAGTAGTGATACTCATTTTTATTATCTACCTTGTTTTCCTGAAATAGAAACTGAATTCAAAGTGATTTTATCTGAAAGTATTTTTTTCTTTTCTTCTTCTCTTAAAGTCATTACATAGCCATATAGAACTAGCAATTTACTGCAATGTTCTGTCATTTACAATAGCAGTTTACATTAAGTTCCTTCCCTGAGTATTGTTCTGACTTTTGCTTTGTAGTCATTGTGACTTTGTAAGTCTCAAGGGATCTTCTTTTACATAATTTCTGTATTCTATTGCTCTAAGGGCTAAAAATTTTAAACAGCATAAGAATTTAATTACAAGTAGAAAGAGAGAGAGCTGAAATCCTAGCAGCTATGGTTGAAATAACAGGACTATTTAGAAATTTTATGTTAAAACTGGAGTTATATCTATTGAAACCAGAACTATTTGTTGGTTCTTCTAAGTATTGCCTACCATTTATCTGGGCAGGGATACCAGCTGTTACTATTGTCTCCTTGTCAGGCGTTTTTACCACTGCAGTTATAGTATGGCTATGGAAACAGCAGCATTGGGATTTAGCACATTTGAGAGGGTGAAGACATCTGCATGGGAAAGAGAAAAGGCGGGTAGAGTCAAGGGAGCAGGCAACCGCCTGAAGTGGATCTTACATTAATAGAAGAAATCTGAATTCTTTCAGAAAATTATTTGCTGTTGGAGTTTTCTGTTCCTGCAGTTGTCCCATGTGTCCAATCCAGTGTGTGCCCTGAGGGAGCAGAAACATCCAGTAAGGGGGAAACAGGTAGTATGGGAATGGCTGAAAATGATCATCTAAAGGCAAACTGGTGACCATTCATGAAAATTACAATTAGGAGAACAGTTTCTTGCTTACAGTTCTAATTGAAAATATGTTTTATAACAGAAAAAAGCCAGGTTCCATGCTTCTTTGTAAAGTATTGCTGAAAGTCGGAGTATCTCTATCATAGTTCTGAATATCTTGATTTTGGAATTTCTGTCCCCAAACCTACTTCTCTTAGAGAATTTAGATTCTTAAGAGAATTTAGACCAGGAAAGGGGCTGTACTTGACCAGATCTAAAAAGTATAGTACAGTAGATTGTATTTATATCATTTCTTACAAATGCATATAGCACCATCAACAACCTTCTCCACTTCTGTGTTTTTTGTTTTTTTTTTTAAAGAAGCCACATTTGGTAATAGTTTAAGTTTTCTAGCTTACCTGTGGTAAATTTCTGAAGATGATGGACCTTTTTTGCTTGTAGCAGGTGGCTCTGACAATACTGCTCATAAAAAGTAGAATATTGTAGAAAGTAACACTGACCTAAATTCAAGTTTGAAAAGAGCTTCAGTCAGTAAGCAATATTGAATAAATGAAGACTAGCATGTGGCCTGCTCTGTTAGTTGTAACATCGTCTGGAATATTTCGTCCTCATCAGAAACTCTTTCATGACCTTGGCAAAAAAAGTAATAAATGGAAACGAGAAGATAGAGTGCCTATATGCCAGTAATGATTTCATGTACTTACATGCAATGCCAATATATGCTGATGGCCTGAATCCTATAGCAGCCACGGCAGGCTAGGGCAAAGGCTGCAACCTATTTTCTGAGCTTTATTGCTCATTTTTCAGACTGGTAAGCTCTTACTACATGGAAAGGAAATTGCTGTTTTGCTGATAATCTATTTTTGGTACAGTTCATCTTTGGTACTTAGTCCACCATTTGTCTGCTCTCAGTATGTCCTCAGGAATTCTTAAACTAAGGAGGCCACAGTTTATATGAGCCTGTCTTATTCATCGTCAGATGTTACCTTTTTCCCTATTAATGTCTTTTGAAGCTCTTGATTTCTAGCCAAATATCTGACAGTAAAATCAGTAAGATGCTTCTATCCTGTTTCTAGAAATCTGTTAATTAGGCTCCCTTAGGGCCCCAAAGAAAAGCCTCTTATCTTTTGTCAGTTTAATTTCTGCTGTATTCGTTTGTGTCAGTTCTTTGTGAAAGAATACTCTTATTGCTTGTTTAGTTTACTTTTTTCTTCAGTTTTCATTGCTTTTCAGAGTCTTCAGAATTTATCTTAAGAATTCATCTTAGACCAGTAGCCTAAGAGGAATTAGAAAACAAGATTTAAAAATCTTATTTCTCTTCATATTTCCCTCTTTCTCAAAGTCATGATACTTGCTATGTAGGGGGTGTATTTGGGGCAAATACGACCTATTACAGTGTTAATTATATGAAATTGAAATTAATATGAACAAGAGAGCATAAAACCCCTTCCCACTTACTCTTTTGGCCTTCTTTCAATCTGTTTTAACAGGAGAACATGTTGCCAGGAAAATCTGGAAAAGAAAAGGGAAATATATGAAAGGACTGGATTGTAAAGAAAGGGAAAATTAAGGTGCATGCATAAGATAGTAAATAGCTTGTTTATAAATGCCTCTTTTGCACATACATGCTGTTATTATGCTACCTCTAAACCACTGAAATACTGAAATGATGAAAAATTTCCATATGTTCAAAATCACATGTAGAAGTTAAATTTTGAACTCCGCTATTCAAATGTGAATCCTGGGTCTGCTCTCACTGACATCTGTGCCAGCTTTATTCATTAAGTAATAAGAGGTAAGTTCAGGATGCCAGTTAGGCAGTCTGAGAGACTCGCTGGGCTCCAGTTGCTCATAACTTGCTGGGATATTCTCGTCATTAATATGAACCTCTAACATTTGCAAACACGTTACAAATGAGGAGGAATGTTACAGAACTGGCAAGAAGAAAAAGAAGGATTAAGCTTGACATGAAGAAAGGTTCGGGGTTTGTTTCTTCTTTGTCACTGTTCACACGGGGTCCCTTGGTGCCGCCATTCTGTAGCTCAGTACCATGTCTTGTCAGAGGATAAACCAGAACAACTGTTACACTGAGTTAAGTTTATTTCAGAGGCAATTGTGAGAGGAAAATTATGGAAGAATAAAAAAGAATGGAAAGCAGGCGACAAGGAGGCTCATGAGTGTTAGCATGTGCTGTCGTCTACAAGATGTGCAATTCAGCTTTCAGAAAGGTTGTTTTTCTTTCTTGTATTTATACAGCTGCTTCCAGTTTAAATGAAGTGGTCATTTGCTGAAAATTGATACTGATAAATTGAGTATAATAATGGCTTACGAGATTTATGAAAGGCAAGTTAATGAAGTTGAGCTGTTCAGTCTTCATTCTCAGTCACTCTGTACTTAACAGAAAAATGCTTATCTCTGGCTCTGCCTGATCTAGGAAATAAAATTATTGCATTGAAAGATACGGTGATTTTACAAACAGACATACACCTCATGATATTTGCGGTTATTTATCAGGCATATTATGATTATGTATAAAGGAATATATACCTTAACTCCAGTATTACCAGTTACTCCAGTAACTTCCTTATTTTTAAAAAAAGCTATAATAATCAGATATGCATAATGTACCATTTTGGTATGCTAGTGGATGCCTTTCCCATGTCAGAAGTAGTTACGGGACACAGATATGTATGTACCTCCCCTTATGTGTTAGAATGCACGCACGCACGAAAGTGAAAGAAATGGCACGAGGAAACAGGTTTAGAGAATTAAACTTAATGTAGTGGTTTGTCAGTCTTTAAATGGGTTCATACACAGTAATGCAAGGATCAGGAACCCTCCAAATCAGTGATGAAAATTAATGCATGTCTAAATGTTGTAGGAAGGACAAGACTTGAAATAAATTTCAGCCAAGAGGAGAATAAGCTAATGGACCTTGAAGTACAAAAAACATATGGACTGAAGAAGAAAACAGAGTAAGGACTCTTCCACTTCACTTGCCCCCACTCCTAGCTCCAAAGCATAGAATAAACTTGCTATGTTAGCTTTCACTGTAACAAAAACTGCAGTCTGCCTGCTGCAGGGGGCTGAAGCAATTCCCAGCCTTCATTCTGCTTTGCTATTAAGAGTTTCTTTATATCTCAGCTCTCAGTGGGCCCATTATATATGATGGAACAAAGCCATTAACCCCTTCTTATCTGTCAAAATGTGACTATCCTCCAGTGAAGAGCTCCGTTTGTGGCTTCACAAAAGTGAGAGCTCTCAGGAGTTCTCAAGGTTCATTCAACTTGATTGCCCACAATTACTTTGAATGGGCACAGTAAGTGGATAAATAAATTTTCAGATCGCAGTTAAAAAATGAGATCTGAAACCGCAAGTTCTCCCACACCAAATCGTAGAAAACAGGGCTGGAAAGGACCCCAGGAAATCCTTATCAAGTTCTGAATACTCTTGAAATCCAACACTAACAGCTGCTCCGCTGCATAAGTACAGTGGAGCTGCGTTCTGTTGAACAACACCTTGAAATAAAGAATAACTGGTCTCACGTAGGAGGGGTCCTTTACTCTGTTTTTTCCTGTGCTTCCATGGCAACGTAACTTCAGATACAGCTTTCCTTTCTCTCTGACATAAAGCAAAATATGTTCACAGTTCTTGGCTCGCTAAGAGCCTGCTCTGTCCGTACCTTCACCATCCCAATCACCATCCCAACTGCATGAGCTCCCTGGCAGCAATATCCCATTTCTGCTTGTGGTAAGGGTGGTGCTCTATCTGTGAGACACTGTGTACATCCAGTGTTTCTGATCTCCCTCACTGTCCACTTCTTCCTATCCTTCTTTTGCTAAGAGCAGACAGTCATGTCAGAGGCACTGTTTTCTTCCTCCACTCCCAAATTCACCATCATCTACAACTACCTGAAAGGAGGCTGTAGTGAGGTGGGTGTTGGTCTCTTCACCATGGTAACAGGTGATAGGACGAGGGGAAAAGGCCTCAAGTTGCACCAGGGGAGGTTTAGGTTGGACATTAGGAAAAATATTTTCACTGAAAGGGTTGTTAAGCATTGGAACTGGCTGGCCAGGGAAGGGGTCGAGTCCCCATCCCTGGAGGTATTTAAAAGGTGTGGAGACAAGGTGCTTAGGGACATGGTTTAGTGGTGGGATGGCAGGGTTAGGTTAACGGTTGGACTTGATGATCTTAAAGGTCTTTTCCAACCTAAATGATTCTATGATCCTATATTCCCCTTGCCAGGGGCCCTGTGCTCAGTCTCTCTGCCCACCACGTTTCCTGCTCAAGGCAGGGGTAGTGTACTCTATTTGCCCCAAGTACATGTCATTCAAACTGCTCTGCTGTGGGGCTGAGCAGGGGTGTTGTGTTCCAACACGCTGCTAGTGGAAGCAGTTGTTTGAGCTGTTGGTAACTGTAGGAAGAACTTCATGCTGTGGCTGTGGAAAACACCTTTCTTTTTGCTCCCAGATAATTACAGTCCTTGCTAGGACAACACTATTGCTTGAGATTCTGGAATTCATCGATGCCTGATGGAAAAGTTATCCCAAGAATCACAGGTGGAGAGAAAACCCACCAAAATCTTGTTGAGTTCAGCCTAAATTGTCACAAGTCAAACCTGGTGCTGCATTCCTCCTAGAACTGTGGGGTGAGAGGAATTCAGCTTCAGTGCAGATTTGGGGGGTATCACACATGATGACCTCTCATGTGACTTGGCTGGTGCCCTCAGCCCTCATCCTGTGAGGTAGCAACAGGATGGAGTCCCTGACTAGTGTGCGTCATCAGGACACTTGAGGCTTTGATGTTCTTTCTGTTAGCCTTTCCTGAATAAGTGGATTTTCCACAAATCAAAGAAAGACCAAAAAGCAGGTAAAATGAGGAAATTTGCAGGAGTGATTGAGTGGTCTCTTTTTTTTTTTCTCTCTTTATTTCACCAAAAGCTCATGAGTCAGTGTGAGTACCCACAAGGCATTTTTAACTCATCGCTAGTGTAGCACATTTCTTTCCCCTCACTTCTTGTGCTTTCACCCTACTTACTACCCAAGTATGCATTGGAATATGTTTATGTGTCATATTCTGAAGGAAGATGTCCTCAACTTAAAATCTCTCCCATAAAATAATATTCCAACATATCTTTTTAGATGCATTGCATAACATATTTATATTTGCATGTGCTTAAGTCTCCTCTTTACTTAACCTTTTTTACAAAGTTCTCTAATGAAGTTAAAGCATGAAAAAATGAAAAGCTTTCCTGCTGCTATCCTACTACACGTCTGTCATTTCCTTGTTTGTTTAAGAAGCTGCCTTTTGGGATGCCAGTAGCATTTTTGAGTGTCAAGAGGGATCTGACACTCTTCTGGTTGAACTCTTTGCTTGAGGAGGAACATCAGCAGTGCTTGGGTTTCCTGGTAAATGTCCAGCACTGCAAGTTCTGAAGGTGCTGGTGAGAATTTGTTTCTGTAAATACTGCAAAATAACAGTGTGGGGATACAATAGGAATGCAATCTGGAGTACCGGTATGGTATTCATCTGCTTTAAAACAGGCTGTTATGGATTTTCTACAAATCACAACTGGTTCCTGATTGGAAAGACTTTGTTCAAATACCAGTATACATAGCTTGTTCTGCTCTGGTTTTGATGGTGTCTGCTATAGTCATCTGATAAATTTTTTAAACACCTTAAATATGCTAGTGCTCACATCATGCTTCATGAATCCTTAAATAGTTTTTTGGCCTCAGGGACGAGATTTTTGTGGCAGACTGGGTCTTTTAATGTAAGGATTAAGCTTTCAGGACTCTAAAACATGGTAAATGTAAAAGAGCAATTCATATTTAGAGTGATTATAAAGTTTTTTCTAGTCTCCAGAGGCAACATGATTTAAGCACAAAAAGCAGAGTTTTTAATAATTAGAATCACCAGATTAAAGCAGACATTTTTTTTTATAGCAAGCAAAAACATTCATCATAGATTAATGGAATTTAGAGTCAGGTTTTTAATATAATGACTGGAAATGGCACTTTTCACTTTCTCACACTGAAACTTTTTTCCTATGATGTGAACATAACATCAGCTTAGCTGAAATGTATCTTCATTGTGTGGGTTGAACTCATGTGGAAAAAAATGAACTGTAATGTTTGTATTTGCTTTTATTATCTTGTGCTCAAATACAGAGAATTTTCCCTTATATACTCAATACTAGTTCACTTCATATACCACTGTTTCTGACAATAATGTTCATATTTTTCATGGCTTTTTAGAGCTTCTTTCAGGCACTTTACAGAAGTCAAAGATACAATCTTCGCCCTGAAGAGTCTGAGGGAATGTGAGGGTTTGTGTTACAGCTAAGCTGCACAACTTCAGTTTATATCATCCTTAACAACATCAAACAGCCAGGTGCAACATAATCTGATATGGCAAAATTAAACTGATGTATGAATAGGGTTATCATATATTCAGGTTTTCCTAGTTTGTTTTTTTATTCCTTACTCAGAAACTTTATGAAGCTGTATTTTAAGTCTGCACATGTGCTGTGAGTCCATTTATCCATTAACACGGAGCAGCCTGCTCAGAGGGGCCTTGCGTAGACTGCGAAATCAGCAGTTGTAAAATTGTACCTTTTTTGTTGTAATGGCTATATAGGCAGATGAAGCTACAGGAGGCAGGGGTAAGCACAGAGCAAGTTAGGGTACGAATGGATAAGAGGCCAATTCCCTATAAAACACGAGCTTCTGTCTGTGTTCTTGCTGACCCACACAGCAAATACAGAGTTGCTTGTCTTTACAAGGATTCCCATATTTATGGTCTGCATTAAGTTAATAGTGTACAATACCCTGATTTAGATTTCTGCCACGTAAATTCAAGGAATTTTTTCATTTGTATTGGTAGTAAACTGTTCCTTTGTGATCAGACACAAGAGATGTTACGTTCTGCCTTTATGCAGTCAGGGAACATGCTCCCATGTACTTTTTTAATCAGCTCTCATCTGTTTAGACTGCAGCAAATCAGTGAAATATCTTCTCCTCTTGATTGTGGTCTAAATCCCTGTTGAAGAATCTGTGATACCTTTGTATTGTATGTTCTGACATATTTTCATAACATAGTCTGTGATAACATAAATTTGGAATAGTAATATACCTCCAGTTATTAAAACAGTCTTATTCAGATACATGCACCTTCCATAACAAAACCTGGGGAAAATAAAGAAGCACTGCTAATTGGCGGACCATGAGAAACAGTGTAGAGAAGCAGTAGAGCGATGAGGGCTGAGCAGTAATAGATCTGTACTGTTGCATTTACTGATTTGCTTATTAATACTCCTTCTACAAGGCCTGTAAACACAAAGAAAAACTTAAATATTGAGTCCCATATGGATATTCACAAATATTATCTTTGGTCCAGGGATGATAGTCTCTTTGGGTTCTGTCTACAGTCAAGGGTGACAGTCAGGTTACTCTTAAGCGTCCAGGTGCCCTGTAAGAGCCTCTCCCCAGTAGTGTAGCCAAGCACTGCTTTGCAGTCTTTCACCAGCTTGAAGAGCCTTTTTATTTCCCCAGTGGAATCATAGAATATTTGGGGTTGGAAGGGACCTGTAAAGGTCATCTAGCCCAACCCCCCTGCAGTGAGCAGGGACATCTTTAACTGGATCAGGTTGCTCAGAGCCCCGTCCAACCTGGCCTTGAATGTTTCCAGGGATGGGGCCTCCACTACCTCCCTGGGCAACCCCTTCCAGTGTTTCACCACCCTCATTGTAAAGAATTTCTTCCCTATATCCAGTCTAAATCTACCCTGTTTTAGCTTAAACCCATTACCCCTTGTCCTGTCAATGGAAGTTCAGACTTGAGTATAAGCCGCAGCGCCCTAACACGAGGCTCACTCATCTCAGATACATTTGCAGACCCATTTGAAGCATTTTGCAGAGCATCAGTCCTCTGCAGACCATACGTTGAAAACTTCTGTCATAACTGGAAATAAGGGAGACTAAGCTGCCTAAGCTGTACTGAACCTCTCTGAATACTTCCAGAGCTATTCGCCTGTCCCCACGCACACAAGAGATGTCATGGAACACAACAACGTGTGCATTTCTGTGCCTGGTGCCAATGCTGCTTAGTGCTGAGCACCTGGGACAACTTTCTCTGTCTCACATTAGTTGTAACTTTCTGGTTTGCTCCTTTCCCTTCTTTTCCAGTTCCTTGATAAGGAATGAGCCTTTTATTTGCTTATCAGTGATCATTTGTATTTTAGAGACCTTCAAGGAATTAGATCAGGGAATCTTCTTGCATTTGTTTATGGAGTTGAACTCTGAAAGTCTGCACAGCAGCCAGCAAGTTGTCACAAGAAAAAATAAATTTGAAAAAGGCAATAGGGTGAATGCTATTCCCTTGCAATTGGGGAAAAGCTAAGGGGCAGAGTGGTGATTTAGCAGCTGTGCTGAGCACTGCCATAGTAGAAGACTGTGTTGCTAGGTTTTGTTTCTGCATAAGAAGGTTGATCTACTCAGCTGATATAAGCCTTAATTGCGTAACAATGATTTTGTAGCTCTTTGATTATAATCATCAACAAATGCCAAATGAAATATGTAGTGGTGGTATTTTACTGTAGCATGGTGTTCTCAGGAAGCGTGTAGGATAACATTTTTAATGAGATAATATCTTTTCTTAGACTACTTGCTATAATTGGAAAAGTTAGAGGAGCTTTTGGGCACAAGATCCCTTGTAAAGATCTCGGTGTACTAGATAACTCTTGTTCAGGGAGTAGCTCTTTGCTGAGCTATAGGAAAACAAATTTATGGCCATAATCTTTGTACTTGAAGTTTTGCAGAGGGCTGGTGAATCCAACAAATACTAATATTTTGCTTATTTTCCAAGAAGATTTCTTAAGTATTAGCAATGGAATAACAGGAACTGAAGAGGCAACCTCTGCTCTTACAAAACAAACACCTTTGCTTCCTGAGTTTGACTCTCTGTCCTGCCTGGGATGCAGAAGTAGGTGCTCATGATCAAGAAACACCTAATAAATAAATGCCAAAATTAATATCTCCTCTGGTTCAATCTCCCTACTATTTGATTAAATGCTAATGAAAAAGCAAAAAATAACTGTAACTGGAAAAAAAAGTTATACTTCACAGTTACTAATTTTTCACCTTGCTTGTTTTCTGACTTACAATTGTAACACCTAAGTCGAGGTATACTTCATTGCCTTAAATGGCAAAGATGATTTCTTAAGATTCTCATTTTGCTCAGAATTGTGATGGATTATTTTTCATGTCTTACCATAAATTTTGGAAACAGTTATATTTTTGAAAACCAGTATTTTTCCAAGTTTCTACTTAATGATTTTGAAATGTCAAAGCATTTCACCTGTAGTGATTAAGCAGACAGATATGGCCATAGATACTGGTCTGCGTTGCTGTTTGCTTGAGTAAGTATAAGGAAGCAGAATATTACGGTGTATTGCCTTTGATTATGGCAACACTAACAGGATTTACAAGTTAACAGTAAGGATTTTCAGATGCGAAGTAAGGACAACTCTGGATGAAAGAGAAGCAAGGAAATACATTCTGTGAGCAGCCAAGCAAATTAAAAAGCGTGACAGAATTCTTACCCTCCTCTGTTCCTCTTTCAGCATCTTAAAATCAAGGAAGGTAAAAATGTTCCTGTTATTATACTAGGCCTAATAGACCCATATAATTTCTAAACGTCTAAGAACTTGGAATGTTGGCAAGAGTTGTGTATTTATTGGCATGCACATATTCTCCATAATGAGATGTGTATTTATTGGTATGCACATATTCTCCATAATTAGTCTACTGCATGATTGTCCGGAGAACCAACTGTTCAACCTTAGATATGAGCCTCTGAATGGAGTGTAGTTGTATACAATAAACAAGCTATAAAATGTTTAACTATGTAAAGAATGGTGGCTGAGGTTGTGTTGGTACATGGCATTTCCTCTGCTTTGCCTTTACCTAAATCTTTAAATAAATGTTCAAGTTTTGGTGCATGTGCTTTCCTCAGGTGAAAAGGTAACATCTACCAACGGCTGATTCAAATGAAAATTTGATGTAACTCAAAAATATTCTGTTACATACACAGTGATGGATTGCCATCTAAGTGGTATATAAAAGTTCTCTCCATGTCAAGAAGTTACAGAATAAATGTTACTCAGAGCTACACTTCACACCTTCAATGCAAGACAGCTATTGAAAGAAAAAATTTCTTAAGCAGATCCAACATGAATATGATTACAAAAATGATACTAAGCTATCAACTTATATATACAAAACTTTTTCAAAACAAGCATTTCGCTATTAGCTAAGGCGAACAGAGAAACAGTACTAAATGCTTGTGGTATCTTACTTGGGCTTGTCGTGCTTTTAACCTTTCTGAATGTCACTACTCTGAGGGATAGCTACTCCCCTCATCTTCATTTGCTTTTGCATTTTGTGACCCATCAGATGAAATAATGTAGCCTCTAATTTGGACTATGGGTCTGGTTTGAGGCAGGCAAGTATTTTGGGTGTCATTAAAATACAGAAAGCCCCACCTGCCTGTAAGATGGACTTCTCTGTTTAAAAGCAACAAGACCAGGGCTTTAGTGAGATGCATTTGTGAATATTGCATTTTTGTAGAAACAGGGTACACACAGTATGTGGCAAGCAAGCCACGCTAGAAACAATCTTTTATTTCAATGCAGCCAGGTATCCTCACAGCACATTTAAACACATACATGGCTTTTGTGACAGAATCAATGCTAGCTTATTAAAACAACTTCCAGGACAACTGAAGCCTTAGTTCAGATGAAGGTCTAGAGCTCTATTCAGTACGACAGCACCACCACCAAGTACGCTTATGAGTCCATTTGTTTTAAAAAACAAGCCATTTAAGGGGGTTTTCCCATAAGGGCTCAGCTGCTCACCCTTAACTGCTGCCATTTTTAAAAGGAAGATACTTAGTCTGCTAGCTTCAGGTTCCTGGAGCAAAGTCTTCAGAGAAAAGCTCACTTGCCAATTAGACATGCTCTTCTCTTGATCTTGCTCAAGTTATAGTTTCTATGCTAAGTTTGCATAGAAAAGCCAGTGTGCAGTGAATTAATCTGTGAACTTAATAACTGTCCAGAATTTTTATGTTATTTCTTTGCTTGAACACCTATAGAGCACTGCATCAGGCAATTTACCTTAGAAAATACAAAGAGCTATTCCAAGTGGATAACAGGCTGTAAAGTCACACGCTTCTTTATCTGTATTTTAGTTTTCCTGCGTGTATAAGCCAAAAAATAAATGCTAATTAGAGAACTTGTAAACTTAACAAAAATTAAACGTCCAGGACGTGACTGGGAAATGAAGACCTTCTGCTGTTTTCAACATAATTTCTAATTGTAGGACGCTACGAGTAAAACCAGCTCACTGACTGGATTGGGTGCATCCACACTTTGGGACCATTTCTCAAAGGTGCAGATCTTCTGAAAATCTGCATGCAGCAGCAGCAGTGTCCAAGAGCTCCCAGAGAAACACCTTTGGCTATTCTCTGGGCTTTTATGCTTGAGCTATTGGTTGGAAGTCCCCTTTGAGGAAATTCAGAGGCTGCATATAGTCTCAGAATTTAATAAAAGTGTTTGTTTTAACTTGCTTTAATCTTCAGAGAAGGCTGAGGGAAATTCCAAGCGACTGAAAAGACAGAGAGTAGCTCAAGTCTTTGGACTTTAAATCTTCTAGAGCTTTAGCTAATTTGATGTGCCTCAATGTGCGCACTTTCATGTCCCCCTAGCAGATAGGGACTGGTAAGCAATCAAACAAGTCTGAAATATGTTCCTGCAAGTCAATGAGTTCAAAGCGTATCACGAGGCATATTTCATTGTCTCTATAATCTACTGTAGTGCTGTATGTTAATGAGTGATGGCCTGTCCCCACACAATTACAGGCTGTAATTTCTTGTTCTGATGTCTGCCATTCTTTCACAGAGTGAATTTTAATTCAAATAGGTCTGAAGATGGAAAGCACTTTGGGAAACTTGGTGTGGTTTCAAAATGTAGAGCTGAAACTTGGCATATTTTTAAGGTGCTTTGCTGGTTTGTTATTTGTTTGTGGTTTTGCTGATGTGATTCGTGTTTGCCTGACCTCCTGCTTTTGCATAGAGACCTCAGGTTGTCTGTGACAACCCTGAAGACAATTCAGCTCCTGCTTTATTAAACTCATCAGAACTGGATTTGTGGATGGGGAACTACCAGGCTAACACCATGGCTGTATGATGAGATTTTAAATTTAAAAAAAAAATACCTTCCTTTATTCTACTGCCATCTCTAATACCACAGCTCAATTTCTCTATCTGATAAAATACTTATGATTGTGCCTGTTCAACAGTAGCTACCCTGATGTTTAATCTGATGCCTGAGAAAAAGCTTAATAAACCTGCAATAGAAAATAATATACAAATTAGAATTTAAAGAGAATAGAGAATCTCAATAGAAAATTGATTACTTTTTTTAAAGTACCATTACTTCTTATGCCATTAGATATACCTTAAACCATTTCAGTTTATTAAATTCTCTTTGCATGCTCATGCCTTTAGCATGCATTCACAAGCTTTAATAAGATTTTCTTGAAAAGGCCTCCCTGTTGCATAGTGGATAAACATCAGACTTCTTAGCCTGTAGGTTTCGGTAGCATTACTAACACCAAGCCTAGCTGAGAGAAAAGGAACTGATTAACTTGCTAAGGATTTGGATGAAGAGCATCTGGCTGGAATTGCTTATTTTGTGGCCATGCAAGTCTTTCTGCAGTATGGTGTTTGAGCTGTACGTGTGTGAATCAAGATCGCCATCCCATGGCTGCTTACAGATTAGTTTTCATGGCGATTCCAGCGAACAACTGCTGTCCCCTCACCATGTCTCTTTGCAGGGTGGTTGCACTTAAACAAAAGATAACACTTTGTCCTCACCATATCTTAAATGTTCTGTTTTGCCATGCTGTGCATTGTGTTAAACTTCTTCTCAGCTGCCCAAAATCTGCAACTTTAGTTGCCTATCGCAGGTAACTTTCATAGCTCTGAAAAGTTACCAAAGGGGAGGACAACACGGGGAACAGATTAAAACAAAAATGTCGCATAGCCAGATTAAAATGAACCTGTAGTATAGTCCCCCGGGCTAAAAAAGTAATAGTTTTTTTGGCATCATAAAAGAAACGTTTTGGATGCTGCTGCATCTTTGCTTGCCAAGCTAAATGCTATAGCAGAGCTGTGGCCAAGTTCATTCCTGAACCTTAACTTTACTTGGTAAAGAGACAAACTGTGAGGCCACAGTAATTACACATTGCCATAGTACTTCAGTATGCTGTAGTTTCTCACAGGAGATGGTCTAATACCTAATATTGCTTAGAGACCCATGATAGCTTATCCTTCATAGACATTTTTACAGATGCTTTCTAAAATAAGCTAACAACAACTGCTTGTTCCCCAAGCGCTGTCTGTAGAATGGATTCAGAGTTCTCTTAGCATTTATCATCTTAACGTTAACAGAAATCCTCAAAGTAAACCCCAACAATTGGAGGAAAGGACTGAGCTCTTTTCTGTTTATGAAATTCAAGTAGCTGTTTGCTTGAGACAGCTTGTTGGTATGTGTCCCACTTGACATGTTGACTACTGCTGCCAATTTTTACAGAGCATTTATGCAATTATCTAATATGGGTTTCTGCTGAATGTGTAATTTTCCTTGACTGCATTGTGCTTGACTCTAATGAAATCTGAAGACATATCCATATGTGAAACTTAAGAGGGCTGGTCTGCACAGGAACAATCTATAAACATAAGGAAATCAGCTGAATGTATAAAGTCAATACACCTAAATTACTATATCTTAAACTCCTCTGTGGATAATTTCATTCTCAAGTAGAGTAATTTCAGTGTACTGCAGTGTATTGGGAAAATTACTTCACAACTGAATGAGACCATCCACACAATGTAATAGGCTCTAATTTAGGATGTGTGAAAACATCCTCTTGTGACTCTGGTTAGACTGAACCAAGAAACTACTTTCCGCAACCACTCATCACCATTCAGCAGTCAAAGGTTGCTGTCTTTATCCACACAGTTGGTGCAGGTTGGATGAGCACTCTTTGACCCATTTCAGTACAAATTTAGGCAAACCACATTTACACTTTTTTTTTTTTTTTTTGACTAAGCCATGTGATTTGCATCCAGGCTTTGAAAAAGCACTTTACTGGCTGAATTGGTGGAATAACATCCGTTAGGTGATACAGCAACAATCAGCTGGAGGATGCAGCAGTGGATAAAATTTTGAGCTGCTGTGAATGAAGGTGAATTTCTTTATCCTGCATAGTTCTTGGTTTACTACTGGCAAAGCTGGGGTTGGACAGAATTAACAGCAGCCTTTCTTTCTAATTTACTAAATTCCTTGAAGTACATCTTGTTCTACCTGTTTTGGATCATCTTGGGAAAATATTGCCGATATGATTAACTGTACTCATATAATGGTTCTTTTTTCTTCATAACATGGTGCCAGTCTTCACTGATGCTGTGTAGATGTAGGAGAATTAGAAGTGCTTTGATTGCAGTTAAATTTGTTGATTGCTAACAGCAGAAATGATGCAATATATTTATTGATGTATGCCCATTCTTCAGGCAGACCATGACCACAGCCTTGCTTAAATATGGTGATTTTTCTAGCACCTACACCCAGCCAGCGATTGGCATCTATCCTGCTTTAGATAAACAGGCCAAAAATACATCCTCCTGCCTCAGACATCTTGTGTGTCTAAGAAAAGAGGCAGGTACAGGCAGACCAGGACACTAATTACATTTATGAATAGTTGTATTATACCCTCTAGCATAGCCAAATACAGCCACATGATGTAACCTCTAAATGTACAAAACTGCTTTACCGGTATACCTTGTAAAAAGAGAAGACACTCTCAAGTATAATTTCTTCACTGAAAAAGATAGAAACTGTTAATTATTCTATTATTATTTTATATAATTTTCATATGGAGAAAACACAGGTGGTTGATTTTGTATGCTTGAAATCACCAATTTTTTATATTAATATCGCAACATAGCCAGTAGGTGGCAATAGCTATTTAATTTAGTAAATTAAGCCAACTATCCAGCTCATGCTCTGGTGCTCACGTCAGCTTTGAGCCTTACAAAGTAACTCAGTCCCCAAGGGACTGACCCAGTGTATTGGCTACTTTATAGCTGAAGAACCTGCTGTGCAGGCAGGCAGTCATTTGTCAGAGCAGTGCCAGAGCTGGGACTAAATTTAAGTTCTAGTCTCCTGTTCTTCTATATACTCTATATATTATCTCATTAGGAACTTCTGAATATTCTTTCCTTATGTTACATACAAATTTATGATGTGTTCTAAAGCACCTATGAACAAATACTTTCCCAAGGCTTCTCTTTCTATACCATGTATATGTGCCTTTGTACTTGTATTGAGAGAGACACTAGAAAGCTGTAGATATGCATATGTATGCACACTGGGAGTAAAGATACAATATCATATAAAATATAAAATTACCTTTATTTTCTGTGGATGATGAAGAATGTTATTATCTATAGGATATGAAGAAGGAAGGGTTTGTATACAGTCCTTAAAGCCAATTAGAGCATAATAGCTGTAATGCTCAAGAGTTTGCCTGGGACAAAGTCATGAGGTATTTTCTCAGATTAGTGAGACATTACTCTCACAAAACATTATGTCTGGAGTTTTGGCAACACTGCTGTCAATAACTGCTCAGAGTGCATGTAAGAAACAAAAGGTCTGGTCCTTGACTTGTCAATAGATTGGTTTTGTTTTCTGCAAATAGACATCAGGTGGCTCTGTTGTTTGGACCAACTGTTCAGCATATCTTCAGCCAGAAATCTAATATGAGGTGAGAATGAAAGAGAATATCCATGAGAGAAGAGGATAAACAAGAGGCAGATGGTCCATGTGTGAAACTTGCAATGCCAAACAGTGGATTAAGATGCTCTTTTAAAACGCTGCTTCACAACCTTAAAGCAACTGAGAAAAGTTACATTTCCACTGGCTAGAGAATGAGAAAATTTATTCTGGTCTTCATCAGAACATCTCCCATTTGCTGAACTATTGTAGAAGCTGCTTGTCTAAAAAGTGACCTATATAACGGCAGTGGATTACTGCTCTGTAAGTAGAAGGAAGCATAAAAGTGCCATCTCCCTGCATGTTTTTATTAAACTACTTATCAGACTGATCAGCTCTGGGTCAGAGCAGGTGAGACTCATAAGAAAACCATCTGTGCAGCCAACCATTTGCCAGGTCACAACAATGCATCAACACTTCTTCTTCAATCAGTGCTTCTGTCACGATGTTGTAGGATAGACCCCACGACTGAAGTGCTGTGATGGGTTGTGCTCCACACAAAGCAGCAGCTCAGATGTATGGAGCTTTACTATGGACAGGACAGTAAGTCTCTCAACAGTTTATGGGATCAGAAGGGAAGTCAAAAAGGGAGACAGTGGTAGGAGTCTGGGATGGAGTGCCTGGTCAAGATGAGAGGGTGAACAAAGCCTTCCTTAAAAAAATGGAAGAAGTTCCCTGATCATAGGCCCAGCTTCTCAAGGGGGTCTTGAGCCACTCTGGCATCTGCTTGGGTGGACACCATAGCAGGGCGCAAGCAAGTAATGAGAGTTCTGGAGCACATGTGGGGCAAGTTTTTGATTCAGACCAACTGGACAGACCAACCTGATGAGGTGCTCTGCTGACCTTCTCTCCTGAATATGTAAGAACTGGTACAGAAAGAAATGGGCTGGCAGAAACATCATGAAGGTAAAAAAAATT
>NW_009260775.1:187268-196695 GCF_000687185.1 Egretta garzetta
GACACTGCAGATGTGTTGAACACGAGGCAGTGTTACACCCTTACAGCAAACATATGTTGGGCTACAGTAGCAAAAGTGTGGGCAGCAAGCTGAAGGAAATGATTAATCCCCTCTCGCTTGCAAGACTGCATTTGAAATAGCTTTTCTATCTTCGGGTTCCTCAGTACCAGTAAGATATTGACTTTGAAATAGCTTTTCTAGCTTCGGGTTCCTCAGTACCAGTAAGATATTGACAAAGTGGAAGCATACGACATAAGAGAAGGAGAAAATTGTAATTGCTTTGCCTGGACAAGGGTAAGGGTTAGTGAGTCTAATTGCTGTCTTCAGCTGTCTAATGGATAGTTACAGAAAAGATAGAGCTAGACTCTTCTCAGAGGTGCACAGTAGCAGGACAAGTGACAAAGGACACAAGCTGCAGCAAAAATATTCTGACTGGATGTAAGGAGGAATTTATCACCACGGCAGGGGTTAAGCCCAAGAACAGATGCACAGAGGGGCTTATGAAACCCCATGCCTCAAAATTTTTGAAACTTGACTGAAACTGAAGTTGTCCCTGCTTTGAGTAGATTGCACTAGATGACCTCCAGAAGTCCCTTTCAATACAGTTTTTTTTCTGTGAGCGTATGGTTATCTTAAGTCCTTAATGCAATTCCTGGCAAGCTGCTTATGTTTTATAAAAATGATTAAAATTTAAAAAAAAATAATGTTCCATGAAAGCCTCCAGGTAATGAAGGCAATGAGAGGTGTGCATTCATTAATCATGCTTGCCTATGCCCAAAACAGAAAAGAGGATTTCAAATATGTAGCAGTGCCCTGAGAGCATTAACAGCCCTGCCTGGCCCTGACCAGCCCCCCAGGGCTCCCCCACCCTGCCCAGGGCCCCGGACCCCATCTCAGCCCCCCAGGGCCATCACCCCCTGCCCCATTGGTGCTGCAGCAGGGCTGGTCTCCAGCTCCCCACCACCTTGCCCTGCCCAGCCCAGGCTGGGACATGGGCCCGTGAAGTGCCAGACTTCTTTTACTGCTCCTGTTGGAGCTCTTTAAGTTTAAATAATTTAAATACACATTTGAGCAAAGAGTTGAACATGACTCTCCTGTATCCTATGTGAAGGATCTAAACATGGGGCTGTAAAGACACTTGGAGGGGAGGCGAAAGACAGCATCCGAAGTCTCTTTTTCAGGACTAAACACTGATTCTTTACATCCCTGCTGTATGCCATAAACACAAAGCTTGCATCTATTCCAGGATTGTACTGCAAATTTATCGTTGATTGTCTTAATTTTTTTTCATTGAAAGCTTTGAGAATTTTCTGGAGAGAAGAAATCTCAAATATATTCACAAAACAGGGGCTTTTCTTCCCCAGGCAGCTTGTCTTGCAAAAAAAGATGACCTCCCTTGCTGAGCCATGCTGCCAGAACTCTCCTTTTTGTGAAAGGAAATTACAGTTCCCGTGAAAGTGCCACAAATGACGTGGACGGTTGGCAGCACAGAATCATTATTACTTGTTGAGTAAACATTTTCAAGCAGAGAATAAATAAATCCTCGTTGCAAATGAGGATTTGGGGAGGGGCAACAGAGAACTGTGTTAGGGTATTGTTACCATACTAAATGTGTCTACTAACAAGCTATAGCAAAATTAACTAGCGCAAATACTCTTCTCTGCACAAAGGGTGGATCAGAGAGGGCAGATGTAGGGCATCTGTGTCTGGGGAGGGGGGAAATGCAGTTATATGTCAGGCAAGTAGAAGACATAAGAGTTTCTTTTCACTGGAGCATCTCCCCTATGAGGAAAGTCTGAAGGAGGTGGGCTTGTTTAGCCTGAAGAAAAGACTGAGAGGGGATCTCATCAACATGTACAAGTATCTTAAGGGTGGGTGTCACGAGGACAGAGCCAGACTCTTCTCAGTGGTGCCCAGCAACAGGACAAGGGGCAATGGGCACAAACTGAAGCATAAGAGGTTTCAGTTGAGTACGAGGAAGAACTTCTTTACTTTGAGGGTGGCAGAGCACTGGAACAGGCTGCCCAGGGGGGTAGGGGAGTGTGTTTTTCCGGTACTTGTTGAGTAAACATTTTCAAGCAGAGAATAAATAAATCCTCGTTGCAAATGAGGATTTGGGGAGGGGCAACAGAGAACTGTGTTAGGGTATTGTTACCATACTAAATGTGTCTACTAACAAGCTATAGCAAAATTAACTAGCGCAAATACTCTTCTCTGCACAAAGGGTGGATCAGAGAGGGCAGATGTGGGGCATCTGTGTCTGGGGAGGGGGGAAATGCAGTTATATGTCAGGCAAGTAGAAGACATAAGAGTTTCTTTTCACTGGAGCATCTCCCCTATGAGGAAAGTCTGAAGGAGGTGGGCTTGTTTAGCCTGAAGAAAAGACTGAGAGGGGATCTCATCAACATGTACAAGTATCTTAAGGGAGGGTGTCACGAGGACAGAGCCAGACTCTTCTCAGTGGTGCCCAGCAACAGGACAAGGGGCAATGGGCACAAACTGAAGCATAAGAGGTTTCAGTTGAGTACAAGGAAGAACTTCTTTACTTTGAGGGTGACAGAGCACTGGAACAGGCTGCCCAGGGGGGTTGTGGAGTCTCCTTCTCTGGAGATATTCAAAGCCCGCCTCGATGATGTCCTGTGCAACCTGCTCTAGGTGAAACTGCTTTGGCAGGAGGGTTGGACTACATGATCTCCTGAGGTCCCTTCCAACCCTTGCCATTCTGTGATCCTGTGATTCTGCTTTTGCTGTGAGCTGTCGACCTCAGCACAAATTCAGATGATGGAGAAAAGACCCTTACATATGTCATTTCCAAAGGCTTTTGTGTTTCAATACTTGATGATTCTGGAATATATGTAAATATTGTGAAAGGGGCACAATGTTTATGGTATGATATGGTATCTCCTGTCACTGAAGTGAGTTTTATTTTCTACCTGAATGAACACATTATTTGGGAGTTCACTGATGACTGGTATCTCTGACAGTACAACAGTGAACTCCTAGCCTGACCTTAAAGCAGCAGACGGGTTGCATTGCTACGAGTTCCTGCTATACAGTTAGGATTTTGCATGCTTGAATTCACACTTTGAAAAGCTCTGGAGAAGTGACAGTTTACAGAAGATTGCAGGGGATGAAAGATGACCTTTAATAAACTGTGCAGCGCACTAACGAGGATGAATGTCTGTATAGGCTGATGACCTAGAGGTAACAGCCCAGATTGTGTCTCAGGCACCTGATAGCAGAATGCTCTCCAATGCATGATCCTTTAGTTTGGGAATTCCCTTTTCCAGGGGTCCTTAGGAACACAAACCCTCTTTGAGGTAATGACTGAGACTGCAATTGTTCATTCAGGCTTTTGCCTCTGAAAGTGAAGGTGTTTGCTTTTTAGATAAACCTCTCTGTAGATTTTCTATGGATAGCAGTTGACTGATGGTGCATTTTTGCTCCCTTGTCCCACTAATGTTCAGAGACTTTCATTCTGAGATGGTTTATGCTACCAGGAAAAATAAAAATAGACTACTCAAGGCTGTGTCTGTTTGGCTAAATAAAACAGGACCAGCTTTCTGAACCTTAGCTCCCCACAAGGACCAAGAGTATAGACAGGCTTAGGCCAAAACTGCTTATGGCCAGCCCCCTCCAGAGCATGTGTCTCAGAGTCAGATAGTTGGGGTGGTGCAAACCAGAGCAGAGGAGGAGGATGCCAGTTAAGCAGTGTGGAGTCCAGTGCTCCAGCTCACTCAGCCTGTTTTTTCCCTTTATTTAGAAGTGTTAGCACACCTTAAGAGAGCAGACGGTATCTGTGTGACAGGCTGCAGATGCATACAAAATGCCAATTCTGAATGGATTTCTCCTTCTTTCAAGGAAGCATCCATAGAAAGTAGGGGTCAATACATGCGCAGCTGGACTATCCCTAACCAATGACTGCTGTATGACTGTAGCATCTCATGCTTAAGGACCATGGTGATGACCAAATTTATTTTTTTGATACAAGAAAACCTTTTGTATTAAATGAGATGGCTAATTCACTGGGGCATGTTTAATGCGGTGGAATTTGCACCCAGTTGCAACATCTGGAAGTTAACATTACAGAATAAATAAGTTCTATTGTGAGCCAAGACCGCAGACATGCGGGTGCCTGAGTGTCTCCCCTCCAAGTGAGTGAACTGTGGTCACTTTGACTGGTGGTAGCTGGTGCTCAGCATATGCAGCTCAGAACTGAGTCTCCGGGCATCCATTAAGATGCTTGCCAGTAAACAATGTATTCTATTTCCTCCTCTAATGATGAAGGATTTATTCACCATTCTTCTAGAATAAGATATTTATTGAGCAACCTGATCCAGTTGAAGATGTCCCTGCTTATTGCGGGTGTGTGTGTGGGTGTGTGTGTGTGTTGGACTAGATGACCTTTAAAGGTCCCTTCCAACCCAAATTATTCTATGATTCTGTGATTTACCTTCTTGCACTGCTTCCAGATTTGGGGGATTTGTAAAAACCTGTATTAAAACTGCTGTAACTTGCAATATATCACCAGTGTGCAATGCAATTTCTTCTATTTATGATAAAGTGTGGACAGAAAGCCAAGCAGATAGTAAAAATGCATTTCAGAGCAAAGAAATCCATATATGTAAGTCAAGCCAATTAATGCTAAGGCATAATCAATCCTATCTGACCAGTGAATAAACTCACTAAGCAGCTAATAGCGAAGAAACTGGAGTTCTTCTATGCATGCAAGAAGAAATCTACTGCACAGAGATTAAGGAGCTTTTCTCCCTGGAGGTTTGCGGGAGAAAGAGCCTTGCACTACCTTCACATCTGCTACTGAAGATCAACATTTTGCATTTCCTTTACACATTTATTTTCTGTTCTTAGGTGAGGCAGTTACCTTAGGAAAATAACACAAGTGGTAGATCTGGGCAGAGAAACTCTTACCTACACCTCAGTTTTCTTCCACATGAATCCTAGTGATTACTGCTTTGCTAATGCAGGAGATGAGCTGAAAAAGCAGCTTTGAGCATACGTACAAGATGATAGCCACCATTTGCCTTTGCCTGGGCCAGTCCACTCTTATCCCTTTATTTTAATAACGTGGTCCCCAGTGGGGCAGGATCCCTGCCAAGTGTTATGGAAGGTACCCTTGTACTGATACTTTTGTTTTCCACATAGACTTTTTTTTTCATCGCGTATTTGTTTCTAACACTGCTTCAGATTTCCATCACTACAATACTTGAGTGTCCCAGACTTAGATACATCTTTTTCTTTCAGCCTCCATATAAAACAGGGAAGGCTTTGTGGTTTTTCTGTTTTCAAATCCTAGTTGCATGGGGAGAGACCAGAAGTGCAGAGATTCTATGGCTCAGATTCTCAAGCCCAGTGAGGTGCCTGACTCCTACATGGCAGAAATTCTTCTGTGTGTTGGAGGGTCTGAGAGTGACTTGGTTGGAATCACACAGAAAGCACGTGGCCGACCGGGGAATGTGGACAATGAATTGGCCTCCAGTGTCTCCAGTGAAAATGGGCTTGGTGGGCATGCACTGAGCACTGTTCGGCAGCAAGAAGCAAAGACAGCGAGCAGGAGGGTTTGGAGAGGGTGCTACATCTCAGCCTAGGGTCTTCAGCGGGTCTAACCCGATCCTCTCTTTCAGCATGGCAGTACCTTACAGCATGAATTATTATATTGCACTCAGAGGAGGCAGTTCACTGGAAGATACTCAAATTAAAGAAAGAGTTGCATTTTCAGGAACTGTGGGGAAAGGGGAAAGGAAAGAGAAGATCATACAATTGTTTGGGTTGGAAAAGGCCTTTAAGATCATCAAGTCCAACCGTTCCCCTGACACTGCCATCCCACCACTAAACCATGTCCCTAAGCACCACATCTACCCATCTTTTAAATACCTCCAGGGAAAATACATACCAAACATTTTAAAGATGTATCTATTGGTGTCATTACTCCCAGTTTCTGACTCAGTGACAATGGCATATGTGTATGAAGTGGTGAATTTTTCCTGAAGTTCACTGTTCTGACTGCGCTTGCTGAATGAATTTTGTTAATCTTCACTTTAAGCACAACAGCACATCTGCTACAGTCTTCACACATCTGGCTTTTCCTTTTGACCCACAAAATATTCCATTTATTATACTCCATTTAGTTGGGCTGCTTTAATTCTGAAGACTGCAATATTAAAAAAAAAAAAAAAAAAAAAAGATTGGGACAAACCAAGTTTTTAAAAGAAGTTTCTGGAGACTTGAACATGGCAAAAAAGCCTTTAGGGACAACTTGACATTTTGCTGGAACAAAAAGTTCACTAAAAATGTATTGTGAAATCAAACCCTATACAGGTAGATTCCGAATATCTCTGTTGTCCTTCCTTGCTTTTGTTTAAGTTTAAACCAAATTTTGGAAACAAAATTCCTCTTCAGAACAGTGGCCCAGGGTATATAATCTTCATGCTTGATAGACTAAAAGTATTAGACAGACCCTATGCAAATTAACAGAAGTCTCACTGAACAACAGTGCCTGGCTTATAATATAATTTAGCTGCTTCTACCTCTCAGCCAGAAAACATGAACGCGTATCTGGTGAAAATGTGTTTGGTGCTCAATGACCTTTTTAGTTCAAGAATATCCATCTGTCTTTCCTTTTACATCATACACCTTCACCATGGAAAGAGAGTTCAAGGAAAATGAAGTTCCAGTTTCCAAAAAACTGATGCCTAAGAATGATTATGTGGCTTGTGTTGTGAAAAAAGGCAAAAAAAGCAGCTGAATATTTTGTGGCTTAATTTCAAGATTCCCATCACTGTTATAAAGAACACAGTTGGGTTTTAATTACTACCTTGGTACTACCAAGATGATCTAATAAAGCTGATTATTTTCGTGTTTGCTATTACTTGTTTCTTTACAATGAAAGCCAACGTATCTTCCAAAATTATATTAATACATTCTTTTAATTACAAACTACTTCAATTAATTTCTTTATAAGCTCTACTGTAACTAGTTCCAATTAATTTCTAATTACTGCCTGTAACATCTGCATGTTGCAGCAGTGCACATGCTCTATCACATTTAGATCAATCATATCCTGAAGCTTCACACAGATGAAACCAATATTCTGCCAAAAAAGAGAAGAAAGTGGATGTCCATCCCGATTCCACCCTAGCCAAATCATGTACTTGGTGTGATGTTAGGTGCTTAACAAAGGAGAAAAAAGGACACTGCCACACTGGGAATCCAGCCCACAGCTTTGATCCTTGAAATACGTGTTTAAAAAATTCCATATGCAATAGAAGGTGAGTAGTAATGTTGTTCTGCAGATGAGGAAAACTGAAGCACAGAGGCTGAAATATGTCAGAGTAATACGGTGGCAGAACCAGTAATGAAACACAAATATCTTGTTCTGTCAATTTGCTATGCAATTTATTCAAAGGTTTCTGGGCAGGTCCTGCTGCAGTATTTCAGGCTGATAAGGTTATGTCGACATTAAGTCCACACTTGCACACTTGTGCAAACCCTAAAGGCCCATGACATCCCTTTACTTGCTTTTGGAGCCCTTCCAGAGCCCCTGGGGCTCAGAGGGAAGCTGGGTACCTGCCTGGGGGGTCGAAAGGCAAATCACAGCTGAGAAGGGGTTTAAGAAACAGTTTCTAGCTGCCTCTCAGCTCTATGCTTCCCGGCTGGGACTGGAGCCCAGCTGTGCAAGCATCCTCCTTCGTTTCAGCCCTGGCAGCAGGCTGCGGTCTCTGCTTGGGAGCAGTGCCACCGGCTGTGCCTCCTAGGAACCGAGGAGGATGGATGCGAAGTGTCCTTGCGGCCGTGCCAGTCACCCCACGGGCCCCAGCCGCAGGGACAAGATTAGCACAGAAAGGAAAGTGGGAAAATGGAGTATCTGCAGTGAATGCCTAGTTTAACAGCCGTGAACTGTTCACATTTCAAATACCGGTGCCTGCGTTCATAATGCGAAGTGTGTTTTCTCTTTAACATTGTTCTCTTCAAAGATGTTACTTCTAAGACTTTTTTTTTTCCCCCTTTTGGGTTGAAAACTTACAGTTGGCTTAAAATAAGCATGGGTTCTTCTGCTTTTTTGTCAGGGTGAGAAACCAGTGATATGAACTCTCCCGTGACAGGCTGCTCATATGACCTTTCCAATGTGGCCTGTAACGAGGGAGTAGTGGAAATTTTATGAGGAAGCCCATAAACTTTTCAACTATGGTCAAGTCTGTCATTGCGTGTATTTTTTTTTATTCATGTCAACCTTCTTCCCACCCATCTTAGCTTTTTATTGACCCCACGAGTCAACACTTGCTTGAACATGTCCACCCTTGGAGAACAGTCTGATACCAAATGACTGCTGTTTCTTTTCATTTTCTCCTTACATCTTAACATGCTTTTCTTCTGAGGGCCACCAGCAATGATAATCAACCCCTCCCCAAGAACATGTCAGTCAGCAAATAGCTCTAGGGCGTTGCTGTAAGAGTTGGATGGGGCAAAACCAGAGGGGGGCACCACTTAAACAGAAGACTGCTGGATTGTTTTGATGAATCCAGGGCACCGCGTAGCTGAGTGACATTGTCTGTGTGATTTAAGGGACCGTTTCACTCGTGTCCTTGTCGCATGTGGCTGCACAGAAAAAAGCGTCCCTGCTCCTGCTCACAGCTGCGCGGGTGTGTGTGCATCTCATCTTCACCACAGGCACACGGCGAGGGAGGAGCATGGGAAAGGCTGTCCTGATTTTCCCATTTTCCCTTAGCAAAAGGAGGCTCCCATGTTTGCTCAGCTGGGGGGAGTTGCCCCAGGCCTGCATCGGTCTCCTACCGAAGGGGCACCGGGATGTAGCACTCGGCCCAAGGGCTCTTCTTCCCAGTAGGAAGGCGCGAGCAGCTCCTGCCTTCTGAGAGCAAGGACGCGGACAAATGCCAAAGCAAGAAGTGAATATGCGGAGCCAAGATTCTGAGCTGAAGCTCAGACTCTTTTCTGAGATGCTTTTATTTGCAAAGAACAGGGGTGTTTCACAGCATCTGGGTGCTCTTTGTTCAGGGTTTCTCAGTGACTCCAAAGGAAACGCCCGGAAAGGAAAACAAGCGTTTGCTGATAGCTTGGGATGTGAAGCTCAGACCGGATCCCCTGTCGTTTCAACATCCTCCTGGAAGGGGCAGCTTTGTCTTTAAGCTGTGCAAATCTTCCGGATAAAATTCAGCACAGCTGATTCCAGTGCGTGCATACGGGTGAGGAACACAGCCTGTTGTCCTTACCTGATGCCCTCCCTCTCCGATGGCAGGGCTGATGTATTACACACACACACAAAAGGAAAATGGGGGGAAACAAATGGTCCTCCTTTCAGAAAAAATTCCCTGTGAGCATTTGCCACTCCTCGACAGCTTCTGGTACAGAAGCTCGGGATCACCCACGCTTGCAGCTGGAGCCAGACAAGCTG
>NW_009260775.1:197221-225154 GCF_000687185.1 Egretta garzetta
TCTCCTCCCCCAGCCGCAGCCGCCGCGCCGCGTCCGGCGGCATTTCGGGAGGAGTGCTACCCAGCTAAATGAGCGCGCATAAACACCCTGCAGAGGAGTCCCTAAATGGCTGTAGGTGCCCACGCATGTGCAGACGCACGTGTCCGTGCAGGGAGGTAAGCAGAGCTTGCCATTGAAGGAAAATCACATCCGTGCGATAAAAGGCACGTCAAGGCATTCTTCTGCAGTGAATGGCCTCCTTTTCTATTTACCGGTAATACGTAGAATCCAGCAGATACCCTCCAGAGCCCCGGCGGTTGTCACCGAGGAGGGGTACGCCTGCGTGGGGTACCCCCCGAAGGTTGCTCCTCATTCCGGCGAGCGACAGCGTCCAGCGGTTCACTCTGTCCTGGAACCGGCACCTCGGCAGCCGCCCGGGCGAGGAGAGCTCGACAGCCACCGCTGCCTGCTGTCGTACGCCCTCTCAGCACGCTTGCTGTCAGCGAGCCAAAAACCAGAAAGCCACAAGCTTTGCAAGCCGCCTTCTTTCCCCGAGTACGAGAATTCCAGCGTGTCTCAGTACCAAGCGTGCCAAGAAAAGGCACGATTTTTAATGTGAATTCCTTCAGACTTTTGTTTACATCTTTGGCCGAAGCCCCCCCAAAGCAAGTAGTTCATGTGTTTTGTCAGGTGGCAGATTTTTTTTTAGCTGCTGACTCTTTTATCGATATATTTACATTCTGCCCTTGAATAGCATTTGTTAAGATTAGCACACACTGTAATATTTTTCCCATTACCTAAGCTCAGCAGCCTCATTAATAGCTGGGTTAATCCCCCAAGCCTCTGAATATCTGAAACTGAGAAATTTTAGAGCTAGAACCAAACTGTGTAAGTTGGTCTTATTTCCTCTTCATTTGCCTAATGCAGCAGAGAAAATCAGAGAGCTTGCAGTGTTTGGGGGCAACCAAAGAATGCATCGCCTTTCTTTACTAAGGCTCACTTGCATACAGCTTCTTGATCTCATAGGATACAGATGAAAAAACTACTCAGCTCCTGCAGAAGTCTACAATAATTACTTAGTCCGTGAGGTATAACCCAAGAATAGGGAGAAAATGTCTAAGAACTTCTTCAACAATTTTTCAACAAAAAGAGTATGTAAAATGCAGAAGCTGCTCTCTGATCCATGTTTCTTGTGAGTATGGCAAAATGGTACTTAACGAAAGATAAAACCCGACTGCAGCAGGCCAGCAAACATTTTTTTTTCCTCTAGTCTGCTCAAGGAGCCTTGTGTGCTTTGTCTTTCTTTGTCTCCTTTTTCTCGGCATTTAGGATGCGCCCATTTCAGTGGCATCTTGCTTTGTGTCGGATGCAGGTTATCCTATTACTTGTCTTTAAGGCGTACAGCCGTAAGGAACTAAGGGCTCAGATCCACTACCAGGCTGAAGAATGGCGGTCCCCTTAGGCCCCCATTTTGGGGCCTGGGATTTATCAATATGAATTAGGCACCTAAATTGCACGTGCAGATAACAGGGGAGGTGCTTGGAGACGGCAGTCAGAACCATGCATTAAATGGGAAGGTACCTGAAAGTTAGCTGACAGGCACCATGAAGCATAGGCACCTATCACCAGCTCCCATACCCTGCAGGATGCTCAGACCAAAACAGGACTCAGCAAGGGCTTAAAGTCATCCTGCTGGAGGCTGGTGATAAAATCATGCATTTATTTTCAAAGTAACCAGGGGTGACAGCATCTCCCTACTTGCCTGGGGGAACTAGCCAGGAAAATGGGAGAGCTGGAGCCTGGGAGGGAATGCCCAGGCTGCCGCTGGGAGGCTGGGAGCACCACTGAGGGCTGTCCCACTGTGGAAAAAGCAGCTGAAGGTTCAGAGAGGAGGAATGTATGGGAACAGGCTTTGTAGTTCAGGCTCTGCAATCCACTGGTGAAAACACTTAGCAAGGGATGGGGATGGGCAGCGCAGTTTCAGTCCCAAGTGTCTATGTGTGGCTGTCATTTATGCCTTATTCAATGCACTGCGGTTACTATATCTGGGATCAGAATTAAGCTCTCCTGCTCCAGCTTGTCCTTAATTTTCTCAGTCTTTTTTTTTTTTTTTTAATTTATTTTGAATGAAAAAGAATTGTGACTGTGGGGTTTTCTGTTAACGGCATGCCTGCCTTGTTCTCTTGTGCATTCTTAACAAAAAGATTTTCTAAACCACATGTTGAAGTAGATTTCTCTGTCCAGATACTAGACAGAGAGCTTGGGTACCAAACACAGAGCTAGGTATCCATGACAAGGATCAGGAACCTAAAAGTACAGACTTTGCAATATGTTTCTGAGACAGACACATTCCTTCCTGCATCAAGCCTGAAATCTTTCTGGAAGACAACAGCTGTAGCTGAATATGGCTTGATCTTTTGTCAGTTTAGGACTTTATTTAAGTTTTAAGTAGCCTTCATTTTTATTTTTTCCATTTTTTTTTTTTTTTTTTTAATTTATTTTGAATGAAAAAGAATTGTGACTGTGGTGCTTTCTGTTAACGGCATGCCGTCAGTGTGTGCTGGTGTTCGCTGAGCCTGCCTGTCAGCTTGGGTTCCCTGGGGAACGTAAGCAGCAGGAGCCTCGTTTGTAAATCTCCAAAGGGTGGTAGGCGCTGAGAAGCACAGCTTAGCCAAGGCGGTTGCTTATCTGGGCGTGCACAGTGCTAGAATATTAGGCTGGCAAGTATAAAAATAAAATGGCTTCTACAGTGATTGTGATTTTTTTGGGTGTCGGTATATAAATTCCGTCTAAATTTTACAGTAGTCTGTTTGGTTCACAAAGCTTCAGAAGCATTCAGAGCCAGTTTTCATACAAGACAGTCCTTGTACTTACATTTTCTCACCAGCATTTGTGTTTCCTTGTCTTTGTTCCCTTATGCAGTTTCTCATGTGGGTGTGAGAACTATGTGATATGCTCCACCTGCCATATGGAGCAAAAGTCTTGAATTTATGTGTCTTCTGTATTAAATCTCAGCTGAAAAAAAAAACCCATTTACTGCCTTGTCTGACTTCCTCAAGAGACAGCGCTGCTTCTCTAATCAGTTTCCTAACAACATCACTTTTGTAATGGGGGGGCAGGGGGGGGGAGGGGGGAATACAATCTGCCTCGGAGATAACAGGCAAAAAAAAGGTCTGTAGGATCTCATTCGTGTGCCTGTTTGCTCCGATTGCACCTGGATGCGATGAGAAGGGCGCTCAGGCACACGGCTGTGAGAGCTGCACCCTGCCCCTCAGCCAGCCCAGAAGGGAGCCTTGCACCAAGAAAAGCAGCAGGACGCTCTGCTTTGGCACCCAGCGGGTGCTGAGGCCAGAGCAGACACTGATGCGAAGAAGTGGCGACCTTGTAGCTGCCTCATTCGGGGTCCAGTTCCAAGACATCTGTTAATTTAACATTGGCTGTGAGAACTGTCGGAGCAAATGGCTTGGAAACGAGGTGCCATAGTGCGAAAAAAACTGATGCTATACAACATTGCTGGTTCAAAAAAATCTTCTTAAAACCCATACTCCCCCCCCACCCCACCCCGCTTCGCAGCTACAACCCGCTCTGTCATTGTCAGTGTCTCCCATGCAACGGGGTGATGAATCGCCATTTTAGGCAGGCGGTTTATGGCTCATAAATACTTGGGTGTGTCAGACTGTAATGGTTCCCTTAGGAATGACAGTGCTGTTTGGACAGTGGCTGAACACATCCCTCTGAATTCCCATCTCTTCAGCATAGAAAATGGATTTTAATGGTCACAAACAGATGGTGTTCATGAAAAGGAGAAAAAAAAATCAGATTATAGCTCATGTCAGACAGGGTGGAGAATATAATCTGCTATATTTAAAGCTTTATTTTATTAGAAACAGGAATAGAGCTTCAAGCAGTTCTGGTACAATAAAAAAAAAAATCTTAACTATTATTACAAGCAATAAGTGGGTTTCAAAAGACAAAGCAGTTCAGGTCAAACTAGGTGAGAAGAATCTAAACTCCAGGAGTGGGGTTACATTTTATCTTGCTTTTTTTGTTTGTTTTCTTCAAATCTTGATTGCCCCAATTCAGCTGTGAGGCAGCAGCAGGAGTTAAACCAAAGTGTCCTGCGTCTCGGGAGAATGTCATTAACAGTATCTCAAGTTTCTAAGCATTATCTAAGTCCCTTAGAAATCTAGTTTTTTGCATTTATTAGAAAGGCCAGGAAAAAAATATTCAGTCTTGGATCACGCTGAAAAAATGATTTTAAACAGGATACTGCACTGAAAAAATCACTGATCCTAGCAACTTTGGCTCAGATGCTTGTTCAAGCCTCCAGAGAGCACATAAACACACATTAATGCATACTTCATGGGTAATATAGTGATAAATACAAGGCCTATTATTGACTGAGGCTCAGACACATGAGACTTAAATTTCACTGTAGACACTGAACTCTGTGAGTGTGAACTATAAAAAAATCCATATAATGCCTTAGATGTTTGTTTCCATTATTATCTCCAATCACTATCAGCAAACACACCCAGAGTCCTGGGAGCCAGGACTGGAGCCCATAACACTCAGTTCTTTGCGGGTTATGGTGGCAGGTTTGCTGACGATATATGCTCTTTCTGATCCTTTGAATCTTACGTTCCTTCCTTCATGCACGCCCAGTTTCAAAAGGGTTAAATATTGTCTTTGTTCTTTCACCTTGCCCAACAGAGTGCATAAGGTGGTGGCTAAGGTGCCTCCTGAAGTACCAGGCGCTCCTCTGAATGGTGTTTGCCTTGATGGCACACAGGGAGCTGAAAGGTGAGTGGCAACAGCTCCTCCTTGAGCCATGTTTTAAAAAGCAAAGATATGCATATGTAAAGCAATAACAGGTATCCAAGTGTATTTGTAGACTTTGTGTGAGCAATCCTTTTTCTGCACTGGCATCTCTCACCGGGCAGCAGGAAAATTCGCATCCTTCTTTTCGCTCTTTGTTTTTTGCTGCTGGGTGTTGCGTATTATGAAACTAAATTTCTAAGTGCTTAACAGTGTATAGGGATTTCAGGCTGTGACATCCATTCCTAGCATCCAGTGCCTAAAGCCTTTTATAGTTCCAGCCTAGCGTGTGTCTCTGGAGTCAAAAGGGAGGTAAAAAATCTTTGCCTACTCTGATGTCAGCCAAAGCTTCCAGTGAACAGCTTGCAGGGCTTGAAGCCAGAGGAGAGCTGAGATAGGGTCTTGGATTGCCAGATTAGCAGGAGTGGGTTTGCTGCCCTGGTGTATTGCTGCAGTGCCCTGTGGTGCCTGGCCGCTGTGCAGAAAGGACCAGCGCTGTCCTGCTAGGACTCGACTGAGCAGGGATTAGGTTTTCATTCCTGAATGTGTCTATGAGAATTGCAGGCCATTTCCTTGATATAAGGGGGAAAGCAGAGGAAGGGTGTGATTAAACTGCTGCAGCGATTGATTTAGCCAGTTGCTGTGGTCCTGGCCACTGGCCAGCAACACTGGGAAGCTGCAGTGGGCAGCCTGGAAGTACAGGAAGTGTAAGGACATGGAGGAAGCAGATAATGGGCAAATAAATTGCATGGCATGTGTGAAAATGCAAGAATCGTAGAACCATAGAATCATTTAGGTTGGAAAAGACCTTTAAGATCATCAAGTCCAACCGTTAACCCAGCACTGCCAAGTCCACCAATAAACCGTGGCCCTAAGCACCTCATCCACCTGTCTTTTAAATAGCTCCTGGGGTGGTGACTCCACCACCTCTCTGGGCAGCCCATTCCAGTGCTTGATCACTCTTCCAGTAAAGAATTTTTTTCCTAATATCCAACTGAAACCTCCCTTGACATAACTTGAGGCCATTTCCTCTCATCCTATCGCCAATTACTTGGGAGAAGAGACCGACCCCCATCTCATTACAGCCTCCTTTCAGGCAGCTGTAGAAGGCGATAAAGTCTCCCCTCAGCCTTCTCCAGACTAAACAACCCCAGTTCCCTCAGCTGCTCCTCACCAGACTTGTGCTCCAGACCCCTCACCAGCTTTGTTGCTCTTCTCTGGACACGTTCCAGCAACGCAACATCTTTCTTGTAGTGAGGAGCCCAAAACTGAACACAGCATTCAAGGTGTGGCCTCACCAGCACCGAGTACAGGGGCACGATCACTTCCCTGCTCCTGCTGGCCACACTATTCCTGATACAGGCCAGGATGCCATTGGCCTTCTTGGCCACCTGGGCACACTGCTGGCTCATATTCAGCCAGCTGAATATGCCAGCACCCCCAGGTCCCTTTCTGCCAGGCAGCTTTCCAGCCACTCTTCGCCAAGCCTGTAGCGTTGCATGGGGTTGTTGTGACCCAAGTGCAGGACCCATCACTGAGCCTTGTTGAACCTCATACAGTTGGCCTTGGCCCATCAATCCAGCCTGTCCAGATCCCCCTTCAGACCCTTCCTCCCCTCAAGCAGATCGACACTTCCACCCAGCTTGGTATTGTCTGCAAACTTACTGAGGGTGCACTCGATCTCCTCATCCAGGTCATTGATAAAGATATTAAACAAGGCTGGCCACAGAAATGAGCCCTGGGGAAGAGCGCTTGTGACCGGCCACCAAATGGGTTTAACTCCATTCACCACAGAAAGAAGAAAGTCACATTCTGAATACACTATTCTTGCTGTAATCTTTTATATGAATCCTCTTGTAGGGTGGATAGTGGCATGAGGGGGAAAATTAACTTTCAGAGTCAAAACAGAAAGTGCAAAATATTTTTTGTTAAATGATCAAGGGAACTTTATGCTCTTGAAAAGAGCACACAGATTTAGCCTCCAACTGCCTCTGCAGGGAGGGATAAGAAGCAACTGGGACCTCAGCTCTGTCGAGTTTGTACCAGAGAGTCTTAGTTTCTTTACAGGGCTTTTTGTGAGACTTGCAATAGACAAAGACCCAATATTCATCTCTCTGGCACTGAACCAAGCGTGTTATAGTTGATTCTCCATGTTACCAACCTCCTCTGAGCTCTGCTGGGAGCCAGTTATTGACATTTGCACTGTGCGTGGAATGTGAGGATCAGCACTAGCGTACAGTGTTGCCAGTTCTGACTTTTTATGAAGAAATAATCACGATGTCTGAAATATTCCTTGAAGGCTGTGCTTCTGGATCCGTGCGAGTAGGAGTATCTCAAAATTCCTTAAGGAAGAAAAAAAGAAAGAAAGAAAAAGATGTTTAAAATATGAACCAAATGCAAAAATCAGAAGAGAAGTGAACAATATAAAATGGAATATGCATTTTAACGCTTATGACTTTTTGCATCGTAGCCACTCACTTTTCAATGCTCGGGCTTGGCAGAAGTGGAAAAAAATGACAGAGAAGTGTGGACAACATTTCTTGCAGATCTTTCTAAGGGAAGAAAGAACTGAGGAACAAAGGGGACATGAGAAGGCCCTTGTCTCTTTCTCAGTGGGTGAACATGCCTGTCATTGTGTGAAACAGAAGGCAGCAGTGTATGCCTGGTGGCCCTCGGAGCTTCAGGCCATGCGGGCGATTGTGGGGCAGCCACGGCTGGAGCCTGGGAGAACAGCGTGCATTGGGTAAGAACTGCGGGACTGGTCTGTGTGATCTGGGCAGCTGTCCCCTCCAGCCCGCCCGGGGACAACCGACTCATTTCACCGAACGCCCCTCGGATGGTAATAACTTTCCAGTCCCAGCTCGCCGAAAATGGATGGAAACTGGTGACCTGGAGGTGAAAGGTGCCATATCCCATTCCAGTGCCCTGAGTCACTCATGCTCTCCGTACAATGAGCTTTCTGTGCTGCTCGGAGGGATGCTTTTGCTTTGCTGCTTTCCAGCGCTGGTTGTGAGCTGTGGTTGAAACAAATGAACTGCTTTCCACAAACCTTGCCCCTCTGGCCCGTTGTTTATTTTAAAGGGCGCAGTAGCACAGAATGTGTAGCCTAGGACTGGATTGCTGATTACAAATATCACCTTGCTTTGGCTTCTCTCACCTTGAAAATTCAGATCTTTGCTAAAGCCTGGAGACTGTACAACTCATGCCAGGCATGAGTGAACACAGGCTGTGAGTTCAATGCAAATTATTTCCATTTCACATTTTGTCCCATTTTTACAGCAACATGGGTCTGTAATTCCTGGAAGCTGGTAGTATTTCAGCCAAGGAAGTTAACTGTATACACATAAAAGCGGTGCTCTTTGTAACACGTTGGTCTAGTCTGTAAGGTTTCGCATGTTTGTAATGACCCAAAGGCTACAGAGTTTAATACTGCCCACATGTGAAAAGGAGCAGGAGAAGCTTGTCTATTTAACTGGCACTGGTCTAGCTGGTCAATGGCAGTAGCGCACTGATGACTGAGGTGTTTACATGCGTTTGGAAATGCAGCTCATTATTTCTGCAAGGACCATTCAGCTCCCCACCTTATCTAGGGTAGCGCGCATTAGGCAGGCACCGTGTGCTATGGCAAGGTAGGATGGGCTTATTGTGAGGAATCTGCACGCCACGTTAAGAAAACAGTATTAACTAAAACTCTTTCCTTCACCACTCCAAACCCATGGAAAACCTGTTAATTCAAGTGAGAAGAATCAGGAAGGACCGAATGAAACTCCCTCATACTATCTCCCCTCCATCGTGCTTTACTTTTTTTCTGTTCTGAGGCATTGCCACTGTGTTTGCCTGAAGTACAGCGCTGAAGCACTAATCCTCATGTGTGTGTGTTTGCTCTGATGGGTTAAAACAATGCCTTGATAATATTTGGTCTTGTGAAATGAATGTAGACCTCTGTAGGGCCTTGCTTGTGCCTCAGTGTTTTGCAGCAAAGGTCAGGAGTCTATTCATAAGACTTCCACAGTGTTATTGTTAAAACATCTCTTTGCTATGTTACTGTTTTCCCTTTCCTCTCCTCATTCAAAATAATACATTGTCATGAGTGACTTATAACGCTCTCCCTCCAAGTGCAGCGTATCCAGCTTTCCTTGATTTTTTTTTCCCAAGCTTCCTTCCTATTTAAACAAAGAATTGTTTTAGTCAGGGCAGACCCAAATATTCCTAGCCTTGCTATCATGAAAAAACATCTATCATTCTGTTTTATGCAGTGATTTATAAGCACTGTAGTTCTATTGCTGTTGTGAGCTGCAGCATTATGGTTTATTACAACAGAAAAGTTATGTTCTAATATGGGCATTCTTGCAATCTTTACTCTGACCTTTGTGAGAGTCTTTCTATGGTTAATGTGGCCAAAACTTTAGGCTTTTAATACATTAGTCAGTTTATGACTCCTGTAAAGGACACTTTAGTGAGAAGGGAGAAAGGGAGGAAGATGTGCTATTATAATTCACTAATGGTGTGTACGACTAGGCCTTGTACTCATAACCGAAGGTTGTCGCTTACATCGTATATCTTCATTTCAGACATCTTTAACGTGGCATTTAATTTTTTACTCCATGACTTTTAAAGTCCAAAAGATCCATAAGATCATGCAAAATGACATTTTCAGTGATTTGGACTCCCAGTTATTACTTAGCCAGTCTTTACACTGAGCCCGGCATGCTGTCTCTGACCAAATTGTGTCCTATGGTAAACTCACCAGTCCCCCATCTGAGCACACTTAGGGATGCTGAACCCAGAACTTGCTGACTACGTGCCAGAAATTAATAACCATCTCCATTGCTCAGCTACTTATTTTTTCAGATTTATCTGTCTTTACAGCTTGAAACTATTGGTTCTCGTTACAGTTTATTCTGCTGCATCAAACCCCCTTCATTTTCCTCTTGTGAGAGCATTTATTCACTGTAACCGTGTTAACGCTATGTCTCCATTTTGATAAACTGAGCAGAGTAAGCTCTGTAGGTGTCTTGGTAAGACAAATTCTACCGTCAAGGAGTATTTTTTGTGCCTCTTTTTGCACTCCCATGAAACTTCTAGTATGGTTCCTGAAGGAAATGTGACTTAGGCAATCACCGTGTCTGTCATCTGTGCTACTGCAAGAGGAAGGGGAGCCAGAGCTGAGCCAGCTGGCCAGCCAGAGTGTGCCCGGGGCCACCCAGCCAGCGCCGCCTAAGCTCTTTCCCCAGGGCAATACTGAGGAGGCAGCAGCAAATGCATTAGGGGCAGGACTGGGCTATCGCGTAAGTGGCGGCGGAATAAAGAAACGAAGGATGCAATTTCAGAGGAAACCAGCTTCCCTAAATTGTTTCACGAGCTGCAGAACTCATCATAAACCGCAGGCATCATGACTGGATGGAGTTCTCCCCACTCAAAAGAGATCTTCCTGTAAATCAGGTGTAGGTGTTACAAAACTAAAGATGCCAGCTACAGAAGATATTTACTATTTGGGGATTTTTATATCTCTACACCTGTGAATTTGAGCTGTGTTGATACTAGTGAACACTTTATGATTATTTGGCCAGAAATGTGGTCTGCATTATATGACCCTCTACAGTGCTATGAATAGAAGTCGTGCAGTCTGAGGCTTTCAAGACAATTCTCTGTTGTGATAGGTACCTGCCATAACACAAATGGAATAAAATACTTCAACCAGCTCTGACAGTCAGCCACCTCTGGTAACTAATATATTTTGGGATGACTTTTACTATCCCTACCATGTTATGAATTATTATCCTGCCCTTAAACAATTAGTAACACAAATTCCAATATCCTGCCCCATCATACTGACAACTCACCAATTATAGATCTAAATGTACAGGCTCACAAGATAGGCTATCGTCTCTTGGAGGAAGCAATTATGGGACAACGCGTGTCAGCCAGAAGATTAAGGGCCCCATGCTGGTTCGAAGAGTTGAGTTTCAATTCTCACGATCTGTCATGTCAGTGACTTTGGGATTAACAGCCACCTGAGATCAAGATGATTTGCGTAGAAACATTAATGATGGTACAGTACAGTGTGTAGGGGTCAGGCATGAATGACTGGTGATCGGTATTGATGGAGCTCATGGGAAGGCCATCAAGCATCTGGGAACGGGCTAAAATGAAAGCATGTAAAAATAGTTTCCTTGTAATTTTAGACAACTCACAGGCCTCTCAACCTATTTCCTTCAGGCTTGCGTTTTTCAAAGGAAAATTCTTTTAAGAAGCCTTGCGATGATATGAAATTACGCTTACGTTTAGAGGCTTTGGATGATTCAAAGATTACTAATACATTTTTAGCCATTAAAGGAAATGCTCTCTTGATACCATGCAAAACCAAGATGAGCCATGTTTCCTGCCACAGACAAAGGGGGTTTGGCAGGTTTTATCTAACACATTACATTACATGTGTATATTACTGTATATATTATATCTAATATATGTACAAATATAAACAGATAATATAGATATGAAATACAGCATATGATATATAATTCTAATGTAATATAGTAATATATATTATTATACATTATATAAAATCAGTTGATATTTTATATAGCATCAGATTCTTTGCTACAGAGGCATTTTTATTTAGCATTTGAAATCATCCTGAATGTGTTAGTGGCTGAATGATTGACAGAACAGTTGCAAGGAGGTAGCCAGAACTGGTGTATTATGTGTGGTGAGCTAAAACTGTGGAAGGTACAGTACTATACAATTAGTGGGGGAAGAGTTACTACGAGCATAGTTAAGGGAAGCTAGGCTGTTTGAGAGCAGAACTGATAGATTTATTCGTTCTATGTAATAGTTCCTCAGCTGAGGTAAATTTGCCATCACCATTAGAGAAACCATACCGATTTCTCTGCTGAGGCTATTGCAGAAGGCAGGAGTGTGCGCCCGTGTCGTTGTGAACTGGCCATGCTGAGTGTGCACTGTTTTGGGGAGACCTACTTGGGGTGCTCCAAAGCAGGGCCAGGGAGTCAGCTAAGGGTTTGGTGGTGTGGACAAGTAGAAGCCCGTTTCTGGGCTCATTTTCTTTTATTTCAGCAATGCCATACTCCAGAGGAGTGAGGAGGGCTGGATCTCACATTCGTTTTCGTCCTCAAAACTTTAAGCGATGGAGAATCTGTTCTACATCAAATAACTAGTGGTTTGTTGCTTTCACTGAACTTTATAGTTCAAGGCTGAATTTGCTGAATTTCATCTTCCAAATACTGTGTCTTATTAGGCATGATTTTTATTATCTCTTCCTCACTCTAAATGCGTATAGGCTGTAATCAAGTAATTTCTTGACCTCTAGAATAAACTTAAATAGATTAAGTTTCTTCAATCTCCACCTAGCAGCTGTATTTTCCTGCTTTAACCATTCTCCCCTAAGGCCTTTGCAAATTTTCAACCTCCTTTTTTTTGAAGTGTGGATTCCCCCAAAGGGCACCCTGTTCTAGCAATGAGCTCACTGATGACATATGCAGAGAAAGTACCGTCTCTTTGCCATTCAGTATTATTTCCCTGTTTCTTCATCCCAAAATCTTTTATGCTTTTAAATATGAGCTGTTCTGCTCAATTAGCTGTCTTGTAGAGCCCCAAGGCAGTTCCCCATTGCGGAGGCTGATCTCCATTCTTTCTTCCCAGCTGTCCAAGCTTTTGTTTTGAAAACACGTTTTGCTTGACTGGGCGTAGTGTACAGGGCAGACAAATTGCTCTGACTGCTCTTCTAACCTCCGTGATACCTGATAATTCTCAGCAATTTTGAACTTCTATTCAGGTGATTAATGAAAATCATGATTCTGCACTTGCTGCTTGCCAACTATTTTTTAAAGATCTGTGAATCAACCAGTCCTTAATAAACTTAACATGTGCTCCAGTGATGGCTTATAGGATCGCATTCTTCCTATAGTTAGTATGGAATGGCAGAAGTGTCATATGAAATTATGTGCTGGGCAGTTACCTACGAGTATGAAATCTTCCTTCTTGCTTTTTGAGTGAAACTTGCAGTCTCAGAGAACAAAACTGGATTTGTTTGGCATGGCAATTTTCTTTTAAATCATGGTAGCTGCTCTTGGTCTGTAAGCGTTGCACAGCACAGCTGGACTTTCCATTGGCACAAGACACTTTAGTTTAACCCACCTTCCTGTGGCTCATGAATTTACTCCCAGAGTGCACAAAAAAAGATCTATAACGAATAATTGATCAATAAAGGCTGTTCTTTTTTCTTTACTTTTTATTTTGCTCTCTGAATTAGAGGGGAAAAGGGAAAACTTAGATTTCATTTGTTCTGGTGCAAATGCAAATTACTTCTGGTGAATGAAAGAAAAAAGTGGAGGGTGTGAATAAAACATGGGTATTTCTAGACTTGATGGAAGCATGGAGAACGCTGATAAAATGAGGAAATTTGCAGACAAAAGTATGGTTTTGGCAAAACATAACTTTCACTTCAGAAAGGTATTATGAATAAAAAATTGGTGGGAGATCTTTTAAACACTGTGCCCCAAAATATCACACACGTTATTATCCATCTGTAAAAGGCTGAGTAATACTTATGTGGTGTTTGGGGAAATTACTTTTTTTTTAAATTCACAAGAGGATAAGGATCCTTTTCATTTCTCTTAGTCCTTCTGACAGCTACTGTTATGAAGACAGAAAAAAAAGATATAGTTAGAGAAGTTTCCTGTGTACTACATTCCCGAGCTAGAACGCTCTTTGCTCTTGCTCCACACTATGTACTACATACAAAGCAAATCTAAATGTTGAGAGCTAGCTACATGAGGGTGACCAGTCATAAAGAACTTCATATAAGATCGAGTTTTCCTCTTGTATGCTTAAAAGTAATCTCTTTAAGACTTGATCTCAATGTAAATACAAAGAAGCCTGCACCAAAAAACCCCTCAGTCTCAAATAGAGGAAGCTTGATTTCACTCCGTGTTCTCAGGAAAGGCCTACTCTCCTAAGCTATCTTTATGTGTTGCTCACTGATTAGATGCTTCTTTGTATTTGGATATATATATTACAAGAAAGAAATTATTTTCTCCATCTTTTATACTTTATACAGATCACAGAGCCATCAGCCATGAAACCAGCACAAACTCTACAACAATTTTTTTTACCTAGTAGTAAAATGCCTACAATTTATTATACAGTTACTCAGTTTCAAAGCTTAGCCCCCCATGAGTTACTGTTTTCTTAAGAAATACCGATGCCTTTAAAACTAGTTCGTTAGCACTATTCTCTAGTCTTATTCTTTCTCTCAGCAGAAACACTGCTGTTCATTTGGGGCCGGTGGCTCCCAGTGAGGCTCTAAGTAGGAAGGGCGTCGTACACCATGGTATTGAATCACACTCACTTCTCTAATGAAGGATCTACCAGGGCTTTTGTAAGCGTAATGCATTGTTGCTTACTGTCATGGCTTTCTCTTCCATCTCCAAGAGGAGTAAACATTTTTACTGTAATTTTTGTTCAACTTAATATATCTTATATTACAGTAGCAAAGCAGGAGGACAGCGTACTGCACAAGAGTAATCTACCTAAAAGAGAGGGCACAAGCACAGCTCCCAGGGTTTCTCTGCTGGATTAATGGCTGACTGACAGGATCAGAACAGAATTCACATGGCAGGCTGCTCTTAACGCTATCTTTAAATAATAACACTGCTCCCAGTGCTCTGGAGTAATTGTCTCTCTGTCTGCCTTTGATAGCATCAGCTGAGAAGCATGTATCGTCTCCTAGGTTGTTAAGAGCTTAACAAGTCTGGAATTCAGAATTAAGTCAAAGGAAAAAAAAAAAAGATACCTTTGAAGCCACTTTGCATTGTGAATTACCTGCCACCCACCTCTCCTTCCACAAAAAAGATCTCCCCAAAGCACATGTGGAGAGGGGAGCTGGAAGGGCTTTTTCATGAGCTGCTTATTCCGAGTGTCCCAATGGCCCGGCTGGGAGTGAGCAGCGATGCTGTCTCGGGAGTGTGTTGAGAGGCATCCACAGGGCTCAGATCTGGAGCTAAGGAAACCAAAGGCATCTTTGTGGTTGTGCACCAATTAGTGATGGGGAGAAGATGTCCGCTTTATGTGTCAGCAGCTGTTCTCTCTCAGGTTTGTGGGGTCAAATACCTGTCTGATGGCTGGCTGGTAGGAGAAGCATTTGTGGCTGTTTGAATGTGGGATGAAGCCGTGGCTGGAACTGACTTTGTTCTTTTTGGCCAAGGAAGACAGATAAAGGGCGTCATCGGCAATTTGTCTATAAGAAGGGCTCTCGTGGCAATTAGCTTCTAATTTGCATTTCACAGTTTCTGCTTGTTATGTTTGATAAATGAAGGGTGCCTTAGGACCCGGAGTGCCTCCTGAAATGGAAGGGCTTAACCATGACACCTGCACATGCAAACACAAGTAGAAATCACTGGTACAGTGTTTGCTTCACATCACTGCAGTTCTACCACCTGTTAAATTGCTCCACCTCGGTGCTGTGCTGGGTCACGTTCCAGTGAGCACCTTCCTGCGGGCTTAGGCAAGTAGAGTAAATTCACTCTCCTCCACCGCCTTGCTCGCCTCCCTCTGGTGCTTTGCATGCCAAGATGAAATGTGTGCCAGTGGACTGGAATAAAAGCCACTTGCAACTTCTTTAATATGATGAGGACGATGTGGTGAAGGGAAACAACTTTGTGAATTGATCAAACACCCAGGAGTCTAAAAGGACATTGCTCAGCTTGTCCTGAAAAAGATCCACAAAGCTGAAAAATAGTAATAACCTCAAACACATCTATCACCACTCCAAATCTTCCTCTGATTAAACTGCTTACAATTCTACTCGGCAATGATAAAGAATGGCATTTGAGAAAGGTCACAAGAAACATTTTCAAGTTCACTTGTCTGGAATAGATATGTATTTAGATTGCTCAGCTGTAGTGTATTGATCACTACAGTGATTTCAGAGCTCTGTATGTCTGGTAAGCAGGGTGATTTTAGGTAGTAGACTCAAACCTACCTGCCCCTTGCCACGTGCTTGCAGCAGGGCCACAAAAGGAAGTTCCCTCATGGTCAGGTAGGTGCATCGTGTGGGCTACTCCAGAAGTCACCCTCCGTGGGGGAACTCAATGGAACTGATCCTTCTGTGCAACTGGGGCAGCTTCTTACTATTAACCATGGGGTAAGAGTGTGAACATTGCCCCAGGAGAGCCAATGCCTTGAATCACCATCCCAGCTTGCCTCATGGTAGCTGTTCTTGCTTGTATTGTGTGTTGTGACCCCACAATCAGCGACTGTTTTAGTCTGAGGCAGCCCATCTTCCTGAGCTCACGAGCCACACACTAAAATCATCATGTGGCAAACAGCTACAGGGTGTGCTCCCCATGGTGCAGGATGACAAGAGGAGGGAGAGCTCCAGGAGCAATTCAGGGGCAGGATGAGCCAATGGCTCCCCCAGGGTCCCATGGCTTCAGGAGGGATAGGTCTGTGCTGGGGTGACAGCTTAATGCAGGGCAACTGAGTGACATTAGCAATGACTGACCCTACTCCCTCCATTGGGATTGTATTAACCGGCAGCCCCCGTGCCAGTACAGCAGCCGTGGTCGTGCAGTGGCACACTGGCCAGAAAGCTCCATTAGAGCACCAGTCCTTCAAATATCTGCCTACAGCTGAAGAACCTCTGCTTGGAAACATCTGTATGCTAAAAGGGTGCTCCTCCTGCTTTTTAAAACACAACAGACACGAGCGAACAAGCTCAATCTATTTGCTCTCCAGCCACTAGAAGCTCCTTTTAACAGCCCAGCTCTATCCAGCTTGTTGATACTCCGCCTTTGAGGTACAAAGAACAAATCCCAGCTTCCTAGTAGAGGCCTGAGCGCTCCAGCTCCCGTACGTGAGAAGCTGTTCTGCAGAAACGGCGACGCACCTGAGCTACTGAGGTTACTATTTGGCTCTCAGACTACCTGATTGCAGACAAATCTGTGGAAAATTCCCTGGTTTGTGTTTTCTCTCTTCAATATTAACTCGGCAGCACTGGAGCCTGAGAATGGAGAACGGAGCATCTGAGCTCCACTGGGACTGCAACCCAAGGTAATTCACACTGTTTTAAGTCCCCTTACTCAGCATGAATAAAATTCCTGCCAAACCAAATTACTCCCACCCAAAGCTGAATTAACTTGCCTCTGTAGCAGTAACAGTAACTTTTTTGCTCTATCTCAATATAAATTGAGGGAAAATTATTTTACCAAGAAAAACCTCTATACTTCTCTCCCTCCAGAGTTCCACTATGGGCCATCTATAGCTAGGTACATAAACACACATTTCAAACCAGTAGCCCAACTTTTTAAAATACAAATATTTCTGGTTTTGAATTAGATACCTATTGTCATTGGTCATCTGGGTATTAAAAGCCATTGAGTGTATCCACCCTTTTAAAATGTTTCGACACCTCTGGAAAAAAAGGAACAAAGACTGTCACATGCTGTGACAGCAGCGGTCTCCTGGTTTTCCTCCAAGCAGAAAAGTGCCACACTGAGGTGTATGGATTTATGTGAAGAACATTCTGTAGGAATTGGGGTCCAAATTTAAACCCTGGGTTTTATTAGTGCAGCAGAGACAGTGGACAGCAAAGAAGTAGGAACTTGGTAGCCAAGTCTCCGTGTTTGAACTACAGGCCAGGGCTAGAATGGCCCAAAATTGTGCTATTTTGTACACATGGCTGCTTTGCACATGCAGCTCAGCTTGCCCACAGGAGCCGTCCTGACAGCAAATTCCCAGTTTTACACTTGTCGACAGGCAAGCTTCGTGAATACGGGGTAACAGCACGGAGAAACAATCTTATTCCTTGCACCATACTTGAACTGGCAAGTCCCGATGCACCCTAATTCCCCCCACCTGCACAGAACAGAGAGTAAATGGAAATTAGCCTTACTGGATCAAATGTTATCTTCTTACTCCTTTACATCTTTTTTTACTGGTAATAAACAAAAGGAAATTGTCCTTTAAAATGCAAAACTCTCTTTTACTTTACTCATATTGTCAGAAGTCAATGTTTAGGCGTTGTTTACCCTTTCCTAGAAGCTATAGATGACTTTGTGGGACACTTCCAAGAACAAGAAGAGAGACTGTCCCGTGTTAATAATCACCGAGGTATGGCTAGCATGGCGTGTACAAAGAAACATGTTTAAAGTAACAGTGCATGAAAATCTAGTAGCTCTGGTTTTTACACTTTATCATTTAATCCCTTCAGTATGAGAGGAAAGATGAAAAACGGGTCTCTTCTCCTCGTAACATCTGTCTCATTAAGATATCTTCTCTTGTTCAGTACAGGTAGGGGTTAACCTTGAGGCATTTCGTCTTCCATATGAAGACAATGGGAGTCTTGGACTGGAGAAGAGGAAATTCTGCTATAAGGCAAACAGGGATGTGTAATAATCCTTAAACCTTTGCTAAATTCGTATCTATTCCAGATAATTTTTGTGGAGAGCCTTATAGCTTGGGAGACCAGAAGAGATCACTATCTTTCTCATCTCATGCCTTACATAGCACACAGGGTTATGTCTTATTGCCCCAGCACTAAGCCTATGGTTATGGCTGAACCAGAAAATTGTGTTTCTGCATTCAGAGCAGTCTAGCAAAGCTGTGATATTCTGGCACAAATCACACTTCTTTACTCTCCTTTTGGAAAAAGACTCTTGGTTAGCCTCTTCTTCTCTGAAAATGTTCATACATCAAGGCTTAAAATGCTTAATGGTGTTATCTGAAAATCTTTTAAATTCACTCGTATGGATGGGAAATGGAATAATGACATAATATCAGCAATAGCACTAGAACAAGGCAAAATAGGGCATCCAGGCTTGTACACTCTAAGGTTAAATATGTGATATTAGAAAATTAATTTTACATATGTTTGTTGCTGCACAATCCAGGGAATGGTGACAAATGGAACATAGTCAGTCCAGCTAGAAATACCAAGAGAAATACCAAGGGGAGCCAGGAAAGTGTTGTCAGGCAGCAATGACATCAGCCTGCAACCCTTGCCAGCCTCCCTCCACCACGTCCACAGTTCCAGATTGCTGCTCTGCAAAGGGCCACCACTCCCTTCCCGTTAAACCACTGCGTACAGGACCAACTCAGAAAGTTTGGTGCTTTTTCCGTTTACAAGAATGCATCCTGACTACCTGACATTTAATACCAAATATGCAATTATTTTGTTTATATGAACAAAATATTCAGCATTTTGGATGGATTCCCTTCTTCTTGCCCTACAGTGGTGCCCCCTTCAATTTTGCTTGTTTTCTCCAGAGCTTGTTAGAAGGATGAAGGCTCCCATGTCGATGAGTAGATCATCCCCTTCACAGTGTGGTTTGTTACCTCATGCTTTTGGGCTGCATCCAGTCCTGCAACTGTTTCTCCAGGCTGCTTTTGATATCTGCTTTTGATATATAATACTGAATTCCTTAGTAAAGAATCTGTCATTGTGGGGGTCAAGTGGTTGAGGAAACTGGTAGCTAACTAATGTTTTTTGCTTGCTTGGCTTGTTCATTTCATAAATAGTAGAGAATATTCTTCAGTCAATGACAGGTTTATTTTCAAAGTTTAAAACTGTTAGAGAATGCTATGTGGGAAGTGGAATTTAATCTCCCCAAAGGAAACACTGGCCTTCAGTTTTCAGATATTACTTCAAATATGCTTCAAAATCATCAATGGTTACACAGAGCTGCTTCCAAGAATGTTTTGATGGCTTACAAAGGTCAACCTAAAGGTTAGTTTAACTATTTTAAGGTGCATAACCTTCAAAAGACAGTGACAGCTGAAATAACTCTGTAATTGTATGTAGCAATCAATATAATGTCTGGAAAAGCATGAGAAGGGATATATAATTTTCAGAACTCACCATAAAAACCAGAAGTAGTGTTTTTATTGAAAGAGATGTATTTTTACTTCAGGATAGATAACGTGCTTTTCTATACCATTGGAAAAAAATCAACGAAGACAAAGTACTTCAATTTTACCGTGAAGCAAACTCAGCAAAATCAATTCTGTTGTCCTCATTGACAGTTATTGAATTATCTGGGAGTACAGCTAGAGCTTCCTTCTGTTTTTACATTGGAATAGCTCACGCAAATTAATATTACCACTTGTTAGACTTATTCTAGGTAAGCAATGCGAAAAGTAAATCCTTTCACTTATTCTCATATTCAATTTAAATGGGAGTTAAAATCACAGACACTCTATTAATAGTTATTCTTTCCTTCTTTGCATCTACCAACCAGTATTTTGTCACATAAGCACTCTCATAATTTTGAAGTGAACATGTTCAGGCCTGAGTCTTGACAAAGGTAGGAATTTCAAGTCTGCGTTTAAAAAAAAGGGAAAAAAAATAGCAGAGTCAAATATATTGTTGACTGAAAGATGATCTTATAACCGCAGCTGTGGTTTTGGATTTGGAAACCTTGTGGTCCCTCCTGTTTCTTCAGTCGTTGTCCTGAGAGATCTTTCACCTGTTTGATTCTGCCTTCCCTTAACCCTTACTACTACCTGAGTCTGCAGATGGCTCCATCCTGGGTCTTAGTCTTTTTCTCAGATCTCTACTATTTAAAGTCTCTGCCTTTTAAGAATGAGGATATCATATTTATTTGTGTCTGACATTACAATAGCAGATGCCATAAAAATAGACACGATTTTCTGTAGGAATTGCATGTGAACATCTGAGTGCACAATTTATCTCTCTGCAGTTTTGATCAACACCCTAGAAAAATAATACCAGAAACACATTAAGAATAGAGCATTGAAAAAAATATAGAAAAGAATTCATTAATAAAAATAAGAGCTAGTGCAGATATAAACTTCTGAGTACACTGGAATCTATGATGGCCCATGTCTTCCAAAAATAGCTTTGAACACATGTTCCAAAAATCACATTAAACTGTATTAGCATGCTTGAGAGAAAGATATGCGGTAGTTACTTTTTTTTTTTTAGTTTGGGCAATCCTAGGGTTTGTTTGGGGTTTTGTTTATCTTTTAATGCCAAAATTAAAACTTAAATAAACTTAATTAATTAATAAGCCAGCATGGAAAGCTTAATTTATTTTCTGGAGAGATTGGGCAGCTTTACCTTTTATTTTAAACTACTGAGCTTATTTGTAACAAAAAATTATTTCCCCCTTTTTAAAGAGATTAAATATTTGCTGAATCAGCATTAATTTTTTGCTAGCTTCAGTTGATTTGAATCAATGTTTGGGGGAATTATTTTTTTTAATTACTTTTCAAATTTTATCCAGCTCTAGTTTGGATATACTAGCCTTTGTCACCTTATTATCAGCCTAACCAGTTCATTATTCCTGGAAGTTTGCCATTGTTAAAAATTAATTTAGTATTGATTCATCCTTTTTTTTCCCCAATGTATATTTAAATGATATACTACTTTCTTTTGTCATTGAGTGGAGCAATTAATGGCTTGCATGAGGTTTGTCCTTCATAAATACCATTAAAAATTCCTCCCTTCAAATGGAAATCAAGCTTCACAGAGCTTGTTATGTCGCGACACAATTACAGCTGTTTGCCTGTTCCAGCTCCAGGGGAATATATATCCATCAAAGAGTCATTAGATAAAAATGCACAATCAACTCCTCAACAGGAACAAGAACCCACTCACCAAACCATGGGAGCACTCTAAGCGACAGCCTAAATGCAGATGCTTTTTTACTTACTCTCTTCCCCTGACTTTATCGATCTATCATTCCTTCCTGCATGCTGATGTGGCTTCAGTGCACTGACATCACTACCACCGAGTCTGAGGTAAACCCAGTGATATACTGGATCAGGCTGCCTTCAGCTAGATCTGCATTAATAAATTACATGGATTGAAGATCTTCCTAGACACTGAAGTCAACTGGCCCGCAGAATAGCCCACATCCGTGGTAGCAAATTTTTTTTACCTGGCAGCTGGGAGACTGCCTTGCACGCTGCCTATTGGGAAAGGTCCCTCAGACCCTCCAACTCCCAAACCATGCTCAGGAATTGCTTGGGAGAAAGCTGGCTGCTGTGGGCACCTCTCATGCCATGGGCCGTCCTCAGAGTTTTAGTCTAGAAAAACCTATCCCAGTGGCCAGAAATGTTCCCATGCACCATTTCATTTACTAATGAAAACCTTTGAAACTTCACTATACTTGGAGTGAGGGTGACAGCTTGCAGGTCCCAAGGTGCTAAGGTGCCCTGCAGAGTCAAGATGGTTTTTGGTAGGCATGGTTGCAAAAATGCCTGTCATTATGGACTTCCAATTAAAGATGGGCTTTAGGAGATTTTTTTTTTATGGATTTCTTTCTTGGATGCCAACATCTGAATGCTACCCTGGGAGTCCTTGGCTTCACTGCTCTTCCAAGAAAGTTTTACAGTGAGAGTAGTGCAAAGCACTTTGGAGTAAAGAGGAATGGCTAAGCTTAAAGACAGGGCCACGGCTTATTCCTTATACTGCTTTAGCCACTACCACGGGGTTTATGCAAGTGGGAGCACTTGGCCAAACATAGCACAGATAGTGTCACAGAGGAGAATGCCCTCTATGAACACTGTTGAACAGCTACTAAACTACTAAACTACCTAAAAATTTTTCCATTTTTTCAGATGTCTTTGTCTTCTGAGAGGCAGGTGCGTCCCTCATCTGAATGGGGGGCCAGTGAGGGTCTAAGAGCCTCCCATGAGGGAGCCGGTCACTCCAACGCAGGAATTTTGCTGGTCGGTCTGTGAGATAAGCTGATAAGCCTTCATAACATCTGATGAATCCAGCTGGACAGATTTTGAATCATGGAGCTGGTGTTAGTAAAACACTGTTACTTAAGTTTTTCTAATATTCTGCTGGGGGTGGTGGTGCAGTCTTCGAAAACCTGACTTTTTCAGTGAACTGATATAGTTCAGAAACGAATCTTGTAAGGTGCAACTCCCCAAAAAGCCAATACAACTTCTACTACAGCTTTTTCCTCTTGACTGAGAGCCTGTTTTACTCCACACACAGCTTTTTAGTTGACTGACCTGCAGGTAGACTTAAGGTAGGTCTTTAAGTTACCATCCTCAGCTTTCTTTTTGTTTCCACATTTCCTCTAGTTCCTGTGTCAAGCTGCTCACATGATCTCAGGCTGATAATTTAGAAGTGTGCAAGAGCTAGATCTGTATTTCTCAGTAGGTGATTTGTATTTCTTTGCAGAGAAATCAAGACAGGGAGTTATCCATTACTGCTTATTACTGTTGGATCTCCTTTGGAGCTTTCTGTTGTCTAAGCTGAAATGTCAAGATAGCAAAATGCTATGTTTTATTTTCAGATAAAATCAGAAACAAAAAGAAGGCAATGGTTAAAAAGCTTTCACTGATCATGAAGTTAAATGGAGTTACATGTGCTGGGTTTATTTATATAAAGAACAATGAGGGGGGAAAGGGGAAAGAAAACAATTTATGCAAGAAAACTCTTTGCTTAATCTCTCTATATGTTTCTAAATATTTGTTCCCACTTCTTACTCACTTTGCCTTCCCAAAATTGAATGACTTTTTGTAATTGTTTTGGAAGCAAAACAGCAAAAGGTAAAGCCTTTTAACCTTGATTCTGCATCAGTTTACAATGCAGGGAATCTAGCCATGGCTGTTCTCTAGGTTCTTACGGTAGATGGCATGAAAATGTCAACAGAAATTGGTACTGGTACAGCATTTTAGTTTTGCATATCAGCTTTCTGTATCCCAGGATGTTCCTGTAGGCTGAAGTATTGTGAGTTTTCTCAACAGGAGTAGTTTTGCCCACTGATTTTATGGGGAAGATTTACAACTAAGCAGTGAGTATAGGTGATTTCCAGCGTTTGTGAGAGTTCATAATGTGAAAGTCCCAGCTGCAACACAGCTCTGGATCCTGTCTCTAGTTTCAAGACAATCTGAGACCCTAGAAATGAGCAATGCTGAATTTTGTCCTGTTAAAAATCCAAGGCATTTCTCCCCTCACAACATAGTCTTCAAAGTAAACTTGACCCTGGCTGTGAAATTCTCTCACGCATTGAGATACCAGCTTTTTGTATCCCATGGACATGGCAGGTTTCTGACTGATGTTTGGTTTAGACACATACACAAAGTGCCTGAGGCACCCGCTGAGCCTAAACAAAGAAGCCTGGGGAAGGTCTCACCATATCTATTGTCTTTCACTGACATCAGCCTTTCCATTACAAAGCCCTTCAAGACCAAAAGTAATCAATAATGATGAATGTGGTTTCTTCCCTCTGTGCATCTGAGACAGATGGAGAGTCACTGTGGACAACAATAGCCTGCAGGCAAGGGCTCTGACATGGTTGTTCAAAAAAACTCCGAAAACCCCACAGACAAAAAAAAAAAGGTACAAAGTTTTGTGGGTTTTTTTCCATATTTGCCTGCTTGATGACAGATTCCTTCAGTGAGCAATAAGTGCATTGCCAGCTCGCATGAGGATCAGTGCTGTCGCTGAGCAGCATCCATCTCTTGGAGAAATGGCAGGCAGTTTTCCCACATGATTCTTCTCTCTGCATCTCCCTTCCTTTCCAAACTCCCATTTCCCAAGCTCTCTTTACCCCGTTCTCCATCTCTCTCCTCTGTTGCTTATAGTGTCTGCTTCCCAGCGTGCTTGCTTACAGAGGCATCATATAGCTGAAAATAAATGCCTCAGTCAGTTCATTTTGGGAGGAAACTGGTTATGGACCATGCTGCATTTTAAACCTCCTTACCTATAGCTGTGCTCAGTGAGGGTCAGATGGAGGAAGCAGTCCCACCGTGGCACATCCTCACAGAGACTTCAGGTCTCACTGCGGTGAGCGTGGATGTAAGAAAGCAGTCTTGCCGAGGGGCCAGACGATTGGCTTCATGTTGGGAGCAGATGCTACATATACCTTATCCCATCCCCACCTGCTTACATTCGTTCCACCCATAGCAAATCTCCCCTTCGGCAGAGGTATATACCAGTCCTCTGATAAATTAAAAAAGAAGGAAAATCAAAGCAGACTGGAAATGATCAGAACTTGTTTATTTTTCCCGTCTTGGTTTTGTTTTTCAGTTGCCTTAGAGTTCTTTTGCAATGCCAGTAAAGGTACAGACGGGTTCTTGGGAGGGATGATCATGAGTCATCAGCGATACCTATAAAAGCATTTACAGTAGCATTTGCCTAAGAAAATTATTTTAGTAAAGCTAGGAGCAATGAGAGAACAAAACAGGAACACAAACAGGAACCTCTGAAGTTGGATTTGGCCCTCAGTTCCAATGGGATGAGAGAGAAACTTTCCTGTTTAATTGTTAATAACAGAAAGCCCAACGTAGGCTATCAGCAGGTTTTTATTACAACATATTAGTAATTAATCAGAAACTGTCCTAATAATATTTTATATAGAATTCAACAAATTCTACCGTAGTGGATATAAATAGGGAAACATTACATGAAGATCACAATATATTTTAGTGTTTTAATTAGCATGTAATGGGACTACTTGATCTTAAGGTGTGGCTAACTTTGTTTCTGAACATACGATCCCCTCCCCATCCATAGGCAATCCTAGCTGTTTGAACCACTCCACTGATCACCTAAAAGGATATGCAGTAATGCTGGCACTCTTTGCTTTTCTGGGCAAAGGCACGTGCTGTCAGTCACCTGCAACACCTGGGCTAAATTATTGACCAATGTTAGTGTCTTCGTGCATCAGAGGGGAAAAACCCCCATCGGAGACAAAGTTTGTGACAGCCAGTGAATGCTTCTTAATTCCCAGATTCTAATTTATATGGACCCTGGCCATGAGTGCATTTCTAACCTTTCCCTTTCCTTCTTTTCTCAGACTCACAGCTCCAGAAGAGCAGTGAGTGCTCTGTCCACTTCAAGCCCCATTTCTCCCACACCAGTGGAAAGGAAAGAGGGGGGCTGGCATTTTGAATAATTTATTCCAGTCTTCCTGTGGGGGGGAGGTGGGGAAATCAAAGCCTTCTGGAATCAGTGGGGTTGCACTGTTGCAAATGGGGGCACCGTTTAGCTCTGGATCAGGCTAATTCCTCCCTGTAGACGGCCTTTGGAAGAAAACAAAAAAGCACACCCAAAGACAGATTGTTTCCTTTACATTACTAACAAAAGTGTTTATTCTAGTAAAAAGCTGCAGAGGAGCAATTAGAGACTTCAGGGAATACGTTAAGTGAAAATGTGGTTTTGGTTATCCTGGAGTATAGATAATTTACTAAATTGCTGTATTTTACTTCTTGTGGTCACCAGTGACACGGTGACCCCATTGTGGTAATGCTCCTCTGCCATGCTCTGAAAAATCCAATAACCCTTGCAGCTGCCCTGGGACGCTGCTCATTGCTGCCTGCCCGAGCCTCGGAATTGTGCTGTGTGCCTTGTGGAGGGGACTTCCATGGAAAGTCCCCGGCTGCTTGTGCCCTGGCTACAAGGAAAGCAAACATGTCACATCTTGCTATGTGAAAGGGGAAGGGTGGCAAGAGGAAAGTGACCCTAAAAGTCCTTCCTGTGGCTTATTTGCAGCAATTCTATATTTACAATGTGCCTAAAAAAGCATTCATCCAAATCTGTTTGGCAAGCTAGTTATCAGTTCCAGGCCAAAGACTTTATTTACGTATCTAGTCCCCACTGATTGGAAAAGATGAAGTAATTAGGAAAGAACAGGATGGACAGATAAAAATGAGTCAATGAGAGCTTTACTTTTAAAATAGCTCTTTCTTCATTATTTTATGTTTTACCCTAAAGCCACGCCTGGTCCCTGAGCACAGATGTGAGTGTTTGAATCCTCTTTCTTCACTCTCCCCATGCCAAGTTCAGCATTTGCCCCAAGCCCTTGCGCCTGAAAGGGATGCCCAGGCACCAGGGTGGGCATCAAACAACCCCAACAGCTTTCAGCAACCTCGCTGCATGGTTGGTTGGTATCCTTTCTCGCTCGAGGGTTGGTTTGCCGAAGTGCAAGACACTGTGAGCATACCGTAGCTTTGCTGCTTGTGTGTTTGTGTGTGTGTGAGTGTGTGTGTGTGTGAGTGCACACACGTGCGCACTACAGCACGTAACAGCGCTGAGGCTGGGGGATGTTGCTGTACTGCTGCAGCAGCCGGCCTCTGCTGGGCGCATCCCTGCTCATCTGTCCATCCAGCTCAAACCATCTGCTGCTCTGCAGCCACTGGTGTCTCTCCTCCAAGGACATTCAACAGTGTTTCCTAAGAGAACGGAAGGAACCCTTGGGAAACTACTGCCCTTCCCCCGTTGCAGTCTGGTACGTCCTCTAGAGTGGCCCCAGCTGTTTTCGTTGTTGTCCCTGTATTTAAACAGAATTTAGAAGAAAAAATCTGTACCTCTCTTAATCTCTACTGTCATTTGAAGTTTCCTCTCATCCCTTAAAGACTTGTACACAGTTCTAAGCCAGAAGACAACATCTTACAAAGATGAACCCTAAACCCACCGCCCCCAGTGATAATCAGGTAAGCATACCCCATTCTCCCTTAGATCCTTCCCAGTTCTTTTTTTTTTTTCCTGACCTCTATCCAAATCTCAGAAATTATATGTTTTGAAGGTCAGCGGGCTTGTATATACTGAACTAGCTGATTTGGGATAGAGCAGCAGGCTGAATTCCAGCATCGCAGCCTGCTGCTGGGTCTCCCTGCCTGCCTGTAGTCTGAGATCTACAGCTCAGCCTTCTGCAGCACAAATGGGGAGAGAGACAATAATTTATATGGAAGGGTAATTGGTCCCTCTTGCAGATCACTGGTTCCGTGCTTCTGGTAAGACATCCATCACCAACCAGTTTCTATCTTCAGATGGTTTTAATGCAATGTGTGTCTCCCTCTTCGGCCAAAAATATTGCAGTGACCTTCTCTTGAGATGGCTACAGCCTGGGCATCATTAGCAAGATCCACACCTGAAAGGAAAGCCTGTAGTTTTTTGATCAAGCAAAGGTGAAAAACCACTGGTGTGGCTAAAGCTGCCACTAAAAGCATCTGTTGATATAAGAAGCAATAAAAACCCATAAACCATGAACAGGTAGCAGATGCACAGTCTTGGTTGGCTGGTCAGTGCAAACCCTGCCAGCTTCAAGCTCTTTTCCAAGCCCGTCGGCAGTGTTTCTGTCTCATGTGGGCTGAACTTTGGATTTCTCATTCTTTGTCAAACTACTCCTGCTG
>NW_009260775.1:225387-283994 GCF_000687185.1 Egretta garzetta
GAATCAATGTCAACCAGAAACATATAAAGGGGCACCATGTGTTGACTCCATGAGAGGCGCTGAACTCAGGGACTGGCCATACCAAGTCTTATCCTACGAAAGACTGGCATCGTGTTAATGAACAATTTCCTGATGGACTCCTCTCAGCAACTGCATGAGTGTGTTCTATTTTGTCCTGTATTACATGCCAGAGACCAGGCAGATCTCGGCTGGATGCAAAAAAGGAAGTGGAAAAAGGTGTGGCCGTATCATCTTCTGTGCACTTTCCTTATGCCTGACTAACAGACATTAAGTCCAAATCTTTCCTGTGGCATCATTCAGTTGAACATCTTTACTTGATTAAACCATAAGTGATCAATGTGTTGTCTTCCAAGGGTAGCGCAACAGTCCAAACTGATGAGGTGGAACCTATTCTTCCTTAGAGGTTTGGCTCCCTGAAAAAAAACAGTGGTGGCAAGAAGGAAATCTGAAATGAAACTTCTTGATCGGGCCCCACTTCTTCCCAGCTGGCTCACTGTTCTCAGGATGCAAGGGCTATATCCGTACCACCAGACTAACCACTCCCGGGACTAATTTTGGCAGGGGACGAGCCACCTTCATGGGATTACTCTCTCTCTCCCCCCGCAGCGCAGAGTGGCTGCAGGCAGGCAGCTGGGAATGGTCTCTGGGCTGCGCTAACTCCCAAACCACACCTGTGGACTGGTGATATTAGGATGTGCCAAAGGCTTGCCAGAAACTGTTCTAATAAATTAACAATACAGCTGATCAAGTTTCAGGGACCAGGAATGTTCCTTGGCACTGTAATAGATATACCATAGTAGATACAGCCAAGCAGCCCATGTTCTGGACAAAAAATCTCTGTATTTTCAGCTGAGAGCAACTGTTCTCTGATGTCTTAGACACCCTTGCTTGGGATTTCTAAGGTATGCTAGAAGCTGCCACATCAACACACCGCAAAACTAGTTAGATACCTTGTCCGTGTTGGACATTCCTAGTCAGTAACTTACCCTCCATTTAATCTTATTCCATTTCATCTCCTGGCTTTAACCATAGACAAACTCAATGTTTGCAGTCCACGAGGAGTTTAAATTATACTGCTGATACTGAAATTACAGCATTCATGCTTTAAATTATACTTCCAACTTGGACGTTACCTTTTCTTACAACATCAGGATCACACCCATGGGGCTTTTCTTTTCTGCATTCGGTCATCGAGTGAAAATGCTTTCCTGCTGCCTGACCCACTCGATCTGCTGCGATGGGCAGGGCGGCGCGATCGTGTGTCAGAGCCCCGAGCCCAGGCGGTGCCTTCGGGGGGTGTTGTTACCGTGCTGAAACTGCCGTCGCTCCTGTGCTCTCAGCACCACGTGACGGGAATTACGTTGTGTTTGACAAATCCTGCCGGCTGTAAATTACTTTGTACACCTAAATGGTACATGAGTAAGGCCTAATAATAGCAAGAGCAAAAGCTGCTCCCGAACACTTCTATGCATCATTCATAAGAGTAAGAGAGCTCACTGTTCAGTTCTGCTCTTGATCTTGAGTATACTTCTTGCCGGGTGGTTTTTACTAGTCTGACTAACAGTGCAGGCAGAGCTGTACATACTCATTAGGAACTTGTTGTGCTTGGTATATGCTCAATCTCATGGGGGGTGACAAACTCCACTGGTGCCCCTTGTCCCTTGCCCTCCTCACCTCGCCCTGCTGACGGCTACTGGCAGGACAATCCCACCAGAACTTGTAGGCCATGGTGCAAACTGAGAGCTGCCACCCTGACTGCATTTACGGATTTTGAGGGTGGGAGAAATCCCTGCAAGTGCCATTTTAGTGTCTATAACCCTGGCAGATTAGTTTTCTAATGCATCTGTAAATGGGTACAGGATTTACTAATCATTTATTACCCACAACTCTCTAGCATGTTTATACGAAAGCCACAAATGTACTTTAGTGTGGATACAAAATGCTTAAATGTAGCATTACCTAAATGAACATCATTACCAGATGATAGGGTTTTTTTTAAGTTTATTTATTTATTATTTATTTTTCCCTTTCATATGACTGAATTTTCTTTTGCAGTCATTTAAAAATGAAACCTTTGAAGTTGCCATGGGTTCGGGCATTTGATTTCATGGGGTTGCAAGCAGGGCTGCCCCATTGCTCTATGAAGGAAGATCAGTATCTATCTACCCTGGTAGCTGGAAGGGAATCAGTTGACCCTGTGCAACTTTCCCTTTCATCATCCAATTTCCAGATTACTCTTTGGTGTAATCTGGAAATCAAAGATAACTGTTTATTGACTTGTCCATGCAGCCTGGGAACCATTTTAAACTTCTGGGTATTTCTTTAGGAATGTCTCTGGCAGGGCTGGTCTTCGGCACTGCAGAACAGCTTGATGGTCACTTGGCAGGCAACAGTTGTGGGGTGTTTTCTGGATCTGTTTCTCACCTGCCAACATCTACTTGATAAAACTTGGGAGCAAAAGTAGTCTTTCAGTTCAGCTGTGCGTTGCGCACCATTAAGCTGGCCATGATACCGCATCCTTATGACGGAAAATGACCATGCGAGATAATGGAGCTGGTGTATCTTTTTCTGTTCTTGCGTTGTAATTCTGAGGGTGCAAAAATCCTCATGAGCTGCACCTACCTCACCTCTTCCTGCCAGAGGAGCCCTTCACTGTGTTTCCTTTAGCAAGCACTGTGTTGCTGAGGAGGTAAGCGATGTCCCTCAGCTGTCCTGCCATGGGACGGAGCTGATTTTCTTAGGCAGCTTCACTGAGCAAGTGCTCAGACAACAAAGTATTATCAAAATTAGTGCAACTGTCACCTCTGTTGATGGTCTTGGCACAGAGGCTAAGGACTGAAAAGGTCTGGAAGCTGAAATTCCAGAGAAATTTTGAATGTGAAGCATTAATTACATAGACAGGGTCTTCTCTTTTGCTGTACACTGTACTGAAATTCAGGCAAGGACCAACCTGGGTCAGGAGAGAGACAGTCAGGGCCTTTCCCCCCTCACAGCATCCCAGCTGGTGTGTTGTCCTTTCTCGTGGGCATACAGGACAGTTGCTGTGCTAGGCTGCAAGGTCCCTCCCCGTTTGCAGCAGGGTTGCATTCATCCCAGGTGCTTCCAGTTTGGCAGAGCAAATCCGATTCTTTCCTCACCACGGCAGAATGTACCACTTGTGATGCTTAGGTCTTTTTGCAAATCACCTGTGGTGAAAAAGCAAGGCTGCCCGTTTCCAAGAAAGTGAAGCTGACAAACAGAAATGGATAATCTGTCCTTCAGGTGAGCTTTCTTTGCAGTACAATGTGCTAGCTACCGGAGCCTTGTGGAGAAGAATGGTACGAATTGCATGGTCAGGGACTTCATAATTCTTAGAAATGAATCATTGTTGTCAGAGTTTCTATGGGAACGGAGAAATAAATGAATGTTTAGGCTATTTTCAAATGAATTCTATCAGAAGATCCAAAGGTTGTGCAATGGCTAGAAGTATACAAAGAAATAAAACATTATATTATTTGGATTTCGCTAGTTACTGTTACTGGGTTTTTTTGAAAAGTATGTTTTAGGCAGCTTAGTCACAAAACATTTAACTCGACAGAAGACAAACAGGACATTTGGCTGTAAGTTCAGAACAATGAACTCATGAGGTTTATTTTTACATGCAACTTCGACTTGGATGTGTGCCATGTAACACAAAAAAACCAGTTACCACTTAATGCCCTTTTTTTCCTTTCTTGAAGTGATGAGGGCATCTGGATCCCATTTTAAATTGCAAACTAGGCTTTTTAGCTTTTTAAAACAATTTGCATAGCTTGAGCTAATTAATGCTTTGGTTGATGTGTAGGCAGTAAAAGACAACATGACCCCAAGCATGAGAGAGGTGAAGGAGAACTGCATGGATTTTGGCATTTCCTAACTTTGGACAGCTTGAATTGGCTACCCGAACATTTCGATGTGAGCAGGGTATACGCACAGCGGATGTCACAAAGTAATACCAGAAGGAGACCCCCAGGATAAGCTACGCATGTTTCCCAGCATCACAAATAAATGTTCGCAGATCCTAAATACGCAGCCTTGCTACCTTGAGCAAAGCCAACAGCCTCAGCCAGATGCATCCATCCCTCGTGAGTTAAGAGCTGTTCACTGCAGTCCCTGAAGCACATGTGAGCTCCTGATGCCAGAGGCCTAATTTCTGTGATCTGCACAATTTCTGCTGATATTGGGCTGACGTCCCTCAGTTCCAGCTGGCCGGACCAGCACTGGCCAATGCCCAGCCCATTTCCTCTCAGGTTTTGGAGTGATGGTTTCCTCTCTCCAATGAAACTCAAGTCTCTGCAAGCAACCCTCTGGTTATGTTCAAGAATGACACTTCTCCAGCCCAAATAAAATGCAGTGTCTTATGGCTGAACTATCATTGGAGCTGCAGGTGCTGCAAGGAATCAGAAGCCTTCAGTCATACCAAATAATGGAAACCAGGAGAATTTCTACTCAAGCCAAATCCAGCTTGCATGAAAATGAGGAAACCTGAACTATACCCTTCCAAACCTTGGTGTCAGGTGCATATTCCCAAAAGGGATGGCTTGGATTAGGTTTTGCCCAGATTATGGCACTTTGCAGTACTGTGGTGAGGTTGGCTGGAGGAGGGATTGCCTAGCCAGAGTGCGGTGCTATAGACCAGTGTGGCGTTTCTGCAGAGCTGTGCAGGACCTCAATTCTCGACAAAACATTTTGGTTTCATGATACAGCTTGTTCTGCCAAAAGCATTCTGGCATTTTCATCGTGCTACCCTTCAACCTTCTGCAGCCTGCAATTCTTCACAGACAGCTTGGCTACAATTAGGGCTTTTTTCAGAAGATGGCAAAATGCATGCCTGAATCCCAAGAACTGGGGAAGGACTGTTACTTGAAGACAAAGTTGCTGGATGTTTTTAAGCTTGGACAGAAACGTCTTTGTTCCTTGTTCACAGAAACAGTTAAAATGATTTTTGTGAAATGTTCTGATGCATTTTTCTTTGAAGCAGATACTTGCCTGGCACCTGAGAGGGATGAGCCCCTGCAAGGACACTGTCAGGGGACAGAGGGGCTGGGGAACAGCTCTGCAAGAAAGCCTTGAGGTGGTGGTGCTGGTGGGCAGCTAGCTGAAGGTGAGCCTGTGGTGTGCCCTGGCAGCAAAGGCAGACAGCAGCTCCCTGAGCTGTGTGATCAGGGGTATGGCTCGAAGATCAAGGGAAGGGGTTGTCCCATTCTGTGCAGCACTTGTCAGAGCACATGTAGATACTGAGTCCAGTTTTGCGACCTGACACAGAGAAGATGTGGACAAACTGGAGAGAGCTCAGGGGAGGGCCCCCAAGGTGGTGGGGCTGGAGCACTTGCCCCATGAGGAGGGGCTAGGGGAGATGGGCTGGGTCAGCCTGGAGAAGGGATGACTTTGGGGCACCTAACAGCCCCCAGGACCCATAAGGGGTCATGGAGGAGATGGAGCTGGGCTCCTCACAGCAGTGCAGGGTGGGAGGGGGAGAAGAAGTGGGCACAAGCTGCAATGAGAGAGGTTCAGGCTGAGTATAGGGAGAAACTTTGTCCATGAGGCAGTGGAACAGGTCACCCTGAGCGGCTGTGCTGTCTCCATCCTTGGAGGGTTTCAAGCCCGCACTGGTCTGAGCCCTGAGCAGGAGAGTAGACTTGGGTCCCTCCCAGCCTGGTTTAGCCTATCGTGCTCTGATCTTAGTCAGCTGAAAATGGGGTCCTGCTCTAAACACACTTAACAAGCGGTAGTGCTGCCGACGCTGCCTACAGCAGCTGCCCTGAGCCTGAGGTCAGACAGCTCCCATGGCAAATATGATGGACAGCATCCAACCAGCAAATGGTGGGCCACCTTATTCTTCCTTTTTTTTGCTTTTTAAAGGTACTTGAGAAGCTTGTGAGGTCTGGGTGAGTCTTCCAAATAGAAACCTAACCACACAGATTCATCTGTGTAAAAACCATATACGGTCTTAAACAACTGTGCTCAGGTCAATGCAGTGTTACATTTTACTATCTGCTATTTGATACAGATTAGATTTGTAAATTGAGAAATACTGTAGTGGGCCTTGCCAGGGCTGAGCGATCCAAGAAATATTAAGTTTAAAGTCGATTCAGATCTGAACACTGGGGCTGTATCCGCAGTCTTGCACGCCATCCAGCTTTTCTTAGTATCTATCACTGTTACTATTTGTTATGACAGCTACATTATTTGTGAGGTAATGGAACATTATAAAACAAAGCAGAGCTGTTTAAAGTATCAAAATTCCCTCATTGTGAGTACTTTCGTCTTAGGTTTCATTATTTCTTGGGCCGTTCAGAATATACATTTGTATACTATAGACATGATAAATCTGTATATTAATCTTTGTGACCTGTGTTTGCCCTGGCTCACACGATCTCAGTATTTCCACAGTAAAAAACAACAGAAGACTCGATGTAGAAAATTCAAGGCATTTACTGTGTTTATAAAACTCACTACGGGCCTGATCTTGTAATTTCTTTACTTGGTTAAATTTTCATTATTCATCTGAGGACTGTCGCTGAAGTGTAACATTATGTGTAAGGGGCGGTTTGTAACATTAGGCCCCCGTGAGATGTTAACATTAGCAATGATCATCCCTGTCTTCCATCAAGTGGAGGAAGTCGTGGAAATGAAACAAGAAGTCCTTGTGGCAATTATTACTTTGGCTGGGGAAAGCCGGAGCATCATGCAGGGCAGCTGCAGGTGTGCTGGGGCTGGAGGGGGCTGGGAACAGCCCCATGCCCAACCCAGAGGCAAAGTGCCAAGTGAGGCAGCCTGCGGGAGCCTGGGCTTGGCCCCGCTGGAAGGGGACCAGGTGCCACAAAGCAACGCAGGGCACCTGGGGGGAAGATCTAGAGGGGAGTGAGGCAGCCGTGGGGGTCAGTATGAAAGGAGTGGCATTTTTAAGAGCTGCTCGTTGCTTTAATCCATGAAGTCAAGTCATCTACTGTTTATTCTTCTTATTCTTACTCCATTCTCATTCCACTATTATTATTATTATTATTATTATTATTATTATTATTCCTTTTATTATTCTATTTAGCTTGATACTTAATAAAGACAAGCAGTAACCAAAAAGGACACCTTCAAAGGCCTGGGTGCTCTGCATGCCCTCCCAGGGTAGATCCTTAACCTCCCTCCTCTCACTGTCAGCACCATCCAGGAGGAGTCAATGAAGGCTTTCATTGCCTCCCCATTAGGATGTAATGGCTAATTTGGAACAGCCTGTGTGTATGAGCAGCCCTGCAGCCCCTGCCTGCCCCCAGGAGGGGATGCAACGCCAGCAGCAGCTCCAGGATGTCCAGCCAGGGCTACAGGAGGGGAGTGGGCACTGGAAAGGGGGGGTTAGTGCTGGGGGGGTTGTAAAGGGGACCTGGCATGGGCTAGAAATCCCAACCTAGCCATTCCCACAAAACCTGAGAAAAAATCTGTATCCTCACTTGCTCTCAGGGGAAACAAAACAAGTCTCAGGTCTGGCCCTATCAATTTTCCTAGCCAAAACCATAAGAAAACAAACCAGGTTTATTAAGGACAGCTAGCTGCACCTTAGCTGTTACTTATCTATGAGAGGATGCAATAAATTGGATTAATCTGAGGAAAGAGGAGGAGAGATTATGCTTTCTGCTGCTGTTTTTTTAGCTTAGATAAGTACTAGATATTGCTAGATGCCTTCAAGTTTCAATTTTTAAATCTGTTGCCAAAAGGATGGATAAATGTATATGAGAGCCAGCATGACCACTGTGAATACTCTTGGCTATTTCATTTCACTTGCCCATCTTTTCTCCACTTCTGAGGTCTTGTTATCTCTAGTAGAAGAATTTATGCATACTGCCGATGGTTCTGTATTTGTGGGAGAAAAAAGAAAAGACATTTTTGACACATGAGAATGGTCACGTGAAGTCAAAGAAGACACAGAACTCTCCTGATTAATGTATTTGTATAAGTAATTATTTTGCAAACTGCCTCTGGAGATTAAAATTTAATAAGACAGGTGTCTTTTCTCTTTTAACCTCCTGTGCCATAAGGACAAATGCTCATGAATTTTCTTGACTCTCCTGAATTGACTCTCCTGAATAAAATTAATTACTTTTTAGAAACTGCTCTCTGGGAGACCTGATTCTCTTTTTATCTGTGCTGCTGACATACTCCTAACCTGTTGTTGATCCAAATTATTTCAGAATCTTCTTTTTCCTCAAAATCTGCTGCCTCTTTAAGAGAGATTTGTAAGAAGTAATGGCTCAGAAGCCCTTTCTGAGCTCCTCAAGTTTAAGAGCAGACTGCTGGCAAGGAACAGCAATCTCTGTGCTAGCAAGGGATGCGGTGCCATAGGAGTGAGTCAGGGTATGGGACGCATGCGTCTGTATGCCAAAACTAGGAATGGAAGTGGTGGGTAGGGGATAAGTGGTGTAACAGGGGTTTAGGAGCACTGCTGTGTCACCTAATTTATTATGGCATGGATTGCCAATCCTCTTGCAGCCCCCCCGTGAGCTTAACAGCCTTCTGGGTCTGGCACGAGCTTGTGCAGCTGCTCAAGGAACTCTCAGTGCGCTTACAGGGCAGATTTACAATGGAGCTTGGGCTTAGGCTGTGCTTGGATTTTCGGGACGCTGAAACTTGCCATTGCCATTATTGTAGAAGAAAGCAATAGAAAGGGGGATAATAAAAAGAACATTAGGAGAAACAAAGAGGTTCAGCAAAGGGGGGGAGAGGGCAACAGAAGATATATTAGGTAAAGACAGCCACGTTAATTCTAGGGGAGAGAAGGAGCAGCGAAGATGACTTCAGGACTGCCAGTCATCAGCAAATAGGAAGCACATGGAGCACTTAGTCCTTTATGCAGTGTGGGAGCCATTGCAGGAGGGTCCTGACGGTTTGAGACTTTTCTTAGGCCTGTACAAATCTGATAAATGCTGCAAGACCTAGTGGTGCTGTGGCTTACTTCTTGGTTCAGACCTCAGTGTCCCCATCAGGGGTAGCAGTAACCTACATAGGAATAAATATCTGGAGTAGAAGTTCTGGTTCAGTTTCCTCTGAAAGGAATCTGGTTTACGTATACCAGGGATGTTCTGCAGACTGGACCAATGCATGGTAAGTTGGGCCAGGCAGAGGATTTATTTCAAATCACCTTACTGCTCTGGACCACAGGAGCCTGCAGGCACAGTGCTTCTGCCGTGGACTGGCTAGCCCATATGAGTTAGGAGGTCAGAGTCTGAAGCAGTGAATTAAGCTGTTGCTTAAAATGGAGTTCATTACCATCTGTTTGCAAATACATTTTTTTTTTCTCTCAAAGAAACTTAAAATCAGTTAAAAAAATGACTTCCTGATAACAGTATTTATTTACATAGTCCTTAATTCAAAGCAGTTCAGCATGTTTCAGACTTAGAGGTGACTTACACCTCTTTCATAGCTTCATGCACTGTATGATCTTCAAATCTCCACGACGATCCCTGACCTCCACCAATATCCTCTCTCATTTTGCCCCATGGTGGAGAGGCTGTGCCAGCCATCTCATTCAGCACAGCAATAAACAGCCCCGCAAAGCTTTATTTGCTGGCTTTCAGCTGTTAGTTACTGGCTTCTAGCTCTGGCAGGTAGCAAGTTGCCACAAGCACAGCCATGGCTGATGCCTCTGTGTAGGGAGGACTGTGGGGTGCTAGCAGGCATGTTGTGCATGGCCTGGGTTTGCAAGCCCCTCTTCTAACCCTGCAGCTGAGTGGGCAACATCGGAGAACAAGACTGGTGCTGTAATCTTGCGCTGAGGGCTTCCCACTTAATTAGTATAGAAATGTAGCTCATTTGTGATGTTCAGAAATACTGAAGTTCATGCCTTTCCGGGAGAGATACGCTTTCAGTCTTTTAGAAAAAAAAGACAGCTTTATCTTTTCCTTGCACCAGCATGCAAAGAAGTTGTTTTGAAAAAGAAAATCTAATTAAAACCTGTTAACACAATCTTCACAGCTGAGTCACGTTCCCAGGTACCTCATGTCGTGTCAAACAATAAACATCTGACTCAAAGCGGAGGCTGCTGCTCCTGGGGTGCTCCTGAGCATGAGGTGCTGGGCTATTCATTATCGCAGTGCTTGAGACCCTTTTCACATCTCACCCTGAGCCTTCCTATCTCTGCAGATAATTTTGCTTTTCTTCTCCAGTTTCTTAAAATATTTCCCCTGTCTTCTTTCTGCTGAGATTCTTGGAACTGTGAGGGTCCTGGCGAATTGGTAGGTGCAGTTTGTTATAACTTGAATTGCAGGTGTTCAGAAGCAAACCTGGAGAGAGGGCATTTTGCCAGCAGCACTCTTCAGAGCAGAAGAAGCCCATGTTCCAGAATCTCATCTGCAGAAGGAAAATGGAAATAAAAAGAAAAGGATTTTATCTGGAAGAATAGCAAAATGACCAGAGCTCAATACTAGTGCTACTGCAAAGGCTACATAAAGCGTTGTGACCAGATGTGTATCATCTGTAGTTATATTATAATGGATGAAAAGTAACCACCATTTCATATGAAGATATTTTAAACTCACCTGGTTACACTGGAGCTGTTTTGTTTTTCCAGCATGGGATTAACATACTGTATTGACTGCTAGCTATTTTGGTATGTGGCTTCAGTGGTTTTGGTTTTTTTTTTTCCAATATCAATTTAAGACAGTAGTCATCAAAAATATACTCTATAATAACAGTGTAGTTATTTGACTGCTAGTCAGCTGGGTTTAAGTCCAACCTAAGGGTCAGATAAATCATAGGGAGTCATTCCACTTAGACAGATTCTGGGTCAGGTACTATAGCTTATGTCGTTGATATTAAAATATCTTCCTAGTGTGTCACACAAGCTGTCACAATTTTATGTGGGGACAGATCACAATTTCACACTATTTCTGTGCAAGTATCTATAGTGCAGACATATATATGCTAACAAAATATTAATTGCTACTTTTTACAAATTTGACACAAGGAAACATGAATTTATAGATCAATATTGTACCATAAACCCCCTAGTAGGATATAGTCTATGTCTTTGTTTCTGTGGTTTTCTCATTTTCTAAAGAATAAAGATTGGAATTGTTAAAATCCTTTAAAAAAGGCATTTTCCTACTAATCCAGTTTCAACGGGAGTATCATATTGAGCTGTAAAACAAAAGAGATGCAATCCAGAATGGATTAGCAAACATAAATACACCCAGAGACCATGAGATCCCAGTTTGTCAGGGATGGTGGACAAAGGCGCATGGTAATGCACAAATACTCATCTCCTGCACTAGAGACCTGATGTGCTGGAAAGCTAATGGGATTGATGCAAAAGGGCAATGTGGAAAGAATTGGCCAAGTTCCTGCAGCCGTAGTTATGTGTTTGATGTGCAGTGACATTATACTTGTGGAAATAAATTATTTAGGTCGGTCTGAGGGGGTCAGCAGAAAAATTCCTGTGGCTAGACATGAATTGTCTTCTGACACTTAAAGTACCTTTTCTGTTTGTTTGGCGTTTTTCTTTTTTCAATTCCTGTTCTGTTTTATCTGTGAAAGTGGTACTAGACCCCAGTACTCAGTGTTCAGGTGCTCCTAGATCTGGCTGACAGATGACACTTTTGCACAAGGGGAGAGAACTGCTCAGGCTGCATCTACAGTGGTTTTTCGCATTTGATGGCAGGAAAGGGCTGTCTGTTTTCCATGAATAGCGGCATGGTTATGATTAGATTGTTCTTTAGGTGCTGTCACAGTGTGGGCTGGTCCTTTAAAAGATTTGGGTTAAACTTTCCCCATAGTCTTTTTAGCCTCAACAGAGTCTGGCCTAGGGAATGAGAGTTTAGGAATCAATATCTGTATCTATATAGTAACTGGTGTAAATGCATTTGGATTTGCAGTCATGATCTGTTTGTGGTATGTATGTCTGAAAAAATGTTGGTTTAATTCCCAAGTTATATGCGTTATTTTTTAAATATGTGCTTAGCATTTTTTTAAACCAGAAATGGGAGGTTGATGTCCATAATGACTGTCAAAAAGACCTAGACATTTCCTAATATTTATAGAGGATGTGCATTATACACGACTGCTAACATAAAAATCTAGCTCTGTGCAAGGACTGACAAAAAATATGTCTCTTCTCGCGGGCAGGAGCCTAGCCTAGAATATATTTTTCTCCTATTTGTATCTCTAAAGAGCTAAATCTGTGGTTACGAGGAGTGCTTTCTGCACAGCTCCTTCCCCCAGTACTTGTGTATTCCTCAAGTGTCCTTGACTTGTCCTTGAGTCTTTCTCAAAGGATGTTCTTCCCCGTCCACCCCAAGAGCAGACCAACCTGCAGCTGCGTAGGCTACACGTTAGATTTTAATTTCATTCAGTTGCAATATTTGTCATTCACTGTGTTTCAAGTAATTTTTTCCTATTTTTTTATGTATGAAAGTGTTTTACATTGTTGGGTAACATTTGGTTTAGAGCAGGATGTGGGAGTAAGAGGACAAAACAGTCATACGCCTCTGTGAGACTTCAGCCAGCCAGGACTCTGGTGGATAGAAGAGACAAGATTTCTGGGATTTTCAGCCTGCTGTGGTGTGCACAGAATTAATCATTTTTTATATTTCAGTCCTCGAAAGTTTGGTTTAATATGTACCTGATGCAACTGGGCTATGGGCTCCACTAATTCTAGTTACCTTGCAGTTAGTCAGAGATAGAAAAAAATTATAATACTGGTAACGTTGAGCTTTCTGTTTAAGCCAGTTGCTCCAGGGAAGTGAATGTTCTCTCCTCTTGAAGGAAATTGCTCCAATTTAGAGGCTTTAAATGTTTAATCATTTGTTACTTGTTTCATTTGCAAATACTGCTGATGGTTGTGTTGTTTATCTAGAGTGCCTCTCTGAGAAATTAGAAGCGGTTAAAAATTCTCTTAAAGTTTTTCTGAAGACAAAGAAGAACTCATGAATTGTCTTGTAAGATTTTTTTTCTACCCGAGCTAGACTGCTAAAATTGACATTTGACAGGTAAATTAATAAAAGAGGGCAGCTAGTTTCTGTCTGTTGGTAATTTGAATTTCTGTACAGTGGATGAAATTTTGCTCTCCGGTATGAAGACATACATTTAGAAAGTATAAGCCAAGTCATCTGAGAGTCTGCTGTAAAACTGCTGTGAGAGCAGTTTGGATGATTTCACAGGATTATTTGGCCCATGATAGTATAAAAGTGGAACCAACAATAAATTCGGATAGCTTTAGCTTATCTAAGAGCACTGGAGAGAAAGGAAGACAGGAACTGCTGACCCTATGTACAAGCAGCCGTCCTGACTCCTTTGTACTGAGTCCTGCCAGTTGCGTTGGCAATCAATGCCTAATGGAGATTACATAATAATACAAATGACTGTAGCATTATATATCGAGGCCCTTCTCTTTTGGGTTTAATGTGTAGGCCAGCTATAGTGGTTGACCAGTTTTCTTTTACTACTTTTGGTTTGCTCATGTTAGGAAGGAGTGATGTAAGGTAGCCATCCCACTTTTAATTATTGGTCTGTCGCTCTTTATTTTCAAATTCCTCCTTAAAAATCAGTTTTGAAAAATCACCACTATTCCATGGGTGAGGCTGATTTTTAGCCAGAGCAGTCGGTAGTTGTCTCACTGCTGAGAACCAGTGGATAGACTGCGAGTAGTAAAGACCAGAGAAAAACATCTTTTCTTGGGACAAGCCTGTCCTAAAGACTGTTGAAATGAAAGGTCCCCTTAATCTCCCTCCTCTTTAGGTCAGGTTCTGATAATGCGGGTGCTGGTCTCCAGGGACAGCACATGGGCTCTGGCCTTGAGGAAGGGTAAAATAAGGCTATCTCAGTCTGGTCCTTACTCTCACCTCTTAGGCCAAAGCGCTGTTGTAACTCTCCCTGCAGGCAGAGCTCCCCTTCTCTCTCCCGCCGCAGCCATACCTCTGAACCACACCAGGCATCGCAACTTGCTGCCAGCTGCAACTGGACCTGGGCACATAAATGAGTGCAGCTGTGGGGGTTTTCCACCCCTGCTCTAAGCTAGCTGGACGTGTCGGCGTTGGGACTGCACAGACCGTGCCTGCCTTGCTGGCTGCCTTGCAGCTCAGGTAAAGCAGCCGCTGAGCTGCTTGTGCCCATCCTGCTAGGAGGCATCTTCAATTTATTCGCTTTCCACCGTTATGTCGAAGCTTGATGTCCTCTGAAAAAAGAGGATTTAGTAATGCTTCCTCTGCTTCTCCCTTCCTCCTTCCTTCTCTCTAAATAAGTACGTTCTTAGGATAGATACAGATAGATCGAGAGCTCTAGAACTGCTTATGCAAGTCTAAGGGGGTGTCTTCACTCTGCTTTCCCAAGGGAATAAACCAATAAAGGAATATGTTTCAGTGTTTCATTGCATTGGTCATTCGCATTAACGATGTGTTTTTCCTCTGTGTAAACCTAATGGTTCCCATGGTACTTTTTCCTGGTGTTTTTGGCAAAAATTTCCTCCCTCTGCTGCTGCCCAAGCTGTGGTCATACTGAGCTGTTGCCGCCTTCTCTAGGAAATAGCTATGTCTGCATTGTGCATGTGTAGTCTGCTAATATATAATGGAAACTTACAGGAAGAAAGAGACAACAGAAATGTAAGACTTACTACCTTCCTTTACAAGGAAAGTTTCCAAGCTCTAATGCAAGGGTATACAAGCACGTTGAAGCGGGACTAATTTTGGGACTGGATTAGAGCAAAAAGAAGACATGCAATGTGTATATTGTTCTGGTCCCAGCAGATAGTTCACAGGCATAAACACTGGGACCAAAAATAGTCAAGTCAAGCTCAGTGTTATTTTATATAACCACTTAATGTGCTACCTTTTCTCACCATACCCTCAAATCAAAAGGCAGCAATTCCGCTTCCAGCTATGCTGTATTTTATTCTGTGTTCTGGGTTTCCTGGGATATAACCATCCTTTTTCAGCGGTGCGCTGCTTGCTGTCGTGACGACTGCTGCAGCCCTTGCTGCATGGCCTTATTTGTGCAGATGCCAGCTATTTGTTCAAATGCACGTAGTGTACTTTGTCCGCCTGCCTTTGGCCACTAAACCTGTATGAATATAGCAATCGGTTTGCTGAGGCTTCATTCCAGCCTTGCTACATTCCTCCTGAAAATTTGCTGTGTGACAGAAAGAAAGCACGAAGTTAAGTATTTCTAGCAGGGACCAAGGAATGCTATTAAAGAAAAAAAATGATCATACCCCTGGAGAGTCAGTTATTCCGAGAATCGTGCTTACTTTTGCCTTCTAGATATGGGTTTAGAAAATAATTATAGTCATCCTCATAAAGCACCTTTTTACAACATGGTTTCACCAAGTGATATGAGTTAGCATTGAACAACATTTAGTCACACACATAGCCAAAGAGGGCACGGATGATTATTTCTGTCTTAAAAAAAATACATGCTGTGAATTGTTTAAGTGTTTGGGAAAAAATTTCACTTCTGTTCAGGTTTATAAAATCTAGTTCATTGTGTTTAATCACACTGTTTTTCATTTAAAATAATACAGCTTTAAAAGCTGAGGCAATAATCACTGAGAAAGCAATTTTAAAGGAAGTTTCTAGCCTTGGGAGACTTTCTTAACGCTTGGTGTTTGCTATATAATTAAGTATTTGGCACTTACCAGGTTTCATTTACAAAGCACTTTCTTTGTACTTTCTCTAATGGTATTAACAGAAAACTTGCAGTTTTGAGATACATCCTGCTCTATCAAGCAAGATGAAACCAAAGCTATGCCATTGTCTGTTTTCTGGTTCCTACATTTGAAGTGGTCTTTTTTCAGCCATTTTGAATACAAATGCATGTTGAATGGGAAATCCATGTGCGTCTTCAGCAATCCTGTAAGTGCTGACATACCCTGAACAGCGTTTCTGTTCCCATGTCTGGAAGACAAAGATAGAGAAAGATCATTTTATTGCTCAAGTATTTTCCTTTCTCTGGCTTCTATTTTCCTGACTGAAATCAATATTTCAGGGCTAATGGATGAGGACGTCTGCTGTTGCTGCCTAAAATGCTGACCTTGGCAATCAATATATTTAGCTTGGAGCATTCGTGATGTCAATTACTATGATAATACTTCAGCATTTACTGCCTGCAGAATGTCTGGGTTATTGGGTTAGAGTTCCTCCGCAACCTTATCTTTCCCACTTCCTTTCTTTTTATACTCTATGACTGCTGGGGACTCTGAACCCTTGAGCACAACTGTGTTAAGCAATTATTTTATTAGCACCGGATGAATGATGGGGTTTGTTTTGTTTTCTAATTTGTTGATCATTCTGAAAATGCAGAGGGACAAGCAAGCTGTTCTGAATAATACGATTCACTTCAACAGGAAGAGCTTTGTTCTGATGGCTTAAAATCTTTTCAAGCAGATTTGGAAGATTTCTATTAACAAATGAGGTAAAGTTTGCCATGAGCTTATTACATACTGAAGAAACAGGACACCTTTTTGAAGAGAACTCTGAAACATTTGACTTAATTTTTTTCATTGTGCTCTGTAACAAGTGAGTAATTTGGTTGTATCTAAATGAGTTTAGTCCCACCGATTGTACTTTTTTTCTTTCTCCAAAAATTATTTAAGAAACACCACATAGCCCAGTATTTGAATGCTAGTCATTTCCAACTGGTTTCAAAATGGCATCTTTCTCCCTTCTCGTCTTTGTTTTATTCAACGTGAACTGCCTGGTCTGTGGGTTTTTCCTGCTCTTGCCTGAACAGAATAGGCTTAAATACCATCATCCCTGCCAGCACTGGTGCTTTCTGTCTGTTGTCAGGTTGTTGCTGAGCTGCTGTACCAAATTACCCGGATGCAGTAACGACCTTGACCTTGACGTCAGACTGATCCTTGTGACCATAAAGGCTCTCAACAGATCTAAGAGATTATTGACCTCAGTCCAGAGCTTCAGTAAAGTTTGCCAGTCTCTGTAGAGCGTAACAGTACCTAGACCACTATAAATGATGGCTTTTTGTTCATAGGGCAGTCTTAAACTGCAGCATCTAATCTTATTAGACAAAATTAGGTCTGTCCTGGAGCTTTAAAACCTGTTTGCGGGGCTCTGGCTCACAAGTTGTCAATCAACTGAAACCTGTCAGAAAGGTTTACAAAGACTGACCATAAATTGCTAAAGAATGACAGCTATTGTACATGACTGCATTGCCTTCAGATCTGTCCAGATCTGCATTTTTTACGAATTAAAAGGAGTCTGTGGTTAGCAGAATAAATGCCTTGTCTGATAGAGGATTGAAGACAATTGTGGGTATTGACGTTATTCGTATTATATGGTGGGTTTTTTCAGAAGGACCAAAGATTGCTAAAATGAGACTGTGAAAAGGTATCATTCATGTGTGCTTGTATCAGCTGAAAAGTTTGTTCCTCAGTCCTGTAATAACCAATACCTTTGCACACATATGGCACTGTTTAAAGTGTTTTCAAATGCTTCTTATAATGCTGAATAAGCAAGGTCTGGCCTGAAGCCCTTCAAGGTAATTGAGAGCTTTTCCATTTACTTCAATGGGCTTTGGCTTAGGACATTAGTGAATTTAGTCTCCCCAAACCACTTGGGCTATTGTTATCCTCATATACTAGTAGAGAACTGAGACAAAAAAGTGAAATGACGTGCTGTCAGTCACACAACAAGCTGGCAAAGACAGCATAAGGACTAAGTGTTTTTGCTACTAGTCCAGTTATTCAACCACCTCTGCTCTCCAAAAAAAAAAAAAAGGGGGAAAAAAAGGTGGGGTTTTTTTTTGGTTTTTTTTTTTTTTGCTGGTCAAATAGCCCTGTGAATGGCCTGAGACTAAAGGGTCAAGCTTTCATTAGAAATAGGCTGTCCTAGCTAATGATATCTTGGATATGCCCTGGGCTCCCTGCGGTTTATTGCTTTGCTGGGGCCGTCGCTCACGTGGGATGCAGCGATGCGATCCTCCCTCCCTTGGCCTGCGCTGCAGTTTCCTGGTGCTGACAGGGATCACATCGGCAGCCATGAGTCATGCTCGGCACCCACCCTTGTGTGCTCTGAAGGTGCCCAGACAGAACTCGGAAACGGCCAGACTCCAGGAAAATATTTATTAGGTGATGCATTCAGGGAAAACAAAACAAATAATAATGCAACAACAGCCTACATACCTGCCCGCAAAAAAAAAAAAGGGGGGGAAAAAAAGGTGGGGTTTTTTTTGGTTTTTTTTTTTTTTGCTGGTCAAATAGCCCTGTGAATGGCCTGAGACTAAAGGGTCAAGCTTTCATTAGAAATAGGCTGTCCTAGCTAATGATATCTTGGATATGCCCTGGGCTCCCTGCGGTTTATTGCTTTGCTGGGGCCGTCGCTCACGTGGGATGCAGCGATGCGATCCTCCCTCCCTTGGCCTGCGCTGCAGTTTCCTGGTGCTGACAGGGATCACATCGGCAGCCATGAGTCATGCTCGGCACCCACCCTTGTGTGCTCTGAAGGTGCCCAGACAGAACTCGGAAACGGCCAGACTCCAGGAAAATATTTATTAGGTGATGCATTCAGGGAAAACAAAACAAATAATAATGCAACAACAGCCTACATACCTGCTTCTATCCTCTATGGCTTACCTTTGCCTGGGACTGTGAAGGTGCTCCACTTTGCTTATTCCTGTAATGTCCCCTTTTTGGCTTCGCAGTCTGTTCTCACCAGAACAAATTTCGCAGCATAAAGGAGAGCCAGGGTGCAGACACCTTCTTGGGCAGGAGACTTCTTGGGAGCTAGCAGTCTCCCTTGCAGTGGTGCTGCCTTCCCCTTGTGCCCCTCCTGCGGCAGTGGGACTGGGGACAGACCCCTCTCGGAGCTCCCATCAACCAGGTGACCCCTGCAGAGCTCTGTGTGATTTCTTGTACTGTACTTGTGATAACCCTAGCAGCTTGTGTTGTAATTTGTCTGATAATTCTCAATCTATACTTCTTAATCTTTCTGTTTTTTCTTTTTTTTTTTTTTTCCTCCTGTGGCTTTGTTTTCAGTTTCTGTCTTTTAGCCTGGGGGAGGGAGCCTGTTGCTCACTAGTGGCATGGCCTGGTAGATCTGCTAGCTTTGAGTACTCTGCAGTACCCGAGGATGCTATTCCCCTCTGAGATAGATATGCTTATTGCCTTTTTTTTTTTTTTTTGTATGACTGAAGAGTACAATGCGTCCAGCTCCATGTTCTTTTAGGTTGTCAGCCCTAGGCTGAGCAAATAGCACAGAGCAAAAGATTTCTTCTCGTCAGATCCCCTCCAAGCCCAACTGGTCACACACACATGAATCCTTTGCTATCTGGAAAGAAGAAAAAGGTGGTTTCTGATAACGTTACTTCTTCAAGTTGTTCCCGGGGGCATACTTAGGTGTTCTCTGAGGTGAAGAGGGACTCATCCTATTTCCATGTTGACATGAGACGGCTCTGCTGGTGCTGGCTGTATGGACTAGTCAGGTATGTCAAAAGAGAAAAGGAAGCATATGCAGCCAAAGGCTACAAAGCCCTGGAGCTTATTCACCTTCCTTCCTTGACCTCCATACTGATTTGATTTGAGGCTACCTCATCACTATATTGAACGTGATTTACATGGCTCATTAATTAATAAGCCAAAATGATATTAAGCAGCCATGACTGCACTGTTAACTAATGGGTCTGTCAGGTTCTCACTGAAGTCTTTAGGGATAACACCCAAGGGGCAGAACATAGATTAATTCCATTCATATCAACTGTCACTACCTAAATGGTATGACCTAACTGATGGGTCATAATTGCTTATAGGCCATTGTGACCAGGTCCTAAATTTGGCAAAGAAAAAGAAGGTCTGAATTCTGCTGACCTGGAAGGCCTTGATAGAAACTGTCAAAGGCTTAAGGGCACAATCTTCAGCTTTGTCTGATATTTTGTACATATTTGAGCTGCAACGTTGAGAAAGCTCTGGAAGGCAAGAGTCTTTACTTAAAATATTGTGGGAGGAAGAGTTTAACATGTGCTTGTGCAGGGACATAACAGATGCTGAGATCTGAATAAAAAAAGCCTAGGTAACAACAACCAGATATAAAACTAACAGAAGGTCTGCAGGGGAACTGGCCAGCCCAGAATATCAGCGTTTTCTCTAAAGTCTTTTATTTCCTGGTCACTGTTGGAGTTTCAATCGAAATCACGGGCAACCCTTGAATGACAGTCCCATTTCTGCAAATAGAGAATAGTAATTGGAAACTGTTCTCCTGGAAAACCATTTAAAATCCTAGTGAGTCGAATAAATATTTTTACCTTTTCCTTTTAGAAGTGCTTTGCCTGGTCTAGGGAAGGAATAAAGCAGAAATAAAGCAATATCCTGCATTTGCCCTCTCTCTGTGAATGGCTGTCATTTGAAAGGGTGATGACTACAGACCGTACTTTTAGAGTAGGTTTGTCTAGATCACAGCAGTACAAGATTTAGAGTGGGTTTAGCAGACAGTCACTTTATCCTATTGAACATACGTGTTAAAGTTATCACTTAAAATATTACTGGATAAATCCTGTTACTGCTTCCACATTTATGTATCTTGGAATAGTCATAGCAAAATAGAGAAGTTTTTTCATCAATTTTTTTTTTACTCTCTTTAGATCTTTGTAGTCTCTGTCATAAGTGAATCCAGTCATGGTGTTTTCTGATGTGATGCTTCAGGATGTAGCTGCTTAAAGTATCAGGCGATATGGGTGTCAAACCTGTATTTGAACCTAAAGACAGCCTCTTGCTACAGCTGTCTTCACAGATGTGAAGTTAGGCCCCACAAATTGGGTCAGCCTGTGAATTTTCCCAGTTTACAGTGTCCCAAATGCAACCTTTTTGTCATAGTATCAAACTGAAAAAAAAAAACCCAATCCTAATTCTTTTATTATCTAGGACAAAGGCATTGCATTTCTCAATGATTTGAAAGATCTCCGTGATTTCAAGATTTACAACGGCTTACCCGCTGCTTTCTACGTACTAGAGCCAAGTTCCAGATCTAGGTCAGATCTTTATAGCACTTCTAATACATAAAGATATGCTGTTATTAAGGTTAATCAGGTTGTTACATGTTTTAATCCCCAGTCAGAGCAAGAAGTGTCTGTGCCAGCACAGTGCCACTGAGCCTTCATTGTTACTGGCTGCACTGGGATCAATGGTATTTCATAGTAAGAGAAACCAGGAGAAGAGGTAGAAAGCAACAAGAAGAGTTTCCAGCAATTATACTGAAAGCTGAGCAGACTTAAGTTGTTTTGAGTCACTAAGGTTAGCCAGGTTGAAATATTCATCTTCTCCTCTTAATTTGATTTACAACCATTCATGTTACAGAGTGAATTGCATTTGCTCTGTAAGCATCATTTTGTTCAACGGGGCAAATGCGTATTAACACTGCCACAGTAATTGCTCAAAAGGCATTATATTATGTTTTTTGAAACTGCCTACAGATGCCATTTAACACCTCACAGTACTAGACTAAACACAAAATAAATACCAATCCTTCTCTTAATGGCTTAATGATTTCAACATGTAGTGAGAGATGAAAGGCAGTGAGAGGAATAAAAGGGAGAAGAGATGAAACAACGTGTTGAGTAAATAGGTGGACGTTACAATTGCATTGGTTCAAGCTTATCAGAGGGAAGTGGAAGAAGTGAGGGGGCTGGAGCCATCTCTCCGTTTGCTTTGCCTAGTGCTACTTGTACTCCAGTCTCATGAGAGAGGAGACTGCAGTGCAGTTTATCTGCCTACCAGCAGCCCAACCATGCCTGACTGAACTGGTATTTCATGTACTTTTGCAATAAGAAAGGTTGCATCCATTGTCTCTGGCCAACATCTAGATGTAGTACAGGCGAGACTGTGTAAAACAAGAAAGGTTTTTTTGATGTAACTAATGCTACTTTTCCATTATCAGAAGTAAAGTAGAACTTGGAATGAGATCGAGTCCACCTGCATTTTTTGTCTTGTGAAGCAGCCCTCCTGAAGCAAGTGCCTGACTTCCATACTCAGTGGATGAAGGCATCCAGGTTCCTCTTTGGAGGAAGACCCTACCTGCCTTAGGCTGTGGCTTCTCTGATACCAAAGGTATGAAGAAATCCCATGGCTTTGCCACCCTTCTCTAGCTCTTGGTTGGAAGAAGCAATATTGTTGTATCTAACTTCTGAGGTGGAAACGAAGCCCAGAGAAGGCACGCTTGGCATGTTCAGGGCTGTCCGAATTAGTTCTGAACACAGTCGCTCCCAAGCAAGGACACCTGGAGCTCTGGAGCCTTCTGCCTTACCCATGCCTTACCCATTAAAGAATGAGTCTTTAATTGTGGCCGTATTTTCCAGCTGAATAACTAGAGAACAGCAAGGTTTTGTGACTTGGCTTTGTGAGCTCTGCAGCTTACTGGGCAATGCCCTGTTAGCTCAAAAGAGCTGTGTGGCTGACAGCCACAATTTTGACACCTAAGGCTTGAAAATGCATTTTAAAATGACTCATATCTATCTTTCAGAGCAAAGGTAGGCTGTTCCATGAATATGTGAAAGGTTTATTTAGCTGTGTAGTGACTGTATCTATCCTTCTAAATTGCTTAATTCATCTACATTTCTAAATTCTTAATTACCAAAGCAAAGACAGTGGAATGATGTATTTCTGCTACATAGTTAGGTCTGACTCATCTTGGCGCTTCTGGATGAATAAGATCCAGTGTTCCTGTTAAAGGATGCTTTCTATGACCCAGCCATCAGAGAAGAGTGATGCGTTACTGAGGATTTTCACTGGTAGGTACTCTCTGTAGTAATTGCACAGCTACTAAGAGAGATAATTGTTGCTTTCCAGATGTTACTGCTGTGGTCAGGGCCCCTTGCTCCCACTCTCTTTTTAAATTTAATTCTCCTCTGAACCTTCCTTTTCATTAATTTAAAATTATGAAAGTAGTTTCTATATTAAGCTACACAAAAGAAAGACAAACAAAAACTGTTTTAAAAGCCTGACTGATTTTGAGCCTTATGGAAGCGTAGCGAGGGTAGCTACCTAACAAAGCGTGCCTACTGAACGCTTAGACAACTCGCATACTTAGAGGGAAAGCAGAACTGAGATTACTGTACTTTTTACATGATTCACAAATAGCAAGCAGAGGGAGCAAACAAAAGCACATTTCATCGCTCCAGCAGCGTTAACTCTGACCAGAACAGACAGGTTTTCAGCCTCTATCTCCATGGTATGTCTCTGGAAAAAGAAAACCGAGAGGCATTCTGCAAAGTCATGGGGAGGAAGTGCTCCTGGTTCATTGTGCTTCCTCGCACGCCTGAAGGCACTCTGTGTGCGAGCATTTGCAAGAACAGACCATATGTTAATGATGGACTTACCAACCTCAAAGCCAAGTCCAGATGCTATGAGCCACCAGTATTACCTTTCTTTTGTGCACTGTGTTATTGCCTGAACAAACCCCATCATTTCAGAAAATGTCAGGTACAAGTATCGTATCAGGATCGAAATGGGGAAAGTCAGCTCATACATTTACCACAAAGCCATTAGGATAAAATGTGTATGTACTGAAATCAAGATAAAAATAATATATACACGTATCCACAAGCCAAAAGTATGATGTTCTATTATGATGAAAAATGCTTGAAAAACATTAAGAATAACAAAGCAGATTCTTTCCTACCATAAAAAGCTTTGCTCAACACAGGAGGGCTTTTGTGACTGCTGGAAAATATGAGAAAGGTAAACAGAGTACAGTGATATCACCCAGACATTTTGAAACGAGGTTTTGGGTTTTCAGACTGTAATTGGGCTGCATATTGGATTTGTATGAGTACTGTAAAGCGAACATATCTGGACGATAGGTGAATAAGCTGGTACTTTTTATCTTTCAGTGATTTTCTCGTGGTTTTTAATTTAGTCATTTCCTCATCCCTTTTTTCTTGCAATGGCTTTGATAGTTCCCCATATATACTGCTTCTTTACCCCGCTGTTAGCCCTGAAAGGAATTGACAGGCCCCCTATCTGGCTTGCTAAGCTCTTGAAGCTTGCTGCATCCTGCATGTAGCATGTTTCTGATTACGCTGGCAGCACAGACATTTGAGCTCACAGCTGCTGCAGAGCTGCCAGATCAATACACCCACAAAGCACAGCGAGCCTTTTGTGTAGGCTCCGAAATCAGATTTCTCTTGTCTAGAGGGCAATCTGTAAAATAACATCTCCTAACGTGAAGTAGTCCTCCTGGAGCTTCGCTGAGATATGCATTTATCAGCGTATTTAACAAGGCACTAAGAAGCTCTCAAAGCTGAGTGACAAGAAGGGGTTTCCTTGCTTCGAATCAATGCCACCTCCCCCTCTGCCTCTCCCCACCACCACCCTAGACTCCACACATGATAGGCACAGCATATGTTTCTCCTTAGACTTGTCTGCAAAAATACTAAACCCTTAAAAGACGCATCAGTTGCAGACATAAACCTGTCAGAAAACAATTATCAGCTGCATCTCTTTGTGATCTTATTAAGTCACTTGGGTCCTGATAACCTTGCAGATACCCTCTGTAGTGGAAATAATCAAGGCAGAGATAATGCAATTTATTGATAAAGCAAGGAGTCTGACTGGGCCAGCTTGAAGCCCACTCAGCTGTTAATTTGGGGGGGGAACTGTTGTTAATTTCTGGGGTTTTTTTCTTTTTTTTTTTGTATTACTGATAGGACTCAATTTATACACTTTCCTTCCCTCTGATATGGACAAGCTAATTTTTTTCCCCTCCAACTACACTGAACATTTAGCTTTAGAGCTACTGTGCAGGAATTGTCAGCTTGGCAGCCAAGAGAAAGAAAGGGGAGTTGGGTACAGGGAAGGAACAACCACAGCACGTTGTGCAAAACATACCAAGACCATCCTCTTCCAGACATTTGTCCTACCACTTCACTGGGAATGGTTGTGTTAGGGGTGAGTCTTGCAGGAGTGCGTTGGCAACAGGACTTTAACTCTGTAAGGGCAAGAGAGTATAAATCCATACGAACTGAGATACAAAGAAAAGGGGATTGCATGTATAGGATTAAATGACTTTTTTAGCAATTTGGACTCAGCTTTTTTTAGCAATTTGGACTCATCTTTGCCTGCACTTTTTCACTCGTAAATTATTTCCTCAGGGATTGGATTTGGAGAATCAAATTTGACCAAATTTCACCTGACGGTGAAATTCAGCCTAATGATGGATTTTTCCACAGGAGAAACTCTTGCCCCAGAGAATGGAGGGTTGAAGCTTGAGGAAATTGCAGGACTCCACTTCTGAGAAAATGGCTAGGCTCAGCAAAAACATGGAAATATGACTTACATTAACTTCTGAGCAGTCCTTTTCACTCTGTTTTTGTTTTGAAGAGCAACCTTAAAAAAAGATGTTTTGCAAAGTGGTTTCAAAAATCTCTTAAAGGAAAAAAAATGTTAGGTTGAATAGCAGGACCTAACAGTGTCTTGGAAAGGCTTATGGAGAGGAGATCTAGGTTTCATACTGGGCGTGGGTGAAGGCTAGAACAGCTTTGCTTTGCACACTCACCATCAACCTGGCTAGAAGCAAGTGAGTTTGATTATGGCTGAAGGAAGGGGTTCCCATGGAAGAAGAAGAAAACTTAAAAGTTTTAAAAATTAGACTGTATGAATGTTTTTAATTGAGTCAAGGATGATGACTAATTTAGTAAGGCTTCAACAGGAGTAGAGGCCTGAGAAAACATCCGTTAGAAGAAAAGCATTGGAAACACTCTGAAATATGTATTCAGTAAGGTGGATCCATTTTTATCAGAGCTACAATTATGCAAACAATTTTATATTGTTTGTTAAAGATGCTCCATGGTTCTGCTTCCTTGTGTTATAGTAAGGCCTCTAAAAAAGGGACAATGCTAAGCAATATCTTTGCCTAGTTTCATGCTAGGAATTGTGGGAGGAATCTGTTCCTAACTGAAAGTCTAGGGCTGAGGATGCTTTGGATGCTTCATTTTCCCCAATTTGTGGGTTAAATTGGGAGCTAGCAACAGATTGATGAAAATCTCTGGAATTAAATATTTTCCTTTCTCTAACGCAGCAGAGTCAGCAGGGTGTGGGTCAACAGAGAGGAGCCCACGCCATGCTTGTTTGACTGATAGTTCCCAGTATGCCTCCTTCTGTCTTTGCAGCCTTCACCCCTACGGCCTTGTACCCCAGCACTGACCATAGCTTGTTTTGCTACACCCAGGTTTCCAGTTCCTTCTAGTTGTTTTCCGCATGATTTCTCTCGTATATCACTTCCAGTCAAAGAGCTTAGCCTTCTGTGGTAGTGAAGGATCAAACTTCTGGTGGTAAGTAGCCCTTAGAACACTTCAGAGGGGGATTTATTGTCTTACTGCCTCTGCTGGACACCTAACCTAAGGAACAGTGAATATCTCTTAGAAGTCCCTGTCTCCCTCCACCAACCAGGTCAGGTGCCTGCCTTTCTATAGATGGATATATTTAGTTGCAGAAATGCTATCAAAAGTCAGTTGACCGATGACATTTTATGCCTTACTGCCATAATATGTTTGTACTCGCAGATCTTATGAATCAATGCAAAGGCGAGGTCCAGAACAGCAACACCAAGCTTGTCATGGAGTACTTTGTTACAGTACAATCCTGGCTTTCTTAGTCCTGCTTTTATTTGGAGTGATTTATCTTGAGGCTACAGACTGCAGATATATTTGCCTACCCATACTTTGTCTTGATATTATCATTAAGAATATAACTATGCCCTTGGTGTCAGAGCAACCCAAATTGTTCTTATCTGAAGAAAAGAAAGGTGATAAGATTTTATTTTTAACTCCACTTGCCTATCGCATTACGTTTCTCTATCATTTGAGTATGTTTTTAATTTTCCTTTCCAAGTGCACTTTTGTTTCCAGTATTGAAGGGGATCCAGTATTTACAAAGGGGATCCTTTTCAGTGGTGGATGAAATCCATCACTACCCCTCTACATTTACAATTCAATTTTAAGGATAAAACTTTCTACCAAGCAAAAACATAGGCAGGTACTCCGTCAATACAAAACTGAGTACATATCAGGGCTTTTTTTCCAACAAGATAAAAATAACAATAAGATACTTAGTACAATCAAGTAGGTGTGCTCTAAGACGTGGGCAAAGCCACAGAGTGTTGCAAGCTTTGAAACTGATCCAGCTACAAAACATTGTGATATGGTTAGAGTAAAAAGCTTTAGTAGCTTGGAAAAATGACCAGTTACAGCCCTTTAGGTAGTAATGCCAAATCATTTGTGCAGGCTGGGTCACGTACTGTCTCAAGGGTCATATGTCCCATCCCCATCCTGTTATCAGATGTATATCTCTCATATACCTAAAATGTAGGCATCTTTTGAAGTACAGTTGGACATAGATCAGGTACGACACCATAAGAGGGGAAATGCAGAAGGTGGGAACTCTCCAGCCCAGCTGTTCTGTGAATAACCAGTCTCCGGCCCAGTCTCACAGAAGACAGGTCCTTAGACTGTCCAGATTAGCTTGGCTACTTGACTTTCTTATAGGATAGAGAAATGATTGTATGTTAACAATTTACCCACTAAATCACTATATACACATGCTGCATACACAGCACCCCAAGTATTCTGAAGTACACTCACTACAGCCTATCTGATGATTTTATTCTAAAACGTGATTCAGAACAGACAGTAGTTGGAGATACTGTTCAGAGATGCTTTCTAGAATGTAGTCAAGTGATCACTTCCTCGAAAATCACTGCACTTCCTTTGAGTAATCATTAGTAATTTTTTCAAGTGGCAACAGTATCACCTTACAGCTAACTCTGTAATGAAGACTTGGAGGCACAGATATTTATGCATAATGGCGCATCCTTTCTCATCACCTCTGTAAATTCAGAGCTGACCTGTGGAAATCAAGCAGAAGTAACTTGATGGTCCCCATAAAGAGAATGAAGTTATATGGTAACAGATTGCAAATTCAAGAATTATTTCCAAATGCAAAGAGTGAGGGTCTCAATTCCCAAAGCAAATACTCTCAGATGAATCAAACTGAGAGTTTGAACAGCTAGAGCTGTTCAGCTGGCCAGCATGTTCTACCGTCTACAGTGGAAGAGAAAAGCTCTGTTCATCTTGAATGTAATGTAGACAAGAGTATGGTAGAGAACTTTTTTTCACTGGTGACCAGATGACACTGACGAAAATATTTAAAACTGATCTGCAGTACAGCTTCTGCTGTCATTGTGTACTAAAGCTGTGACTGAAAGGAGGTGCTGTTCTAAATGGATGGGTGGAACAGTCACAGGTGTAAGAAAATGAATCCATTTACTCTTTATACCTGGTCAGTTTTCCTATACACACACACGACATAACAGAGTAATTAGATTCATCCACACACCTCAGCTTCACCTGTGCCAGTAATAGAGGGAACACTGCAGATAACTTCCCTTATCGGTGCCGATGGGCAGCCTACACCTCCTGCTTGAAGAGTTTTAGTCTTAAAAAAAATAAGTAAGTTACAATATCACATATGGTATTTCATACTTAGCCTTTGCAAGACTTCCTTTGCTTTGAAGGGTTTTGTGATTAAGTTACTAATCCTGTGACTGGCTGTGTGTCTAGGCTTCTCCTTACTCATATGGTCTGGTTTGGAACAGAAGCCAAATGAAGGCTGAGGGTCATGGTCAGTTTGTATTAGTCACATAGAAGGAGGGTATTTCTGTCTTAAGAAGTTTACAGTCCACCTGCACTTTAATGTCTGACGTTCAACAGAATAGAAGCCAGCAGAAGCCATTGGAACACCTTCCACCATCTTAAAAAAACCCCAAACCAAACAGATCAGGGTCTGTACATTTCATTCAGTGTGTCGATTTCATTAATCCACCAAGAACTGGTTTATTTTTGTATGGTTAATCTGAACAACAAAGTTAAACACAATGTGGCAGTTCAGAGAAAATGGAGTAAAAGTATTGAATTATTCATGGGAAAAAAGTTTAGGACCATTCTCCCCTCTTCTCCAGCAAAGATTGGCTCTGATGCAGAAAATTCCCTAAACTCCTGCATGGCAACAAATATTGTTTCTATCACAGTTTGAACGACTCTTGCAAAATCCTGTTTGTTGCAGATAAAGAGTATTAGGAGATATGGACATGAGAAGATAACAGCTTTATGAAGGCAGGGCACAAGCCTGGGTCAACAACAGGAGAGAAAAAATAGGGAGCAGAAGAAGCAGTATGTGACTAAAAAGCCAAAAGAACAGCAGGCAATGTGTTTTGTTTCCCCAAGAATTTCTGGAGGATTTGACCCTTTGCAAGTCTGTCAGTGCTGGATGGGGATTGCAATGCATTCTGCACAGTGAGGCCTTGGGGTAAATAAAATTGCAACAGAAGAAAATGTTTTCTTTTCTCATGCACAAGCAGTAAAGAGATAATAATGATAAAGCTAGAACCTTGGCTAATGTAATCTCTTCAGACATGGGTCACATATTTTGAAGCCTGGATGATTTTGATACATCTACATAGTTGTGGGCTGCCTGACCTCCTACTCTTTCTACAGTAAAGATATAACTATCTTTTTTTTTTTTTTTTTTTTTTTTTTCTCTTTTATATTTCAGCATCTGATGGTTTTGCAAGAAAGCAGAACCACAGGTGCTGGTCAGATCCTGCATATCTTCTCCCCCTTTTCCAAGTCCCTTTGTTTGCTTTTTGCTATGCACTTACGGTGACGCATCCCATCTGGTTCTGCTGTATTGCGTGACCCAAGATAATACATAGTGCCTGCCGTTAGCAGTCGAGATGGGACACATCATAGCTTGTTCCCAGTGCATGTTGCCAAGGGCCTTAATCTTTTGCTTCAGAATTCCAAATAATTTTTAATTTCTTTTTAAGTTATAGAGTAGTGAGCATCCCAGGGAACTCTACATTTCCATGTTAGGGCTGATTCTGCATCCAAGCAAGCTTGTTTAAAACTAATTAATGGATCTTTGTACCAGATATACCATGACTGGGCTGGCGGTCAGGCAAGAAGCTCTGGGTTTCTTCCTGAACCACCCAGTCTCATCACAGCCACCTTTATTATGTTTCAGCCCTGTCCTGCCTGGTACCCTTGTCTTGTCAGGGAAGGGCATTCTCAGGGTCCATTTAGGACAGGTTTGTATTCTTGAGCTGTGGAAAAATCAGCCAGGACAGAGGCAAAGGACAGAGCCTGTAATAAAAAGGCATTCTTTCCACGCCGTCTGGTTGTCGTGTCTCATATTTGAGTTTGAAACCATGGTATTTTGAACTATGACTCACCAGTTTTGCTTTATTGCTGATAGTCTGTGGTTATGAGTTTAATCAGTTGGGCAGCTATATGCAAAGTAAAGCTAAGCTGATAGTATTTCATTTTTGCAGGGAATAGGAATAGGTCATGAGACTTTGTCATGACCCAAAGCACGTAAATTAAGCTGATATTACAGGCGTAGCCATTGCACACACACACACACACACACAAAGTAGGCCTTCCTGTTTTTGTTCGTATTGTTTCCTATGTAATTTGTTTATTGTTGTGATTTGTTTATTAGTCAGGCGGACGCACCGTGCTGGGGCCCTGCAACAGAAGGCAGCCATCTCGCGGGACCTACAGAAATGCCTGAGCTCAGCCAGGGGAGAGAGCCCAAAGGGGTTCAGTGTGGTCACAGAGAGCGTTGAGAGGGAAATCTCCCCTGCAGGGTCCTGTTGAGGATTATACCCTTGCATGGATGCCTTGATAATCTCGTAATCCCTAACCTATTACTTGCCTCTGATCGTCTCTCACTCCAGATTATTTAGACTTCAAGAAGGATGAAGTTTAGAGAAGAGGAACAATTATGAAAAGCCATTTCCATTAAGCTCCTAAAACATTTTTAGCCGGTTTAACAGAGGAGTTAATGAGAGCAGTAGAGGAGACCTTGGGAGGGTAGCGTAGATGTCTTTAATCTTTCTGCTTTATATTTCTTATCTCCACCACATCTGCTGAAGCAAACAAGCAACCAAGATGTGTTTCCAGTATACACTTAATGCTTCACATGCTATAGTTGAAAAAGTGGAGAAATGCTTAATTTTTTCATTGACTTAACAGGTTTAATTGATGTGGTATATATGACATGAAATATTCCCTCCATATACACACAGACAGACTTGTAAATTATAGGTTTGGTTACTACTCAAAAGTAGATCCAATTTACCACCTTTTTTTTTTCCCCCCCAAACATGGATTATTCTGTTTAACAGCCCTGGAGTAAGCCTGTTACACTGCAATGAGGAAAGGTTTACTGTATCCTTTCTGGTTCTGCCTTTTTTATAGATTTCATAGATAATTTCAAATTAAAATAACCTAAAGCATAGAAGAGAGGGCATCAGCTATTCATTCTTTACAAATAGATGTAATTGTTGTGGAGAGTTTTATTTTGTTATTGACAAAGCTCTAAAATATGCATCGTTCTGCTTTATGTATCTGTTTTTATACAGCTTCTGGGTAAAAGTAAACTTTTACATAGCGTTTTTCCTTAGTGTCTTTAAAATGTAATATTTAAAATGTTTACCATTTGCAAAACAGTCGCCTTCTTCATCTCTCCCCCAAAGTATTGCACCTTCTTTTGTTCTATTGGGATTTCTTTATATTATGAAAAAGAGAAGAAAAACATGCATATTCCAGAAATAAATGAAGATGATGATGATAACAATAATAATAATAATAAAAATTATTTTTGTGAATACTGAAAAGCTACAATTAAGCAAGACCTGTAAAACAAACCTTATAAGAATATTCAAAAGAAGAAACATCACAAAACAGGATTTTTTTTCAGTTTAGCAGAAATGAGGGAATGTAGCGTGTCAGAGGAAAAGTGCAGTTGGGATTCATTACCACACACCACTGAGTGACCCCCTTTCTCCTTCCAGGCTATTTTCTATTTGAACTGCGTGGTTTTGGGGGGTTAGTTGTTTCTTACTGTCATTTCAGCTCAGTGCTGTGATCTCAACTGGGGTCTCAAGGTGTTGCAGTAAGATAATTTGCAACAGGTAAAATGACAAACATCCATCATTTTTTTTTACAAGGTTATCAACAGAGCTATTTGAAAACTGTCCCAACTGTTTGGCTTTTGACGGCAGATTTAGCCCTTCTGAACTGAGGTTTTTGCAATATTTCATACGATGATCTATGCACAAAACTGTGCTATTGTATTAATAATTGGAGTAACTTTCTTCATTTTACAAATCCAAAGTAATAAATGTTATCACCACTAAAACTGTAATTCACTTAATGGTGTCATATCCTTTTAAAGTCACTGGTACTCTGTATTATGTCCCTTCCTTGCTCTTATATTAGAACCGTGATATAGAAATGCACTGTTGACTTCGCAGGAAAATATCATTAAAAGAGAGTGCTTTATCTCTTTTACAGCTTTGACCTCTCCCTCCCAGCCATAACTAGTTTACTGTAGCCGTATTCTTCCTCTCCTAAAGCAAAAGTAATTACTCTACTTCCAAGATTTGCAGAATCTCGTATTTCAAAAAGTAGCCGGTTTTGCTTAGAATGGCCTTGTTGTCATTGTGTGATTGAAAAATGATCTGAAACACTTTATCGAAGATCAAACAAACACAAACTGCTCTTACTATTAGCTAAGTATTTGGCCTGGGCTGAGTCATCCCATCATGTACAGGGCTAGTGAGCTCAGTATCATCCCTGATCAGTGCTGGAGCGTGGCACCCCCAGGTTTAATTAGACTGCAGCGTGTCTGTGTAACCGAGTTTGAGTTTAGCAGTAGTATGGCAATGGCCTTGTTTTGTTGCTGTGGTGAAGCTCGGGCTTTTAAAAAGCACAAAATAAATTCAGAGTAACTATGACAAACTAGAGGAGATGGTCGATGCAGAGCTTATGAATTCTAATTTAAATTAGGAGCTTCTATGTGAGATTTCAAACCCCAGTGTGAATGTAGCGCTGGGGTGCCTTCACTGCTGGGTTGCCTTCACTACTGTCTTTCTAGTGCCGTATGTGGCTGAAATTCAATGGGATGATGACACAGCTTTAATAATGGAAAGTCATTAACCTGAGGAAAGCTCATTCAAATGAAACTAAATGGGGCAATGCAATAGCTAAAGCTTGCCAGGGTAAGTTATGTCTGACTTCTTTTCAGGGAGCTGGAGCTCAGAGCAGTGGAATTTCTCCCTGAGGCAGAACAAAGGAATTGGATTTCATTTTGCAACCCTTAAACTAAAAGTAATTTCAAACCTGAGGACTTCTTGCAGGAGAGAAGGTAATGCTTCTCTCAAAGTAGGATTAGCCAAGGAAGAAGAAAAATGGCCGTGTAAAGAGGAAGAGAGAGACATATTCAAGAATATTAAAAAAAGGATCCAAAGAATAACTAGCACCCCAAATCACACACAGTTCAGATAGAAAAAACAAAAAGATTCTGACATTTCCAAAAACAAATTGGGGGAAGGAAATAGAGGCATGTGTGTTTATTATTTGGTCTAGTTCTGTATCCTTCCTGTGCTAACTGAAGTAGAGGATAATTCTATTTAGAAACCCGTATACATCTTGGGCATCTGTTAACTTTCATCTGTATCACTGAAGAGTAACATGTAAATCCAGCATGCTGCAGGCTAGATTTAGGGAATTCAGTGTGTTTAAATCACTGCAGTGTCTGGAAGCTTAGGACAGCCTAGAACAGCCTAGGGGCCATTTAGCCCCATCTCTGTGAAGAGATAACAGATATCCATATTTTATCTAAAAGAAGTGTGTCAGAGGTACCAAGGATGGGACAAAAAACAGTAGACCAAGAGAAGATGAAACTCACGTGTCTATCCCTGAGGTCCCAATACAGCAACCTGGCTAGTGTTCAGCTAGGGTTAGCCCAGTTAGAGCTGAAACAATAACCAAGAAGAATAGGAGAAATATATATTCATAGTAGTAAGGGAGCTTGTAAATGGCGTTGTTCTTAAGCTCTTGGCCTCAGACCAAAACTTTTTCATTTAAATGTTATATTGAAATACCAATTCCCCCCCGCCACCTCCTGCTGGTTAATTAACAAAAGCTTCATACTTGAGTGCAAAGAGTGAGCAGTTTAAAAAATAGACACATTTTGAGTTTTTTTCTAAGTTAGTTCCTTCAGAAATAAGAGTTCCTTCCGCTTAGTCAGAATTAGCTCTGAGTTTGAGAAACTTTATGCAAAAGCCCCATTGAGCTTGCTTGTTTCCATCTCCAAAGATTTTCCTACTCACCTGTGACCCCATTTCCCCATCAATTACTTCTTCTTGGCGATCTGAGCTGGTTTCAAATCTTGTAATATCGACACCGAAGATGACTCCTCCATAGAGGAAGGGAATGTGAAGCTGGTCTCCAAGCAAACAAGTGTCAGTGCCTCTCAGTCACACTAGTAATTTTTTTTTTTCCTAAATTAGAAGCTTCTAATGTTCGTCTTAGCCTCCGGGCTTTGAATGGATCGAAGAGGAGGATTGGATGGGACAATGCTTATCTGAGGTACTCACGTGATGGAGCACACGATCATCAGTTGATCAGTTGATCATCATATTGCCAGTCATGCCACTCATATTACAGAGCTAAATATAGGTGGCAGCGCTCACATCAGCCTAGCATTACCCGACCATCTCTTGCTGCAAGAGAGGAAACTACCATTATAGAGTAGTGAAACCAGAATTTGAAGCATTTCAAGAAGGAGGCACTTCTTATACATGCATGACTTTTTACTGTGTCCTTCCGTCTTCTTTCTGCATTGTCTACCTGGAGGTGTCTCTTCCCCTGTGGTTATGGTCTCATGCACTGTGTGTAGATGCTGAGGGACTCCACTGAGGCTGACAGGGCTGGTTGCTTCTGTAGCTGCAGGTAGCTTACACACCTCTGCATGGCATAGCAGTCTGCCAGGCAGGCAGGTTTCTGGGTGGTGCTCAGACACCAATTTCATCTGCAAGTGTAATACTGGGTGTAACATGTAACATGAAAGGCTTGGAATCCCCCTCCTGCGACACAGACGTCCCCTCTTATTGCCCTTCTCAACACACGCACACATGTAGCAGTTTTCTTCAAACGTTTTCAATGCTTGTGTAAAGTAGGTACTACAACACGGCCTTGGAAATCTTTCCAATGCAGTCATGAATGCAGTCAAATTTTAGATTATTCTAAAGCAGATCTCTGCCTTAGTGACCTGGACATTCATTAGTTCTTTCTTTTGCTCTATCATCTAAACCATTTTAAGTGATAATTCACTCTCAGGTAATTTGCTTGGTGCAGAAGAGAAGTAGTTTCCTCTTCCCTGTCCTTTGACCTACCTTTGATTTCTGCTTCCAATTATATCTTATGCTTTGTAGTGGGTTTTGATTTATTTATGACATTTATTCTGTGATCTTTCCATCTTTCTAACATTTAAGGTCAGGGTGAAGTCTTTCGTGGTGTTAGGAATCTGCAGCCTCAGACCTGATGTGAATTGAAGGAGGGTAGTGTGTGGTGGAGCCAGTGGGAAATACCCTTCTCATGCTTACTCTGGTGGTGAGCTCAGGATGTAGCCCTGCACTACATATTGTGAGAAAACAGGGGAAAGCCTGGAGAAGGGATGGCTTTGGGGCACCACCTAACAGCCCCCCAGCACCTATGATGGGTCATGGAGGAGATGGAGCCAGACTCCTCACAGCAGTGCAGGGTGGGAGAGCAAGAGGCAATGAGCACAAGCTGCAACGAGAAAGATTCAGGCTGGGTATAGGGAGAAACTGTTTCCCGACAAGGACAGTGAGGCAATGGAGCAGGTCACTCCAGAGGCTGTGACTTCTCCATCCTTGGAAGGTTTCAAGTCCCAACTGGACCAAGCCCTGAGTAGCCTGGTCTGACCCCAGAGGAGATCGTGCTTTGGGCAGAGAGTTAGACTTGGAGACCTCCTGATGTCCCTTCCAGTCTAGTCACTGCAGTACTGTGATAGACAGAACATTTGCTTTCCTATGAAAGACACCAGGAATAATCGCTCCACTGCAGAAAGCCAACATTGCAGCAGCGAAGAAGGACGTGGGCTGTGTGTGAGGCCTGAGGGGTCCTGGTCCCCTCTTCCTAGGACTGTGTGAGTTTACACTTGACTGACCTACCATTTCTTTGTTGGTCTGCCATTGCTCCCATGGTACCTGCTAGCACTGAAGCTGTGGCTGCTGCTTGGTGGGGTGGAAATGGCCTAGGAACCGTTCTTCCTCCTCTTCTGGGAGAGCTGGAAACTCCCAGGCAAGAGCCTCCTGCCCCTGTGGGGAACAGAGGGGCTGTGGGCACTGTTGTCTTCAGAGACACTGGACACTGCCTCCATTTCATCCTCCTGGGTCTCTGTGCTCTCTGCAGAGACAGCTGTCTGCAGTGATCCTGTGCCCCTCTTCCCTGGCTTCCTCATCAAAAGCTCCCTGTGACTGCCAGGGGGTCCCTGGGGCTGCAGGATACTTGTGAGTGAGGATGCCTGCCTGTGGTCCCCTCCTGGCCTCAAGGCCCTGGAGGTCTCCTGGTTTGGGATGGACTCTGGTTGGGGACTGTTCTGGGGCTGGGGAGGTGTCCAGACCAGAAGATGCTGAGGGACATCCCTGCATCATAGTGGGAGCATGAGCGTCACTAAGAGCACTGTAAGTAAAGACCTCTCTGTTGTTGGCACACCTGCACCTGGCTTCAGTGACAATCTTCTGGAGGAACTGCTGGGTGCAACCCAACAGGAACAGCCTCAGGCCATCAGCAAATAGGGTGTCAACACCCCACCTCCCATGCTGGGATTGAATTGGGCCCTGTGTCTCCAGCTCAGTGCTTGCAGGGTAAGACTCAGAAGTCACACTCTCTTTCCCCACGGTCCCAATCAGGCATTAGACACAAATTACTGCCCTCTTTGGGGCCATTGGCTCTTTTGTGCTGGTGCCCCAGCTGCTCATGCCACACTCTACCAAGGAGATGGAGTCCAAGACCAGCCTCTCTTCTGGAGGGCTGTCAGGAGACAGAAGGTGTCCTGCTCTACAGGGTTTCTCCTCTGTGTAGAGGGAAGTCACTGTGCTATTGTCTCCAGGCCATTTTGTCTCCCCTTGCTGAAGGGGGTTCTGCTTGTCTGACCAGTTGTGTATATCCCGTATGCTAGTCCCTCTTCAGGATAAGTTTGGTTCTGGATGCATGAAGACCCATTGGGCCCTAGTGAGGGCTATATTTTAATAAAATCAGAGCTGGATTCCCCAAAGGTGAGGAGATGCTGACCTCCATCAGCCCTCTAGCCCACTGGTTAGGACATTAACTTTAGAGTGTGAACAGAGGAAACAAGAGCCAACAGATGAGTTCAATGAATAAGTAAGGAATACTGGAAAGGCCCTCAAGAGATACCCATGGGTTTGTCCTACAGCCCCTTGGTGAGGCCCAGCTGTTTGCAGCGGGGTTATAGTAATCTCCATTATCTGACTAAAAAAGAAGCTCCCACAAAACAGATGATGCTTCTAACTGTGAGGATATATTAGGAAGAGGTCTCCCCTCTCTTGTTCTGCTTTGCCTATTTCTCTTTGGAAATATAACCCAGCAATAAATATATTTTGGTTTGGAATTGATATTTTTTCCATTTCTTTGGGCAACAGTTGAAATGGGTTGAAATGGGCTCAATTTTCAGATAGCAATTTCATGTGTACTCTAAGAAACAGGTGAAAATGGCTTGTTTTATCACTCATCTTTTTTACAATCTGAAGAGATTCAGAAAAGGAGTAAGCATGGTGATGCCAGGGCCTCAGCAGGGCTGGGGACTCCCTGGGGGCTGGGAGTGTCAGGCGCTCCCCCTGGGCTCAGGGCAGGGCCCAGCATCCAGGCTTAGGGCAGCCGGGGGACATTGGGGCAGCCCCAGCCCCGGGGCTTCAGGCACCTCCCTGGGGATGGGGATGGGCCAAACCTGGGACAGGCTGCTGGTCCATGGGTGAGGATCAAGATCAGGGTGAGACATGGCCCTGGGATGGCCATGTGGTGCCCTCAGGACCCCAATCGGCAACGTGGTCATCATGTGCTGGGCTGTTGATAAGTGACTGTCGATAGATAACAAACTGTAGATAGAGAAGTAGCAGGGTTTCCCCATTTCAGGTTAAAATCAGATATGGATTAGAGCCTTGCACGTCCTGTATTGCATTATGTCTTGAGCAAACTTAGTGCTGGCTTTGGGCCAGGGAGTAATTTTCCAGCCATTTTTCCAGCTGCAGACTGGAGTGCACTGAATGTAGCCTTTATACTCCTCTAACATCAGGCCCTGAAACAAAGACTATGTGTGCTTTACAAAGACGTTTTGTTATAACTAGGTGGATTGTATTTACAATTGGGATTACAGTGCATGGGAATCAAGATACAGAAATAGAAATGGAAAAAACCTCTTTCTGATGATACTGAATAAAATAACCCCCATAGGAACTGCTGTATACTTACATAGTCATCAAGTGGCTTTTGGGGAATGTTGAAGGTATTAGTCTTGTATGGGTCCCGTCACATCTGCAGTTATACCCATGAGCCTGTTTCAATATAGTACAAAAAAGAATGCTATGCGTGTTTAGAGGCATGTTAATTTTGAAGTTATCATAGAAATTTCTGGCATCTCAATATTTGATTTCATTTCACAACAGGACAAAATCCAGACATTTCAAAACCTTTCTTAGAATGGAAATTCTAAAATTCCTAGGAAAAAAATATTATTAAAAAGTAAATAAATCTGGAGTTCATTGAAATGTTTTATTTTGCTTATTCAAAGCATCACAATGGTTTGTGTTGATTCATTTCAACACTGAACTGCAGATCACGACTGTGCATTGTCTTGAGGGATCTGTAGTACCAAATCTCGTTCATTCCCACACTGTGAGCAGGGTCCCTGGCTTGACTCCCATCTTCTCTAATGCACTCAGAATTACAGGGCTTCCAAGATAAATCCCACAGTTTTGTTCAGAAAGGCATTACTTGCATTACAGGAAACAGATGATTTCGGCAAAAGCACAAGAGAAAGGGAGTCCACAGCTATGGACCACAGAAGGCATAAAACATTAGGAAACAGTCACTATGCATTTGCTTATTCATGCCAACTTAAAAAAAAAAAAAAAAAAAAAAAGCAAAAAAGCCTTTGGAGTCATTCAGACCACAAACACTTTCTGTTTTGCATCCAACCACCCAAAAATGAAGTAGTTCACTTTGATTTTTATGAACTTTAAAGAAAAAAAATCTGCAAGACAGGGGTCTTTAAAAAGCATTCAATACAAAAATTCAGGTGACAGGGGAGACTTACAGCCATTTCTTCTGTCCAGGACTTCTGACAGGGAAATGGTTGAAATACTTTTAAACCCAGGAGTGGGAACTTTAGCTCTGGGCAGGCACCCTCCTCTGCTCCTGCCTCTCCCTGTACTGCCTTTGGTGCTCCTTTTTTGCTGCTCCTCAGCTGAAGGCTGCTGCCCACCATGGTGGAGGGGTGCCCTGGCCCGTGCCAGTCCAAATGACTCTAAGTCCTATTATTTAAAGTATTTAAATAACTTGACTCATTTTGAGTGAAGCGGGTGAGACAGCCTTTGACAGCAGCAGAGCTCCTGGCTGGTGGATTGCATGGAGAGACCGTGGTAAGCCCCTAGGAGCAGCGTTTGAAACTTCTTCCACTGGCACCACTGTAGCTGGGAGAAAACCATTTGTAGCCATATTTCACTGAAGTGCAAGCTGTGTTTCTGCTGATTTGGTCCACAGTTTTAAAAGTTCTGCTTTTCTGGCTTACTTTATCACTAGGTACTCCAAAATAAATAGGATTGGTTGAACAAAAGATGTACTTATACTAAAGAAAAGCACTAAAAAAAAGTAAGTTGACACACATGGTGCCCTTCTCTAGGAATGTTGGAGGTTTGGTATTTTTTTTGGTATGAAGAAATGGTTGGACTTAATGATCTTAAAGGTCTTTTCCAACCTAAATGATTCTATGATTCTATGAAATCCACTGTGCATGCTGATGTGACTGTCTTCATTACAGACAAAAGGTAAATTGATTTTTAAAAATTGCTAAGCATACTTAGTGCAGTGGGCTTTCATGAGTATCCAGAGCCCCTGCAGATTGGGCTCTTCCTGCTGGTGGATGAATATGGAATTAGGAGAGCAACTTCGGGAATCTTAGGCTGTGTCAACTGAATGGAGGGCTCACGTACAAAGGTGAAAAACTCCACTTCTCGGTTCAGAAGAGGTTTCCCATTTTGAATCCAAAGCAGTCTGTAGATGCTGACTACGTTTTCTGAATATGGTTTGTTTTTTTTTTAAAGAATTTTATTTTTAGAGAAAATTTTGGAAAGCATGAATATCAGCTACTTTTGCAGAATGAGGCTCTTGCGTAATGAAGACGACTGCCATTTATATCAATAAACGTAGCTGTTATTTCAAAAGTAAGGTTCCGGTAAGCATAACTATTCAGGTGATCACTTGCCATTTGGAGGATTGCATAATCCTAATATTTATTAGTGTGTCACTGTCAGATAAAAATATTCCTTATATGGATAAGACATCTACAAGGAATGTATACTTTTAATAGCTACAGTACTCACTTTGACAAATACCAGTTGCATTAGAATATGAGTTTGCAGACCCACTGGGCTGTCCAGGGCCTTACAAGGTATTCACCGTAATTGGTAGCTGGTGGGGGAGAAGCAGCAGAAGAATTTCTTCAAAAGAGCATCAGATGATTTAGACTAGTTTTTGTGTTTCATCAGCTGATGATAAGGTATACCATGCAATCTAATTCTGTGGGCATTTTAGTATCCCGTATGAGCCAGAAACACTGGGTGCCCATTGGAACATACCATATAATACTCGGTGCTCTGAGGTCATAGAAATGAAAAAAGGGTAAGTGCTGTAACCTAAGAGTGCTTCTTGTTTCAGAAGAGCGTAGGCTCCTAAGCAGGTCTCTGTTTCGTCACCTGATTTCTTTAGTGTGGCCTGCCTTGTTATATGAAGGCATTTCTTCTGCTTCCCCATATGGTGCTGTAAATATGTTGCATTTTATGGACTATTTTGCCTCATTCTGTTGCCTCATTATGCCCATGAGGGAAAACTACCAGTAAGACCAGGACAGCTCCTGACGTCAGAGACGAATGACTCCAGAAAACCATGGATTACTGTTTTTGTGTAGGTGTCTCTTCCTTTGTCTGCAATGATTTGGGTTGCCATGTCATTCCAGCCTTATGAAAGACAGCATATTCTTTTGTGTGTGTCATGTAGCAATTGACCATATTTGTCATCTGTGGTATTTCCTTTTTTTTCTTCAAACCTAAACTATTACTGTGTGCAGAAAACTGTATAGCTGGAAGTGTTGATAGCCCTGTAGACAGCTGGATATTTCTGTCATTACATCAATGACTTGGGATTGAGGCAGTGCCACAGACTTCTTGCTTACTGGGGGAAATCTGTTGCCGGCCAGCATGCTGTAGCCTTCTCCACTCCTTCTCTTGTCTATGTTGGGTGTAGGCTCTTTCAGATAGGGGCTGCCTTTGACTAAATATTTGGACAAGATAGAGCGTGATGCAATCTAGATATTTTTTGGAACCTTTAGGAACATAATCACATAAACAAGGTTGGTTTATATGAATCAGGATTTTATCATTTAGCAATTTACTGGCACGCCCCAGCGGGGGGCTGAAATGCAATTTTCCGTATGCCATATGCATACTGCAGAGTCATTGTGACAAATTGTTCAGGAGCTGGAGCTTTTCCCCTCCACAGAAGAAATATTGAGCTAAAATGAAGGCCAGTAAATGCTTAATTACTGATACTAAACCATCTCTCATATATATACTGTGAACGTGAAACATATTGGACGGAGTTGCTGTCTGGCGCATTTTCACAATATGTGAAACTGGTAAATCAGAAACAGATGGAAGTACTGAAGTGGGAGAGTTGCCCTATTCCCTAATTAACTTGATAACAATGCAGAATAAGAGCAATATTTTGGTTTTGGGGAAGACCGTTGGGTTGATATTCTCCCGGATAGAAGATGGATAGCTAGGACATGAAAATTATTAACTGGGATATATATACATTATTATATTACCCATTCATATTTATGAAGGAGAAGCTTATAAACCAGCTGTCATTATGGTTCTCTCATTATTTCTTGAACCGTCAGATATTCTGCTCTAATGCACTGTGTAATGTGATTTTGCATATCAGCACAATGCCAGACATAGAGCTGCAGGAAATTACTTTTTTTTCAATGTTTTACTGAAAAATACTGTTTCCTGAAAAAAGTTGTGAATTGAAGGTGAATCGGATCATTACTTTTGGCTATTAGAAATGAGTCTAAAACAACAAAATGGTTGAATGTCCCTTTGGACCAACACATTCTTCATCCAGGAGAGCTGTGTTCAAATCCTTTTTGTGCCTTTAAAACCACACCTCTGGACTATTCAGCTGTGTAAACATGTGTGCGCAAACTTTTGCTTTCCAAAGGTTATAGTTCTGCTTTATGTATGTGGTTAGAGGTGCGGCTGACCGGGAACGAGAAGTCCAGTGTCTCAGGCCTTGCATAGACCCATGCAGCCTGGGGGCTGGAGTTTCCTCATGCTACCTGTAGCCACATCGCTGTAAGGCTCCTCCTGGTAGCCTAAAGTGTTATTCTCACCCACTTCTGGCTGAAAAGACTACGTATGATCAAACCTAAAAAGACTTCAGTCGAACGGAAGCAATCCAGCATATACCCTATGGCTTGGTGCTTAATACACCTTCCTGGGAGGTAAGAGATGTGAATGCCACAGGCAGAGAATGAGATGGGTCTGGATCTCTTAAGTTCTGGGCAAAGAGTCTAAAAATCACTGAATTACTGAGCAAGATTACAGCTGCTGTCCAACAGGTTTCTAAACTTAAATGTTCTGCTCTTTTGCCTTTCTTACAAATGCCTTTCAAAAACAATAAGGCTTTTTTTTTTTTAGATTGCATGGGAAACCTTCAAGTGTTCCATCCACCTTCTGCACTTTGCTTTATTTGGCAAGAAAAAGGAAGCTTTCAATTCATTTTGATCCAAACAAAAATGCTTTATTTGCATGTTTTCTTCTGGATTTAGATCTAAAAATCAAAATATTCGAACAGCCCCAACCTTAGCAAATGTGAGAGCATGGGTTTAGTGCCACTCCTCTTTCTAAGGGCTTTCCGCTGGGCAAGCTGCTGTATAAGCACGCACCAAAGTAAGATTCTGCTCTTAGTGTGATGTATAAGGAGACTTTGCAATACGTAAATCAACATTTCTGAAAATAGGGAGAGCATCATGGTAAGCCCAGGTGATCCATTTCGGCCCTGTGAAGCCAAACACAGCAGGCCAAATTGTTCAGCCATGGCTGATATCCCCTGCTAGCATCAGGAAATGGGGCATACTGCATTTATGGAGTCCAGGCATATTTTTCCTGAGTCATGATTATGTTAAATTCATTTACTAGGCAAAAATAGAAGTCATGATTATGTTAAATGCATTTACTAGGTAAAAACAGAAACAAGAGGAGAAAAAAGGAAAAGGACTCCACGCAATTTTTCTTCTCTACTTCATTTTAGGAAAAAAAAAGCTTATGCTCTGGACAGGGGAGGAGGGTGTTTGCTTTCTACACTTCATCTTCTCTATCTCTGCTCCCAATCCCCCCAGAATAACTTAAAAAATCACTTTCAAGCGAAGCCTGACCCTTCTTTTTGGAATTGGCTTAATGGCACAGGAGCAATTATGATTTTTCAAGCATTTGCTAGCTATGCAGACCAATTGCTGATAACCTCTGAAGAGCTCTTTGGTATTGTATGCTTGTGACTGATGGACAAACCCCTGCAATGGAAGAAGGCTCAGGGGACAAGCGATGTGCTCATGAAACTCAGGGAAGAATGTAGGGAGTGACCACAGCTATTGCACACACAGCTGAACTCACCTTAACACCAAGGGGACTGGAGAGTGGCCTTCGTTTTTGATAAAGGGCTGTATCAGTTGAGTGGATCAGCTGATACACCAAGCTTTCCCTGAGTTAATCAAGAGTGTCAGTGTCTTCTCGAGTTAGCGAGACCAGTGTGGGGAAAGTGTATACGTGGCTCAGCATAGGCTATAAAAACTGGACGATCAATAAAATGAACTTCAAAGACAGCAACGTGCTTGAACTGGCTTCAACCCATGTATTCCTTCCCAGTCATTGGGGATGCCTAACATTATGAAAGTGAGAATAGAGAGACTGGAAATGGCAATATCACATATGTATTGCAATCCAATTGTAAGTTGCAACTTCTGTATTGTGCTTGTATTCTGATTTCAGCACATTGCTGTTATCACTCTGCTAAATCAAAATCCTGTGTAACATCAAATATCTTCAAATATGGTATTAAACATTAAATCCTCTTTGTGCAGAATATCAGAAAGAACCTGGTCAGCGAGTATTGTACTCTGACACTGCTTTTGGGTTCTCCTCCTTATTTTTCACTGCTGAATCAAGTTTGCAAAAAACTCAAAAGCCCATTTGATGTTTTCACATTATTACTTTTTCAAGGAAGATACACAGGTAGTCAGAAAAATGTTTGCAATGAGAAATGGAACTGTGCACCATACCAACTCTGCATGAAGATGTGATCCACTCTAAGAAAAGTTCTAAAATTATGATTATTCCAGCTTACCCTGCCTGACACTGCGCCACCTTTGCGTCTTTGAGAGGAAGCAGAATCTTCCTCAATGATCACCCAGATTCCTCCTGGAGTGATAGCTACGCTACTGGAGGAAGAATGGGCTGCAGGGGCAGGAGGAGATAGGAGATCTTTTTCACCTAGTTGCTGTTGACATGTCCATCCACATGAGAACTGATGCAATTTTGTTTGTGAAATTTTCCTGGCTGTCCCAATGAACGTAAATGACTGCATATCTTTTCAATCTTGACAGTTCCTTTGCATCAGTAGCTTCCTGAATCAATCACTTCTCCTTCTTTACTCGTTATATGATAAGCTTTTGGAGTGAGAATATTAATAGCTAAGGAGTCAAGCATTCAAAAGTTAGGAAAAGTCATATTTAAGGTTCTTTACATCATTAATTACATGATGATGCACTCATTTTTGTGACTTATGATGCAGTGTTAGGAAAGTAAATGATATGCCACACTTCAATCATTAATTATTAAATATTAACTGTTGACATGCTTTAGTGGTAATTGCTTTCTTGGTCGCTGTATATCTCTTGTTGAACGTATTTGGAATATATTTTCAGATATATTGTTCAGATCTTTTTTTCTCCTGCCCTTTTGGACAGAAGACATCTGCCAAATTCTGAGCTTAGAATTTCTGAGCTCTTGTCACAGCTTGGTTGTTGATATACTGGAGGATACGCCTGTTTCTCACTCAGTCTGTAGACAAGGACAACAGTTTTTCTGAAATCTCCTTCACGGTTTAAAAGGATCAATTAACATTTGAAGATATAAACTGTGTAGGAGAGAAAAGTATTATTATTTGGAAGTCTTTTAAATATTATTGCTCACCAGAGGTAATTAGAAAATGATGCATCCAGATGTGTACCAAACTGTTTCTGAACAAATCTCTAAAAGAAACAGAGTTCTGATTTTCTTCCACCATTTTATGATTTACAGAAAGTTTTGTATAATTCAGGAATATTTATTAAAGTTAGAACAACTTCATGTCTTTATAAACACTGTACTTTGTTTGACATATTCCAGACAAATGGTTTAAAATATGACTTTTTTCTAAAGGTTTGGGTGAAATTAAACTGAAGCGGGAAATGATGCTAGAATCCCTACCAGAAAACAGTGATTTATAATTGTGTTTCAACTGCTATTTCCTGCAGGGTCATATTTTGAAACACTGAAAATCTTACTAGGATATACTGTAGCGTATTTGGGAGTGAAATATCCACGTGCAAAAAGTGATTAAAACACCCTACCTTCTGATTTCTCAATTACTACTTCTTTCTGACAGCTCCAGACCATTTTTAGTGTACTACAAGCTTAGTTACACGGTATTGCCACATTATTCTCTGTGGATTTATATTCCTTTAATGGTCTTCCAAAGACCAAGAGGCAACATTTGGCAATATTTACATTATGTGGTGGTCACATCTGTTCAAGGAAGCATTTCAGCTACCACACTTACTTTGTGGCAAGAACAAGCATGACACTCAAATCATTGTGCAAAGACCAGATATAGTATAAAATAAATGTATTCAATAAGAAAATTAAGGACATGGCATTATATATGCAGGGATTTGACATGCTAGTATCCCTCACCCCCACTTTATTTGCTGAAGTTGTTGAGTCAGACAAAGTTTAAAATAATGTTAAGTAAGTCTTGAAGACTTTGGAGTCTTGGCAATGCTAAGTCCTGATAATTTAGTCTAATGTCAAGCCAGCTGTGGTCAGCCCTCACCAAAATTGCTTTTCCCTGAATTATTCCCTTAAAATGCCAGCTGGCCAGCAGCCAGCATATACTTAATGCATTGTGTATTGACATCGTGTAGCTGATATGGAGCTCAACATGATTTTCAAGACAAACGTGGGAAACTTCCCAAATTATGTCCTAACAGCACTGAAAATATCAGACTACTGAAATGGAAATAGCTCCACAGCATAACATCGCTTTTACTTGATTGTGTAAATATTAAGAGAATTTTAAAATTACGCCTAGAGACAAGTTCATTTCATTTAAGACCCGCATTAGCTCTCTAAGCAAAAAATCTCACTGCTTATTTGCTTTACACCTCTCCTGAAAAGGAAATACTGGTACAGAAATATTTGTTTGAGCATCTGTCAAGGAAATCTACCTCTTCTGTGATAAAGGATGCTAGGAATTCCCAGGCAGAAGTATGGTAACCCTCAACCCTAGTTCCACAGCTAGTATCTCTTCACAAGCACTGCATGACACAGAGTGGATGTACCTCCTACGCCATTCTCTGGAGCCATCTACAAGTGACTGAAATGAAGACTTGAAAAGCACCCAGAATTGAATTTCTAGCTCTAAGCGTGTGCAACACTACACTCATTTATGTGGAAAGGCTCACAGGCTGGATGAGAACTTCCGTGTGTTTTGACCAGGCTGAGTCAAGAGATGAGGTTGTACCGTAGTACACACCTACCACACAGGGTGGATACCACCCCACTTTGCCTCCAGGGACTACCGTGCAAGATAAACACGGCCACCGTGGTTCAGTGCCCAATTCTTCTCTCTCACCTGTGCGTGTGACACACTACAATGGAAAGAGTCTGTTATCTCCAGGGAAGATCGACCATATTGAGAACAAATGATCTGAGATGAATTAGGTCCAACAAGCTGTACTAGATATATGGGTTTTCTAGGTGCATGTTTTTTATGGGAAGTGTTTACAAATGGCAGTCTTTCACACCAATCCTATCTTCACGTCATGGAGCATTAAAGATTTTCTCCAGGCTCTGGGTTGTTTGTATTCCCTAAAGGTTTAAAAAGTTTACATGAATCTCTATTTGCCTGGAATCATAGTTGTTTTTTCCCAGAATAATGAAGCTGTTTCACAATCACTGGCAGACATGAGGCCAATAAGATAACATTTCCCACATGCTTCGCATTCCAGTGTCTTGGAAGGGAGCTTTTAGATACGGCATCTTAAAAGCAGTTGGAGATTTGAATTAAAATGTCTCTGAATGTGGCTCCAAGTCTCAGTCAGTCCATTTCTTGAAACACTGAGTAATACTGATGTGTTGACAGAGTATGGCTATACAAATCTATTAGCAAAAGTCAACACCTGTTCAACAGAAAGCAAGAAACTCTTGTACGCAGCGGCAGCTGTAAAAAAGAAACAAACCAGAAAACCCAAAAGGTAAAACCTCTTTATTTTCCAATGATAAATTAAAGCAGGCATTTCTTTTTTACTTGCTCTTGCCCAATCTAACGCAAACCTTCCCACGAAATAGGAGTTCATATCCAAATTCCCAGTCTGCTCATGCTGTCACTCATCCACTTAGCTGGTCTTTTTCTTTTTTCAAACAAAAAATACTTTTCTATTTTCAAAGGAATTCAAAATTGCTTTGTCATCCATGAACAAACAAAGGAGACTAGTGGTGGTTTCTTTTAGTGTAGTAAGGTAGAACTTGGTGAGGCATAAGGTTTTTCCAATTAGGCATAAGATTCTGCATCTCAAAGAGCCTGTATACTGTGAATACTGGCAATATTGGCAGTCCAAGAAAGAGTTTATATTTACTCCAGAGTGCACTAGAGAAAAATACTTGTCATTTCATTTGTGCACAGAGAGTGACCATTTCAAAACAACCCTTTTCAAGGCCAGACATGATTGGAATGGCTCATGAACTTAGTGTGTGCTTCATGACTTCATTTTCTTAAAACTTCCAGATTCTAATGGTGTGTGAGAATCTCACATATGTGCAGATCTTCAAATCTGATACTGCAGGTATATTGCAATGCAGAGATACTGAATGAAGCTTTGCCTTGCTTCTTCTTCTGTAATGTCAAAGTACTTACACTTGTGCCTTTGGTGTGTGGAAATTTGTCATGTGGGGCCTATTCTTCTTCAGGGGAGGGGTTACGTTTCAGTATGGTGATTTGGCTTAGTAAGGTAGTTAGGCTTTTACTGTGGTGTTTCTTTTCCTGTTTTTTAATGGTGATATGTGTTTACCTTAGAGAGAGCAAGGTCAAAAAAAAAAAAACCAACATGTTTTGCTGTGGTCAGTTGTTAAGTTCCTGAGGAAGTTCATTCCATGGTCTGTGCACTGTCCTTGGGAGAGCTCTCCCCTGCAGAGAAGGAGGCGTTACTCTCCACTACAAAATTCCTTTCTGCTTAAGTGGTGATGTTAGCTGCAGTTCTCACTCCAGAGTTTTAGCTGAGCTTTTGGATTTGCTTAACTTGAGCCACTAAGTGCCTTGAAGGTTTTACCATTGCATAGCCAGTTTGTGGGAAGTGGATGTCAAAAGATGATGCAAGCTTGGTGCGGCCCATCTAGCCCGTGCTGCTGGAGAGAAAGATCTCCATTAACAGCAGTCCTCTGCAATTTATTATTAGTGGATGTCTTTTCAATAAGTAGGGGAATTCCAGCAAAACACAATGGAACAGTTTTACCAAACCACTAAAAAGTAGGTTCATTCATTTTTTCTCAAGGCTCAAAACCTCATGAATTTTCCAATGCTTTTGAGTAATGAAACAGGGCAGGGATCTTGCATGGTACCTCTGTGCAGAAACATTAAGGCTAGGATCTGATGGAATGAGTCAGTGCAGTTCCAGCTTGGCCTAAAGCCAGCCATAGGGAGAACTTGGATTGATGGCCGCCTCCGGGCTGCAGACCAGGTAACTCAAGATTTTCTGAGGGTAGTATGGGGAAGAGAAAGACTTTTTGCAACAATGACTTTTCCATGGGAATTAAGAGACCTTACTTTCTAGGTCATTGTCTTTCACTAGAAGGCGGTTGACTCCAAGGTTTCCAGACAAGACTTCTAGCCACCTGGGCAAAGAGAAGACTATTTGCCACCATGCAACCCAGAATAAAGGAGTGCAGGAGTCAAAGAGTACACAGGAAAATGTAAGCCTGCTTCTGCAACCAGATGAGGAGGCCACTTCCTGCCGAAAGTCGGTCCTGCAGTCAGGTTAATCCCTGCTTAGCTTCAGGGTTGAATGCTTCTGAGCGGGGGTAGAAGCCCAAGGTAAGTCAGCCCCTTAGCTCAAAGTGGAGGCAGTGGTTGAATTTTAGATACTCTGGGAATTAAGTGTTACTTTATGTGGGCTATCTAAGGCTTTCAGGAGTGGCAGTGAACTGAACTTAAGCTCCCACTGTCAAAATTGGCAAGTTCTGCTCTCATCTTAATGACCCTGACACTTCCTTTGCCTTGAATCTGGCCAGACCACCTGTGAGTTGAGACAGCTCATCAGCTCCCTCTCTCCACCCGACATAATCCACCTGGCAAGTCTGTGCTGAGATAACAAACCGGCTTGGTTTATGGAAGGTCCAGTGAGCCCCAAAGGTGGTACGAAGACTGAGGTGGGACTGTGTAGCTGAAAGCGTGGGAGAGGAAAAGAAAAAAGAGGGACAATTTGGTGGGAGGGTACATTTACATGTTTCAGGGCCATTAGATATACTGCACAGCTAAGGGAACTGCAGCCTAAGGCACAGGCCATTACTTGCCGAACATTTTAAGCAGGCGTGAAAGAGCATTGCAGTCAAAAGAAGCAGCCATGGTCTTTCCCCTGCCTTACAATCTGGCCTCTCCAATGCCCTTCCCTTGCTCTGGCAGCGAACATATACTCGCAAAACAAACTGGAGGGAACTGCTCGGCTGAAAACTGACTGGAGAGCAAAAGGTTATTTTTTGGCTGGTTATCGCAGATAGATAGTAACCAAGGAACAACGGTGCCCCAGCACAGCACCTCAAAAGAGAATGGTGAACACCGTATCTTCAGAAACAAACAAGCTCTCACCAGTGTGAAGCCAATTCATCCTGATGCAGCTTTGTCTGCTGAATACAAGACCAGCAAAGGATTAAGGATGCTCTGTGCATACCAGGTTGCTGCGGTTTTCCCTCCAAGTGGAAAACAAAAGGGGAGAACTGTTGCTTGCTTGGATCTACTCGCTGCATTTATTTTCTTTGGGCTACTTCCAAATGGGGAGCAATATGGCTACTGTTTTTTAACTTTTCTCACATCTCCTTTTCAGGAGGTTGTGCGCAATGCTTTTTCTCCCACAGCCCATGACTACTTACGTTTCTTATAAACATAAGGTCTCTGTCCTCCATTCGTTACTGCTTCTGAGGGCACGCAAAACACATTTCAGCTCTTTCCCATTTCTTCTGGTTTGTATATAATTTGCTTTGTCTTCCATTCACTCACCGTAAATGAGCGGGCTCTGGGGCCCCTGGGAACAGAGACTTGCTGTACTGGTGCCACAGGTGTAGCCCAGCAGGCTCCCTCTGACAGAGGCACATTTTCTGTAGGGCTGCTGGCAACACGGCTGACTCTGGCAGCCACTCCTGTTGCACGTTCCAGCTCTTGCTGCCAATTTACGTCTGTCCCGTGGGCAGAGTCGCCGCTGTCCCTGGTTGTTGGGCACAAGAGTGGCTGCAGTGTAGCTTGGGGCATGTTTTGGAGTTGGGAATTCCTTGGTGACTTTGGTCTTGGCTATTTACTATCTGCTGCACGCTGCATGAGGGCAAGTGGTATTTAAAATGTGAAAAAAAAAACCCATCTCAGAATCTTGAATCTAAACCCCTACAAGTCTCAAGAACTCAGGTTTACTGGAACAGTTTAGGGTTTTTTTCTGGAATTTTATTTCTCAGGTTGAAAAGGCCTTTAAAACAGGGAGGTTCCATTTCAGTTCTCATGTCAATGTTAATGTCTTTTCATAACAGCGCTCACAAGATAGCCACAGCGTCTGATCTTCATAGACTCAGCTTGTCAGGGCCCAGAATCCCACTGAAAATGCTTGGAAACTGGCAGCGCTTCTAAATTTGGGCTGAGCCTCTTGCTCTGAAGCATCTTGCAACCCAATCACCAAGCCTTTGCTAAAAGATATACTCATTATTTTAGTCTAAATCTGAACACATTCTACATTGTCTCCCTGTAAGTTATATTAAAACAGAGTCTTTCATTTCTGGTTGGTATTAAACTTAAATTAATTACAACATGATGAACATTTAGAATTGTCTTATGTTATTTACTCAGCTGCGCTTAAAATTTCACATCACCAAATGAATCTTTGCTTGCATTATATCTCTTTATTTCTGTTTGCAACTTCTAGCTTTTGCCTACAATGTTGTCATTTGTTGTCCAGAAATTATATTCCAATTCCATCAGAAAGAATCCATGTTTGCAAGTAGTCCGTTGCAACCATTCAGGACAGTTCAGAGCTGATTTGACTGGGTGTGGAGGTCATGTTACACTTCTCTTCCTCTTACTGCATAGGCATAACATCTGGAATCGAGTTTCTTGTTTGCATGCTATCAATTCCAAATGTAAAGTCTTCCCTCTGTGAATATTAAGCAGCATTTGCTTGCAGTTTGGTATTCTGACAAGCATTTCTGCCAGTGACCTCATTTGCTAGATTTCTGGGGAAAGGTAATACATATGGGTTGCTGAATATACTGCTGCTGAGCCAGCCATCAACACCCATGGGGGCTTTTATTTTGAGTTATTTATCCAAATACAATTCTTGGAGATCAGAAAATCACTACCTGGAAAGTTGCACCATTACCTCATTTAGGAGAGCTGAGAATTCACTGAAGCTTGACTTCTGTATAATTGAAATTATCTTGCCACAAAGGAGCCTGCACAGTTCTTTAGGGGGAGACTGACACAGGCTTCTTTCAACTATTTTAGCCTTTTTGTCTTCAGGTGGTCTTTAATCAAAGAGAGAGAGAGAGAAATGGAAAAGAAGGAATCATTTCCTCAAAGGTACACACTGTAAATAAGAATCACTGTTGCTTGCATATGGAAAGGATCTTCATGTGCAGTTGCTGTCACAAACCTGGAGATTCTGGAACATTCAAAGTAGCCTTTTTCATTAAAAATAATTAACTTATCCAATATAGCTTCTGGTTTTGCTACACTTATTTTTTTATGATGTCAAAGGTTGGTAACCAGTCAAGTAAAATGTGATCAGCTAGGGAGCAATGCCTCATTTGTTGCTTTGCAATGCAGCACAGAACAGTAGTTAGAAGAGAGGCAAAAAGTAATCCAGTATATTCAGCCTACTGCTGTGAGCAGCATATTGAGAAGGCCGACGTGCCAGTGCTCCTCTACCTTTTGATCTTCCGATTATATCAACATAGTCTTGCACTTTGCAGCTTGTTCTCAGAATAAACACTATCTGCAGTTCCGCTAGGGGTTCAGGTAGCGTAGGAAAACAGCCTGCCATTCCATTTTCTTGTCGAGGGATGCCAAAACTCATGAAGTAGGTGTTTTCAAGACTCTGGTTGTTGCTTTGCGCCAAACTTCAGTGAAAACTGCAAGTGGAAAGGTGCAGCCCTCATTATTTAAGATGTTGTAAAGGCACAGCTTACAAAATTGCCATGGAACAAGGCAGCAGAAACTGGTGTGCTCTCCGCCCCGGCACGGGAACATGCAGTCCAAAGCAATGACATCTCCACAGCATATGGTGTTTTGGTAGCTGTTGTTTAATGATGATTCATGAGTAAATGAAAAGGAAGGAAAGTGAAGCAGCAGGCATGTTCGAGAAGGCAGCAACACTGCACATGGACAACATGGCCTGGGAATATCACCTAGAGGAAGACGCAGGCAGCTTTTGGGCAAAGCACCGATTGCAACGGGGCCTTGGAGCAGTGAAGAAAGAGGTGGTTCTCTTGCTCTTTGACTCCTGATGGCTTCAAGGAAACTGAACATTGTGCGCTTCTTGTAAGTAAGTAGATTTTTATCACAGGTATGGGATCCTTAAATTCTCCCAACCCAGCCAGACTTGCAGGGCTCACATTTCTGACTAATCTTGCAGGTCTGGGGGTTAGCAACATTATTGCTGTCTGGGTGAAAAAACTTGCAGCCAGGAGGCAGCTATTCTTTTCCATGTTTAAAGACAATTTAAACCAGAAAAAATGCAGGTTCATTTCTGAGTATTGTTAAAACAATGTTTTGGCATCTGCCTACAAGCAGTCACCGCTGACAGTACATTGTAAAGGCAACTGGTGCAGTGCCTCATCATGTTAATGTTTGCTCTCTCTCCCGTCCGTGTAGCCCCCTTCAACTCCACCACGTGTGTAAAAACCCTCTGTGTTCTGCTGTCTCTCATGTTTGCTCTCTCTCCCGCACGTGTAGCCCCCTTCAACTCCGCCACATGTGTAAAAACCCTCTGTGTTCCGCTGACCCTCTCCAAGACGCTTGGGGTATAAAAGGTCCCTTTCAGCGTGAGCGAGAATCAAGCCCAAGACCATAGCAAAACCTCTCTCCTCATCTCATAGGGCCCCTTTCAGCATCAGCTTCCCCAGCTCACCACCCTGTACATTTGGTGTCTCTTCCTGGGAAGCAGCTATGGAGGCAGCTATAGGGGCTCTGCTGTATGTATACTCCTATGTAGCTGGCTTCTCCCTCAGAGATGTAGAGAGGAGGAGGAGAGGTGCCTTCACATGCTCAGCCCTTCCACACCTCTGATCAAGCCTTAGTACATTGACACTTCCTTCTCAAGGGGCTTGCTTCAATTTATCACCATTAATGCAGTGGCCTGTTAAAAAGCTAGACCTTTAAAGCTGTATAAATTCAGTATACCTACTTGGGAAACTGAAATCCTAACGGGACAATGTTGTAGGGCCTTTAGATACAGCGGTGGCTCGCTCATGGCTGTGGCACCATGCGCAGTCCTGGGGACCATGCAGAAGAGGAAAAAGAGGAAAGAACACAAGAATATTTACAATCTGGGAGAAAATCCCATGGAGAGACACTAGGCAGGCTGAAGTGGTTTTATCACAGAGGAAAAGTCGGCATGAGTAAAATGATGAAAGTATAGAAAGCAATGAATGGGTTGATACATTATTCCTGTTTTCATGGATGGGATGGTAAGATCGGAATGATTATTTGGCGTGCGCAGCTTATTGTTATTGTTATTAATTCCAGACTGGTTTGCAGCAGTTTTTCTATCAGTGGGTCTCAAAATGCGTAATAAAGAATGTATTTTTTTCAGGTTAATAAGCACTAAATATATGTTAGGCATATCATGAACCGTGTAGTAAAAATAAGTGCCTCCAAAATGCCTGGAGAAAGTAATAATTTTGCGCTTCTACTATGAACAGCCCCATTACAGAGGGAAGAAATAATTTTTGTAGAGCGCTTAATGTTCAGATTTCCAGCTTGAGACAGAATCAGCTGCTGAAGTTTTAGAAAGTGCTAAGCTCTTACTTTTCTGAAAATAACGTACCTTCAACTTGACATGTGAAAACAGTGGTTGCATTACAAAATAGTTAGATCAGAGCATTTTATTAAAGGAAATTTATATAGCTTAGAGAAAGTCTCTATTATTGAGTGGGCAAACATATGGATAACATAAGAACCAGTTTGAACTTGAAACCTGAAACCAAAATTCAAACTGGTTGAAAATGTTTATTTAACTCAGAAAAAAATCTCTGCCTGCATCTGCAATTTCTAGTCCCTATAGGCAACAGAAATATCCAGAATAACACAGGGCAGAAATGACATCATTGATATTCTGATACAAACAGAAGTATGGACTTATCTCAAGAAATATGTGCTCCTCTGAAATATAAAGTGATTCATCACTCAATGTGTGCTCATCTAAAATGTACCTCTGCATGCTACAGATATAATCCTCTGTAAAAAAAAAAGCTGATGGCCAGCGCAGTTTGCAACAACACTGACAGAGTTTTTTTGTGAACTTTTGCGATGAATATATGAACTTTAACTTTTAAGGTCTTGCTATGTGAGTCTTTTTTAAAGAAAATTTTCAGTTTTGCTTGGTTTTTATTTCACATGCAACAGAAAAGGAATCAAAAGAACGGTGAGCAACTTCATTCTCAAAGACAGACCGAAATGCTGAACTACTTCAGTACGTCTCATGATCTGAATTTTAAATTTTTCTCACCCCTTGCTTACCAGAGCTCCTTGCCTTTGTGTCAGGAGGCTCTGGCAAACACACAGATTTTTTAATAGGAGCCCATATGCATTCAGAAGTGGGCCACTTGGACTACCAAGGTAGCAAGAGCTCTACCGGCACAGCTGGAGGACAGCACTGGTTTTTATGGCACATTTTACCTGGCACTGTAAATGAGTAAGGAACGCCTGCATGGTCTGTGGTCACACCTCGAAAGTGAAGGTGCAATCATATCTGTGGCCGTTAGTGACCCGGTCTGGAGCGAAATAGCAACATACATGTTAATCTTGTATTAATCTGTTTATTGACTTTCGGGTGTGTACTGATACTAATCCTTTTTACCTATTTGGTAACTGGCATTTATGTAAGCCAACCTTTTTGACTTCTTAGAATAAAAAGATTTCTAGTTCTATTATTGAATGGAAGATTTTAGTTGGCTACCTTCAACTATTTTGTATGTCTTCACATAGAACAACGTGAGCTATAGTCTGATTTGATCTTATTTACAGTGGCATTAATCAGGGATGTGTCTATTGAAGCCAATGGCATTATAAGAAGATTAGGCTGGGGAAGGTGAGATAAGAAGCAGGCGATGGCAGCCTGTGTTGTTCAGAGCTGGTTTTCTGCCACGAATGAGTATTTAAAGAGCTACAGGGGCAGGAGTGATCCCAGGCTTTTAGAAATACCTGTGAATGGAATGCAATAAATACACAGGAAATGTGTCTGTGGAAGTACAGAGACAAAAGGTTTATACTCCCTTTTTGTAGCCATTACTAGGATACCAAGTGGTATAAAAATGACTGCTTTGGGCCCAATTCTGATCTCCCTGGCTATCAACTGGGAGAGCTGCCTGGCTGTGAAACTGCTGGGAGATTAGAGTGAGGCTGTTTGTGCACTGATTTCCTAAAATATGTGATTAGTCATGATCACGCTTCAAAACACTACACCCATTCTTCTAAGCATTTTTTTATAACTTAATGAAGTTTATCTGCCCACCTGAAAGTTAGGGAGTTTTCAGTATATCATTTTATAGATACCATTTTGTGGGTCACAGGGAGACAATATCTTCCTGCATTTTATTATCATGTACAGAAAGAGGAACCAAAAGAGGTGACTCCCACACCTTCATACCTAGCCTGTGAGCGCTTGTGCTTAATGAAGGCCAGCTAAGTGGGTTTTTTTTCTGGATTAATATCTTGTGAGTGTGAAATAGCCTGTACCATTCACTCCTGCACCCTTCTTGCACGTTTTGACATTTCGCAAGATTGTTTCACAGTCGGCAGGAAGCCCTGCGGAGTGATGCTGTGGAAAACAGGAATCAGGACACAATAGTAATAGTGACTATTAGGAGGATGATGGAGAACTTGCCCAGTTCTGTCCAAGTGCTGGAGCCCCTCTGCCCTGTGGTCAAGGACGAGCAGAGGACAGGCTGTGTCATGATCTGTATGTGGACGCAATGGACCAAAGCAGCATTTGCCAAAGAACCACTTCGGTGCCATGGAATTTAGCCCAAGAGCCCAACGTTTTTATATGCTAACTGGAATGATGTTATGCAGCCTCATGTTGATGTTAAATGGCAAATCCTTATGTAGGCAAGGCGAAAAGTGTTGCCCAGTTAAGTATAGTAACTCACAGCTATGTATAGCGTTCATGCTGTTGTACAAGCACCATTTGTTAAACAGTGCCTGGACTGCGCTTTAGGCAATACTGCTATTAGAGCACTGTACGCCCTTGGTATGTTGTATGTTATAGCATTGGTAGAAAGGAAAGGGTGCACAAAGAGGACCACAAAGGCAAAACACCTTCTAGGGATCGAGTGACTGCGAAGAAGCCCAGGCATCAACCCCCCACTTACAGCTGCTAACCACAGCTCTGAGTACACTGTGCTGCGAGCATCAACAGCGGTTTTCTGCTGGGCAGAAATATCTCTGTTTCAGCAGTTATGGTGAGGGCTGCACAGAGAGAAGCTTTTCCTATAGCCTGATCTGATGGCCTCCTCAGGCCCGGCCACGGAAGGACGGCTGTTTCCGATGCCGGTCTGGGCTGTTGCCTTCCTGCGCCTATGCAGATTGAGCTTCTCCCACGCCAGCACCTTTTTATTCCTGCCCGTGTGACGGGGCTGTCGTCCCTCTCACGTGAATGTCCATTACCCGGGGAGGCAGCACAGAAGGGAAAAGGGTGTTCGTGTGTGTGTGAGTTTCATGCTTTACATCTGACTTGCTGAACACATTGATGTTCCTAAACCCACTCAGGAGTGAAAGGGATGCTCCAGCAGCCTTCTGCTACCAGAAATGTGGATGTTATTTTCTCAGTGGCATGAAATATTCTCATTTTCCGCAGGCTGGGGGGGGGATCCAGATTGCCCCTGGGTTTAATTGACACACTTTGTATTTGCTGTTGGTTATTTTCCTGCAAATATTCTTTAGCTTTCATCAGTTTCTAATTGATTCCTGGTATGGAAAGCCACGTGTGTGCAGCTGTGAATTTATGGGGGCTGAAATCCAAATGCTATTAATTGATGGGCACAATCATGGAAATTTTTTTTTCTCTGCAAATTACTTCTTTCTTCATTAGTGTTCCCGGGAAGGAGAAGAGGTGTACGGGGTTTAAAGCATGAGGAAGCACCAGGCAGTTGGAGGGAAGGCATGTTGATGAGGCTGCAGTTCTGTGACATGGTTCCTAATGAGCCGGCAGGAATCAACATCCATTTCTTCAGCCTGCCAGATCAGTCCCCACGCTTCCCGCTTGCTCTCTAACCACTCCTTCAAAAGCGTTCTTTAGACTCCAGGCTGCTGGAGACTCACAGGCTTCAGGCGACCACAAAAGCACATACGTAAGCACATATGCATAAAGAGCAATGGAATGATAACTGTTCCACTCTGTCATTTAATGCTTGCAATTTAGAAGAGGTTATTCATCTTGGTTTTGCTTTGACAGAGGAGCAGTGGATTTTTTAAAAAATATGTTTTCCCTGTTCAGAAGGTTAAGAGCAATTCTGTGCCTGCGCGGCAGGGGTGGGGGAAGAAAAGAACAAGAAAGAAAGGGGGATGGAAGGAAAGAAAGAAAAAGTCTGTCCATGTCTGGATTTCAGAGGGATGGCTCCAGCAGCCTCATTCTTCCCTCTTTC
>NW_009260775.1:284511-317929 GCF_000687185.1 Egretta garzetta
TCCCTTCCTCCCTTCCTCGCTCCCCCACCCCTTTGTGTGCTAAAGTTACAACCCAAGGACCTGGAGACATTTCAAAGGAGCGTCACTAATGAAGACCACATGTGCGCTGTTCCTCTTGTTTAGTCCAGAACAAAGCTGAACTGTAAGAGCCTTCTCTCTCTGGGAGGGGGGGGAAACAGGTCTCCCTCCCTCCCAGATTACCCACCCACAGTTTATGAATGAGGCTTTCTCAGGTAACCACCACTGGGTATCAGAACAGTTTCAGGAGGAAATCAATCATCTCTCCAACAGAAAGCTGTAAGGCAGAGAGCACGCGTTTCCTTTGCCAAAACATCAGTGGCGACATCGAAACGCCCACGTGTTTGACAGTGCTGCAGCCTTTGGCCTTGGTGCTTGCACAGCAGCAGCGCATTCGCTGTAGCGTTTTTTCGTTTGCTTTTGGGACGCCTCCTCCACATTGTCTCTGCAGCTGCATGAAAGCAGGTTTGTGCAAGGAGGTGGGCCACAGCAGGGACTGCTTTCTGAGCAGCGTCAGCCGAGGAGGATGCTGAAATCCAAGACCGAAGCACATCATTTCCCATCTCTGTTTGCAATTAACTGCGTTTCAGGAAAGACTTTCACCGCGTAATGAGCAATGAATCCTCACAGTGGTAGTTTTATCAGGCAAAAAAAAAAAGGAATCTGCCACCTGAATTTGTGATTTCATGTCCTCTTGGGGCTCCCTCCTCAACAGTGTTCTGCAGTTTAATGCTGGTGGGTGTCTAGCCCCAGCAGTGGCCATCTAGGAGTGAGGCAAGTGGTTGAGGGCTCCCCCTGAGAGAACATTTGGGTCCTTGCTGGGCTTATGAGGGGGCCAGCTCTTGCTACCAGCTGAGCTCCCGGTGCCCTCGTTCCCTGACGGTGGTTAACAGCAGCGCTGCAGGGCAATGGCAGACAGGAAGGGTGGGCCAGCCTCACCTCTCCTTGGGTCCTCCTTCTGAAAGGAAGACGTCAGTGGGAGGTAGTATTGGTCTCCTTAGACAAGCCAGTTGGCAGCCCTTGAACTGCCGCGATACCAGAGCACAGGCTGTGTCACTGGACAACTGGAGCGTCTTCTTTCCCACATGGCGCGTCCGCAGGAAGCCCCAGGAGAGTGGCCAGGAAGGGGATAATCCTCAGGCTGTTGTTCCAGGGACACCCAAAAAGGGATGGGGAGTCTGCTGGGGAGAGGGGCGGTGTTGAATGTGTGAGGAGACCAACCAACTGAGGGGCTTGGAAACATGGCATATATCTTCAGTTTGGTTTCCTACCAAGAAGCAGCCTGATGCAGACGTGCTTTGTATGCGCAGGTATGCTTCGTACTTAGATCCACTGGCCAATTTCGGCTGGCAGAAATGTCTCAGGGCTATTGATTTTCTAGCACGTTCAGTAAAATACATGATAGGGGAGCCAAATATCTTAATTCTGTTGCTCACAAAACTTTCTGGTATTAAGAGAAGCCAGCAGCAGTGGACAAGGATATGTTAGGACACGAAGAAGATGCCTGGAAGACACCTACCAACCTACACACTGACAAATTCATGGATGATTGATCATAGAGCAAGATAAAAGCACCCACAAGCCCAGCCATGGTAGCAGCCCTCGTGGCCATAATCCTGCTGCTCTCTCAGAGAGCTGAGCACTATGATGGAATAAATGATTATGAAGAAAAAAATAAAATAAAATAAGCAAATAAATCTGAACAACATCAAAGCCAGCGTGCAGTAGTGGTTGCTGCTAAAGCTGTACCTATTTTCTGACAGGAAGCTCTTCCTGCACAACTGCCTTTTAGAGCCGTTTCTGGTTTCCAACATATAGGGGTTTGTTTCTATAACAAATATATTCCTGTAGATGAAACTGCTAGTATTAAAAATAAATGGGCAGAGGGAAGTGGATGCTATGGAAAAGTGACTGCAGAGGAAGAGAAGTGACCTCTGTGTGTTGGTTAGTGAGAAAAAAAAATAGTGGAAGCATTTGAAGGATCATAGGACTTTTTGTAAAATCACTTTTAAGTACAGGATTAAACCATAGTATATATATGGAAGAAGACATAGTCTGAGGATGGTTGTTTGTTCATAAGTGATCTAGGGTTAACAAAGCATTCCAGGGTCTTACGAAAGCACTTTTAAACAAATAAACATTGCCCTGCAGTATTTACAAGCTAAGCACTTCAACATAATCTCCACGCATGAGAACCTGAGAGGAAAATTGATTGAAACCCCATGATAAACTGTTTTGTTTAATTGCCTAACCTCATGGCAGTAGAGAAAAGCAGATACAATAAATAATGAAAAAATGCCAAATTTTTAATTTCCAATGCAGTCCATCACCCAAAGTGCAGTTTGGTAATGAATGTGGAGCGCCTAAAATATTTCCATCCTGGAAATTTCCCTTTAAAGTGGTATGTAGACCTTTTTTTGAATAATATCAAAATGAGTGAGGTTTCTTTTTTGAGCGTAAGGTGATATTATCTATGCAGACCGAAGGATTGCCACAGCCTCAGCTTCATTGAAGCCTCCGTGGGTTGCAGCCTGTTTGCCAAATAAGGCATCCTAAACATTTCTGCTGCTTCTGGATTCCTCTTCTCTCCACCAGTTTCTTTTTTTTTTTTGCTGAGTATCTTGTCTGCCTTCCAAACACATCGTGAGGTCCTTAGATCTAAACCAGCTGTGATTTCGTTCAGCCCTGATTAAATGAGATTGAGTGGAGCAGGGCCATGCTCCTGGGGAAAGAAGAGGGCTCTGGAGTATGGTCATGAACGGGAAAGCAACGTGGAGCTCCTGCAGAGTCCTTTGCACCTGGACGAAAAGGGATAGCCCAACCTTCCCAGCCACGTCACTCTGGGGTACGGGAGCGCTGCCGCACAGCCCCCTGTCCGGGCAGAGGCCAGAGGGCTCAGCCTCCTTGCTGGTTTTCCTCTCTCCCTCTCTGAATTCAGCTGGGGTGTTTTGGGTGGGCTTATGCTGTTTCTCTGGTCTTCTCATTGAGCAGAGCAAGGTGCAAGGAGACAGTGTCCAGGGAATCCCAGCATCATTGACTGCCCCAAGGTTACTCAGCATCAAGTTTGTTGCCCTGATGTCTTCTGATGCCAAATCTTCTGATCTCTCACACCATTCCATAATTTAATTTTGTTACGGGTGACTGGCTTTCCAGAGCAGTTTGTCTTTATGGATGGCAGGGGGTAAATAAAAGAAGAGATGTAAAGTGAGGAGAAAAATTAAACTGTTTTATCGCAAATTCCAAACTGCTTCTCTGAATATTTTCATTGCATAAAAAATGTCGCCTTCATTGCTAAATTCCCCCTCATTTTTAAGGCTAACCTAACTGGCCTGGTTTCCTCGGGCAGCTGAGGCAGTGGAAATGTCATGTCTGCGAGGCCAACCCCAGGCACGGCTGCGTCGGCTGCCAAGTGATCCGGACACCAGTCCCATAAGCATGATCCCAGTACAGGTTATCGCCTCTGCCACACCTCCTCTGGGCCGTTTTATACAGTGGAACAAACAAGACACTGACTGACTCCACAATCTGTTGGATCGGTGTCAAAATTAACCTTCACTCTGAAGAAGGACGTAGACAAATTAGCGGTGATGCTTTGGGTGTTGGCAGTCCCTCTCCCATTACATATGCCACGAGCACTGCTCGGCGCAGCGCAGATGCCATTGCAATGCATGCATGTAAATGTATTTCCCATATCCTCGGTAGTTTCAAACATAGATACGCATGTGGCGGTAGGCTGGTTTCTTTGAAAGCATCTATCTTTTTATGAAGGGGGAGGGCTAAATAGTACAAAACACCGAGGCAGAACAGTATCCTTTCATTTTGCTCCTGCAATAGCGGTGTGCAGGAGCTTTGAAGTGAGAAAGCATTTTACATCTTTAAAGGCAAACATTCTCACAGCATTATCAGCTGTGGAAGCAGCCCGGTTGATTCATACAGCAGTAACATTTTCTTTAAGTGAAGATTAGCTCTGAAGCTGTAGTATCTGTTTTATGGCATGGCAACCTATTTTTTCAGGAAATTCTCCCTATCTCTTGCCTCATAACTGGCAATAGCATTGCCATATCTCTTTAAAACCACAGTACTGACTCAGTCTGTTTGGAGACAGAAAGCTATTTTGACTTACAGGTTCAATTCCTGTTGACTCAAAAGGGAGGAAGAAAATGCAGAGACTGAGAATGAAAACATCTCTTATTGCAGAAGTTACTATCAGGCAAATGCCATTAAGGAATGGATGGCATTTGTTCACAAACTTTTAAAAATATTTTCTCCGCGTGTATTTTCTAGCATGAAGACAAGTGAATCTGGATGTGCTCTTTGCTTCAGCAGTTGTGTGAAGCAGCTTTCTTCTTGGCTGGGATCTCAGAAAGGAGCCCAAGCAGGGCTTGTGTGTCCTCCCGTCCTCACTGAGGCACCTGCAGGGTCTCCGCCGTCAAATGGAGCACAGCTCTCACTTCCTCGCCCATTTGGCCAAAAGGAGAATAATACAGTTATGCTGGCAGGGATTTCTTTTTCCAGCAGACTGTGGTTTTCACAGCTCAGCTTTGTGGACTTCAAAGCCTCCCACGTCACAGGCCTGTGTAAATATGATGGAAAACAGGAAGGGAAAAGTGCTTCTCAGACACAATAAGAAAACCATTACTGGACATCGCTGTGGTTCGGACCAGGGCTGGTGTCTGTAAAACAGGAACCCCCTAGAGAAAGGCTGACAAGTGGATTGGATGGAAAGCGAGACCTCTCTCCCCACATCCCCACACTGTTTCAGCAGCTCAGTTCTGGAGACCTTTCTGGGTTTTTCTTCTTCAGCTGTCATATCTTTCTTGTGCCTGTGGAATCTCATGGGGTACAGCAGGAAGAAAATAGAAAAGAGAAAGTCCCCTGTTGTCCCATCCGAGAGGAGGCTTTCTTCCTGAGGGCCTGGCCACCCAAACCTGTCTGTGCCTGGCGCCTTGCATTGGAAATCACTCGTCCCTCTGCTGTGCAGATTTCAGCCTCAGCCATGTATGCACCAGAAATGCTTCAAAGTGTGACTGCTCCTTTCTACCTCTTCAGCAGAAAAACTCATCTCCAGGGAGATGGGAATTTCACGTGTGATAATTTAACTGTCTCCCACCAGCCTTCGGGCACTGCTTAGCACATATAGCAAGTGCTCTCTCGCCTGTTAGTGTGCCCATTGCCTTTCCCACCCTCCAGCACTGAGTTTGTTAAGGGATTGCGACTCCTCATGCTGCATCTCCATGAAGAAGGAAAAGGTAGGGCTTTCATCAAACAAGGATTTTCAAGCCACAGATCACACCCTGTGCTAAAAATAGGCTTTTGTGCCTGAAAAATGCATATTGGGGAGGTCACCTTAAAAGGAAACAGCTCTGTTTCATCCTGGTTGTCTCTGATTGTACTTGAAATGCTAAATTGTGCAGGGATTGGGGGAGACGACAGACGGACTGACTGTCAAGCCAGATCTCTGACAAAATCGAGCAGTTGCCAGAGGAGTTGCCAAATGAAGACTGTTCCTATCAAAAGCGCCAGGGAGAGCGACCCTCCCCAGGCCCTTCCCCATGAGCAGGAGACTGCGTAATGCCAGGGGTGGGGAGGGAGAGGCCGCAGGAGGGCCGCTCTGGGTATGCACACAGCAGCAGCGGAGGAGCCTTGCACGACTGAGGTGAGCCCTGGAAAAGCAGCCTCGCTTTAAATGATCTTCCAAGGCTCCCTCCTAGCAAGTATTTTGAGATTTCCTACAAGCACAGGAGGTCATCTGGGGATTTCTTTAGCAGTCGCTTATTTAAAAATCAGCCATTGTCCTTCCTTAATCTGAATTCAGATCAAGCCAGCTATTAACGTTTCTGTTACCCTCCTAAAAATGTCTTACTTTTAATTCCTTTGCAGCAAGGAGATATATACAACAAATATAGGGTCATAACACAACCTTGACACTGAAATGTGAAGAGGACATTTCTTTATTGACCATATCAAGTAAGGAATTCTTACCCTGCGTTGCTACAGGGGTGGAAAAGGAAGGTGCATTCATTTCAACAGTTGCAAGATCTTTCTAAAAGAAGGTTTTCTCAACCATCTTTTTGTCCAGGTTCTCATAATTGATTACAGCCATTTTCAGGAAAAACTAATAGATGCTGCAGCGTCTCAGTCTGCATAGGGGAGTTTGGTTTGCTTGAATGTCACTTTGTCTTATTAGTATGAACAGAAGGCAGCTGTAAATCTCTGTCTAAACTTATATTTAGGTGTCAGACCAATATCATTGCTAATTTGAATTGTACGATATTGCTTTAAAATTAATTATTATTAAAGGTTACTTGCTCTGTTTTTTAAAGCCTGTTTTCATTACTTTTCTAAGTACAATAACTTAAGCCCAGATCAATAAACTGTGTAAGTACAAATATTCCCATCCCAACACAATACATAACCTAGACTGAACTCTTAAGATTATGAGTTTAAACGGAAAATATGAGTGTTCTCTTCAAATACCCCTACTGGGATGTCAATGGGGAAGGAGATTGTGTTTACTGTTTGTAATAGACTCCATCACAGCTGAAAAGTAGGTTTCATTTAGATTCAGTGACTACTGAATATCGGGTTAATCTTTGAGCTTCCCACTCCTTTCTGAGCCTTCCTATCTCTCTGTGGGGTTCGAATCAGACTGCTCTTCCCTTCCCGACCCTTTCCTCCCACAGTCAAAATTATGCAAGGCCAAATTTGAATGCTTGTAACTGGTATGAAGCCTCTTGAAATGGGTCTTCTCTGGCTGAGAATCTAACAACCCTGGTGCTGCAGGGCAGAGCAAGACATATTTTTGCTATTTATACAAGATAAGAACTTGTAAGTCTGATCCAAGCCAGGGTCTGGATCAGCTGAGAAGGGGCCCTTTTGACTGTAGAGCATGTATCCTGGCATAGAAGAGTTACCATGCAGTAATGTCTCCATGAGGAAATGTTTGCATTGCAGGTCACTAGTAAGAAGTGCAAGAGTGCAAGAATTCAAGAACTAAGCATAAAGCAGAATAAACTTCTGTCAGGACTCTGTGCCTCTGAAGCAAATAGAAGCTCAGTTCCAAGCCATGATTGTAGGTGTGTGTGTGCAAAGGGATTCGGTGCATGTAAGATCTATGCTCCATGATGAATGGCAGCTGTGGTTGTGTCTTTCCTTTGGGACAAGGCAGAAGAATGATGACTCTTCATATCCACTGCACGTTGGTTAGGATAATTACTAGGAACTACATGAATCTGCAATAAATCATTTATCCAAGATACTGAAGTCTCATTTTATGCTCAGTCAGTGCATTATATCTGTAAAAAAAAGACGGACTTAACAACCACGCACAAAACTTTGAAGTTAAATGTGGGTTTGGACCCCAACCCTGAATCTCAAGATCCTCCCAAGCCCCCAGTACCTGCTGAGCTAGGAGCTGAACTGTGTGCTGACAGGCCTGACTCCCCCTACCCCTGGATGTTTGGGGCCACTTAAGGCTTCTCACCTCTGAAAGTGGCTCAGCCTGGCCTGAGGCATGAGTTAGCAGAGCTCAGCAGAGCTCTGTGGTCGCTTTGTCCAGGCTGGGTGAGTCAACCGACTCTGAAATACAGAATTATCTAAAGGCCCTTTCTGCAAGCTGAGGTTTTCTCCACTCTTAGGGAAACATGGCCAGTGGGACTGAGACTGTGTCTCCTCCGCATCAGTCAGGCTGAGGATGGGGCCCTTGATCTTATAAGAAGCCAAATCTGACAACTTTGAACTCTAAATCCAAGCTCAGCTGTGGATTTCAAATGCAGGCTTGACTTTCTCTGCTCCAGTCTGCATCTAGACAGGATTTAGTAGGCTCATTGCCCTTATAAGCATATTCTAAACAGATGCATTAGGTACAGGATTCACGATGGCCTTTTAAAGCAGAACCAAAAGCTTACAAAACCATGACTTGCCACTGGAAATAGCCAAAAGCTGGGTGGAAGCCCAGCTCGTGGGGAAGTTAGTTTGATGAATGAGAGCAGAAGGGTGATGACTGCATGGGAAATAGCTCCATGTCAGTAGTACTCATTGCTTGGTCGCCCTTTGCTGTTGACGCTGGCATCTGCACTGCACTGCACTGCAATGCACTGTACTCTCCCCTGCTGGGGCCGTTCGGACGCTGTGTGTGGTTTGGAGCCAGACGAGGCTCGGCCTTACCTCTGACTAGCTGGGCTTGGCTCTGCAACACTGCCAAGCACTCACAGAGATTTCCTAGGCAGTGTTCATGACTGAGCGTGCTGTCCTCATGTGTTGTCCCAGTGCTGCTACAGAAGCGAGGGCTATTGCATAGAGAAAAGTTTGCAGAATAATGATCGTGGAGGTGGGCAGTCTTTCCTCATACAGAAAAGCGATAGATAAGATATTCAGTGCAAATAAACTTGATGTCAGAAGAAATAATATTGCTTGGCTCTAGGGAAAGTCTAACATGCACTGAACTGGGAGTTGTCCTGCTGGTAGGGATCGATCTGTGATTTGGGCAGCAAACAGAAATGATGCAGAGCTGTCTTTTGAGCATGCTGGCTTAACTTTAATGCTTTAGTGGTGTGTGCAGCCAGGTCAGGAGGAAGCAGCACCATAGAATCATAGAATCATTTGGCTGGAAAAGACCTTTAAGTTCATCAAGTCCAACTGTACCTGTCCACTACTAAACCATGTCCCCAAGCACCTTGTCTACCCGTCTTTTAAATACCTACAGGGATGGCGACTTGACCACTTCCCTGGGCAGCCCGTTCCAATGCTTGACAACCCTTTCAGTGAAAAAATTTTTCCTAATGTCCAATTTAAACCTGCCCTGGTGCAACTTGAGGCCATTTCCTCTTGTCCATCATCTGTTACTTGGGAGAAGAGACCAACACCCACCTCGCTACAGCCTCCTGTCAGGCAATTGCAGAGGGCGATAAGGTCTCCCCTCAGACCTTTTTTTTTTCCAGGCTAAACAACCCCAGTTCCCTCAGCTGCTCCTCATCAGACTTGTGCTCCAGACCCCTCACCAGCTTTGTTGCCCTTCTCTGGACATGCTCCAGCACCTCAATGTCCTTCTTGTAGGGAGGGGCCCAAAACTGAACACAGCATTCGAGGTGCGGCCTCACCAGTGCTGAGTACAGGGGCACGATCACTTCCCTGCTCCTGCTGCCCAACACTATTCCTTACATAAGCCAGGATGCTGTTGGTCCTCTTGGCCACCTGGGCACACTGCTGGCTCATATTCAGTTGGCTGTTGACCAGTACCCCCAGATCCCTCTCTGCCAAGCAGCTTTCCAGCCACTTTTCCCCAAGTCTGTAGCGTTGCATGGGGTTGTTTTGACCAAAGTGCTGGACTCAGCACTTGGCCTTGTTGAACCTCATACAGCTGGCCGCAGCCCATCTATCCAGCCTGTCCAGGTCCTTCTGTGGAGACTTCCTACCCTCAAGCAGATCAACACTTCCACCCAGCTTATTGTCACCTGCAAACTTGCTAAGGTTGCACTCAATCCCGTCATCTAGGTCGTTGATAAAGATATTAAACAGAAATGGTCCGAACACTGTTTGTGATTGGCCGCCAACTGGATTTAACTCCATTCACCACCACCCTTTGGGCCCAGCCATCCAGCCAGTTTTTCACCCAGCAAAGAATATGCCTGCCCAGGCCATGGGCAACCAATTTCTCAAGCAGAATGCTGTGGGAAACAGTGTCAAAGGCTTTACTGAAGTCCAGCCTTTCCCTCATCTGCTAAGCAGGTCACCTTGTCATAGAAGGAGGTCAGGTTGGTCAAACAGGATCTGTCTTTCATAAACCCATGTTGACTGGGCCTGATCTTCTGGTTGTCCTGGGTGTGCTGTGTGATGGCACTCAAGGTGATCTGCTCCATGACATCACCCCGGCAGTGAGGTCAGGCTGACAGGCCTGTAGTTCCTTGGATCCTCCCTCTGGCCCTTCTTGCAAATGGGCATCATGTTTTCCAACCTCCAGTCAAATGGAACTTCCCCAGTCATTCAAGACTGCTGGTAGACAGAAAGGGGCTTGGTGAGCACCTCCACTCTAATAGCTGCTGCTGGGAGGAAGGAAGGGAAAGCAGAGCTGAAAGCAGCAGGGCACGTTTATAGACCCTGGCTTGACAGAGATCAAGCTTTTCTGCCTCTGGGATTTCTGCTGTGTGTGGGAGAGGGAACTCTGTGCAGTCTATAGGGCCCCCAAACCTCTCTTTCTGGCAAGGAAGCGAAGGAAGGCTGGCTGAGGCAGGCTGGCCATTTCCCATAGATTTTCCATGGGGCCATGCTGATCTAGGGTGCAGCATTTAACCAACGTTCATGGACCGCCCTTCTGAATGGGAATTAAAACCTTATTTGAGGTCCGATGTAGAGTGTGATGAAAAAAAAATTAAAACCAAGCCAGAGGCAACCTCTCTCACCCTCTCCATTTTCCCAGTGCGGGTTATACCTGTTTGTATGGAAATGCCGGCCCTGTCACTGTCGCTGGGCAGAGCGGGCAGAAAGCCCGGTGGCCTGAAAGGGGCAGTCGGCAGCATTCCTCTGGACCCGGGGATGAGGGTGGGGTTTGATCAGCCAAGGGAGAAAAATGTCCACATCTGTCTGTCACTGCACGGCAAATGGCCAATTATCATTTTTTTTTCTCTGCCTCCCTAAGCTGCAGTCAGACAAAGCCGCCGAGCTCCCGGCTTTGTTGCCTGCGCCATTTCCCACCACCGCTCCACCTCTGATATGCTAATGGCAAAACTGAACGGTTTTGTGCGGCTGAAAAGGATCTTTGGGCACATTCACTGGGTCAACAATCCCAACTGCTGCGCTGGGGCTCAGCCTGCTGCGCCAGAAGCCCGGTGCCAAGGGACTTCCCTCCCCCGCGCTCCTCCTTGTTTTAAAAAAATAAAAATAGTGGAATTAACCATCTGTCTGTCTTGGTGCCCAGAAACTTGGTTGAACAAATTATGACACGATATACTCCCCTCAAATACTTTCTGGACGGAGAAGCCAGGCTGGGCTCCCCAGTGCGGATCGCTGCCTTGCACGACGCAATCTGGGAGCTGAGAGAGGACTGTCTCCTCCCCGCTTCAGAGCGCCGCAGAGCAGCTAGGTGGTACAGAAATACTTCTGTGTTTATACAGTTGGCTTTGCATGCATTAGAGCAAAAGTAACACTGACAAACAGTCTTTTGTTTAGAAAATAAACCCTGTCATACATGCAATGCTGGGCACAGAAAGCAAACTTGATGACCTAATCCCATCTATTGTGTAGTAATAGCAATGCACTTAAGTAGTAATTCTAGATCTGGTTGAAGAATAATTGCGGAGTTTATTGGATGAGGAGTTTCCCATTCAGCAATGTTGTGGAAGTGCCAGGGGAAATGGGCTATAGTGTCGGAGACGAGGTGCTTGTAAGTCTGTGACAAATTGATTTTGAAGTATTTGTCATTTATAATTAGTCACCTGAACTACATGTGAACATTTTGAATGCTACACCACTCCTTTTGCTGATGCTGTACTAATACCATTATTGCTTTATAAAAAACCCGTCGATTTGGCAGGCTCTTTGATGGTAAAATTTGAAGCAGTTTTGCAAGCAAGCTAATGTTTATAAGCACAGTAATATGTCATCATTACTGAAAACAACTACAACACATAGAAGCGCGTTGACTGCAAGCACCCTATAAAAACTGCTGGACATAAGGCCCAATGACATGAGATAAAAGCTGAAGAAATTTAGAAGCTGAATAAACAAAGCAGCCTAATATTTCGGTGGCTTCCAGTTGACCCTGAGCAGAGATCTGGGTAAAGCTGGGTGAATACTCCAGCCAAGAAAAAGGCAACAGTTGTGTGTGTTGTTTATGAGACTACAGTTTTAACACAGCCTGCACGGTAAACAGTGCTGTAATAAAACCTGACCTTTGCCTCAACTTGCTTTACTCTCCTCTTCTTAAAACCTGCTCATTGAGCAGCAAAAGGTGAATTGTCTGGGTCCAGAACCAACTCACCATGAAGACTCGTACTTACTTACTCCCACATGGGAGAATTAGCGAGCTGAATATTTTCTTTCTCCTCGTTTTTGAAGAAGACGTTCAGCTTTGTCAACTTTCCCTGTTCCAGCTGTTGTGGGAGGCATTAAGGCATCACCTATGCCACGGCCTTGCAGCTCTTTCTCGCATGTTTACATTGACTCTCACCACTGCACGTCCTCTGCAGGACTGGTCACCCAGACCCTGGGAAGTGCTGTTGGCGGTGCCTTCTGCCGCTTTCCAAGGAAGGAGGTTTATAAAAAGCATGCACTATAAAGGAGGAAGCAGATGCAGGCTCGCTCTGCACGCTCCTCTCCAGTTCCTGGCATATGGTGGATGGTTAAAAAAAATGGATCTGAATGGGGTGAAAATCTATTCATCCTGTATCACAGAGAATAAATTATTTCCTTTTGGTCATACGCTGCACGTTGTCCTGGCTGCACCCGCCTGTGCTGTTATGAAGGAATGCTTTAGGCTCACAGGCTGCAGAGATCAGAATAACCCTCTGTGCTGGCTTTCTGCATGACAGAGGCCAAAGATTTTCCTTCAATCACTTTTTTGTCCGCACCATAATTTCCGATTGTGCTTGTACCTTTAATGAAAGAAACCCAAGCCTGATTTATGGTAATAAAGGGACAGAAAATTCAGTGCAGCTGTAAGTAAGTACGCTGCCCCAGTGGCATGTTGCCTCTTGTGTTGGAAAACTTGCTTTATCCGTGGTCTGACTTTTTCTGACTTCAGACCCCAGCTGCTGGCTTTGGCTGCATTAGTGCCTGGGTTCACAGTCCCGGCTGCTCCCCTGTCCCACAGCTTCCCCCCTGGTCCCCAAGGCCATGAAGCAGCTGCCTGTGGCTGTGGGATGGCCCAGCGCTTTTCTGGGCATGTGTGAGCTCCCAGGCAGGGTTTGGGAAAATGGTCTCCAACTTCTTTAGTCCTTTCCCATTCCCTGTAAATCAGGTCCTGCTCAAATAATCTGCAAAGCTTTTCTTTGATAAATTAAATAGATGGAGTTTAATTTAATCTCTCTGGCATGCTTCCAAGCATCACTTTGGAAGCTCTTCCTGACACTTCTTTAATTTGCCAGCAGCTTTTTTAAAGCCCAGGCACTGGACTGGGGATGACGCTGTACATTGATGGTAAAGAAAGGTAGAAAACCATATTCAAATTAAGCTCAGATTTCATATTTAATTTTCTTTAGTTTTGTTGGCTTGTTTGACTACTCTTTCTACCTAAAACTGAGGGGTTTTTTAGAGTGTTGCTGAGTCGTTAGTCTTTGCCCATCTCTCAAGGATTCAGGTACGTTGCCTCACACACCACATACTACCTCAAAGCACATAACCGAGATAAGCAGTGAGCAACATATAATGAACTTTCCCTCTGATACAACAAAATAACAGCTGTCCCTGTTAAATATTACAAGCATTTCTCTTTCCTGAATGCTAGTGGTGGATAATCAGATTTAGAGGAAATCAACACCCAAATGGCTTATCTCTATTAACAGATTATTATTGCAAACCTTTCAAACCTATAAGCTTTCTTAGCCTTTGCTTCACAAAAGAAATTGGAAGTGGGGGAGTGTGCGTGTATGTGTGTGCCTGTGTGCAGAGCTCAGCACCCGCAGGATGCTGCGACGGCTGTGGGTCTGGTGTCCCCGGCCAGAGCACAGCCCCTCCTTTTTGTTGGACCTTGTACTTCTCCAGAGCCAGAGTCACCCCGGCCTCTCACCTGTAGGCTTGGCCACATCGCCCCGTGCATCCACTCTGCTCTTCTCCCAGGTCTGAATACTCTCTGCGTGAGAAGGTGTCCCCTCTGGGAGCTGGTACCTGGCAAAAAACAGAGTCCCCAGACTGCTTCCCAGAATAGGCGTGGATTTACTCATGGCGTGAGCAGACTGGTGACCCAGTCTGCTCCAGAAGCATCACCAGAGAGGGGGGGTCCTGCATCCCGCTCTAGCATTACCTGGCTGCCTTTTTTCCCCTCCCCATCATTCACACTGCAGTTAGAGCTACCTCCCAGCCAAACCAGGGCTTGTACTTTAAAAGAAGGGAAAACAGAAATTCACCTACGTCATACACTACCGGAGCTGGGCTTTCAGAAAAAAACCCCCAACCGCTTCACATGAATCAGCCACTGGGAGAGTTACACCCCTGGGGTGGGTGTAGCCCTCCAGATTGTAGTTTGCATGCGTGGTACCTCCTCGCAGACACCGAGGAAGCGATGCATCTGACAGTCGCTGCTGTGCTGCTCATATATCCGTGCTGCATGCATGGCGGCGAGGGCGGGTGCAAAGTCTTTCCTCCCAGGCGTATTTCATGCTGCTTCGTGCACATCTGCCTGCCTACACTTCACGGTGGGGAATTAGATCTACCTGAGCAAGTCTGGTACTGGACTTCACACCAGTCAGACACTGGTGCGTGGCGAGCCTCTCTCCCTTAGCTTCCTTTCGCTCTTCATCTACGGAGGTGGGGTGGGACTGCAGGGACCCGCCGGCAGCTCCGGTCTGCCAGGGGGGATTTGCACCGCTCTGGGCTGCCTGGCAGGGAGGTGACCTGGGCAGGCATTCGCGTGGGGCCTCCCTGGCCTTTACAAACCCACCCATACTCACAGCTCCTGCAGGTTCACCCCCCGCCATCGCCTACTTGTAAAAAGAGGTGCATTTCTGCCCCCCTGCATTTGCACTCCAAGGAACGGCTGTGATAGCCGTGCGCTTTGTTGTATCAAAAGGTGCAGCAGATCCATTACATCTTGTGACTCTGCCCTGTTTTTTTAATTAGCCCTTGCGATGTGGGGCGCAGTCTTGGGCTGACCAAGTCCCGCTGGATTTCAGGCTGGCACTAGGGAAGGCGGGAAGGAGTAGAAGCGAGCAGTAGGGAGGGATGAGCTACTGCACGGCTGCGCCTCTCCTCCCATCCTTGAATAATATCCCTAACAGTGCTGGTCTTGCAGAGAACCTGTGCTCATCAACAGCATTATTTAATAGGAAAATGCCTGAAGGTGCCAATCAGGTTATAAACCCAAGTCCAAACCTATGGGAAGAAGAAGCTGCTTGTTGCTTGTAGTGCAGAGAGCTCTGAGCACTGGCCAGACACAAAATAGCCTTGTACGAAGCTGAGAGGCCTGTTGTTGTTCAGCGGCTGCTATTTTTGTGCTCATGCGACAGCCACAGAGATGTGTTTGACCTGTGAAAGGCCTGCGTCCTCTATTTTGTTTGTAATTGCAATAGCTCTAATGCTAACTGCAGCCTCACAAAAAAACCCAAAGAATTTGTCTTCCTCTCCATAGGTTTAGAAGACTAATAGGTGGGGAAGAGGATGCATACAAACAGGTATGTATGCATATGTATGCACACATGTGTACATACCTATCTTTTTTCACCAAATGCATCACAAGTATAGCCCAAATATGGAGAACGGCTGAAATAAAATAACAGACCTATTGGCAAAAAGTCACATGTTAGATGCTGAAGTCAGTCACAATGTGCCAGCAATAAACTGAAAGCAAAAGAAACAAATAAATATGCAATCTTCTCTTTTTTCTCCTACTTAATACAAATTGCAAGTGTAATAAAATTGTTCAACCTGCTCTTGAAATCTGAAGCAGCAGCATACATGTGATTGTATTGTGAAATATTCATAACAATTCAAAATAAGGGTGTGTAATAATGTCAGAAGCCTGCTTTTCCTTTTGGAGGTTATACATAATACCAGGATTCAGTCCAATTCCCATTTTCGTGGATATCGGGGAGGCGAGAGGAAATGCTTATTTTAGTGACTGGGCAAATCAAAATAATTTTTGCTCAAAACACAGAGGCTCTGAAAAGGCTCCGCAGTCACCAGTTCAGTGCCGGCTGGACACCCAACAGAGCTGGGGTTCTGTGCAGGGTGCCTGGGGGCTCTGGCAGCATTTGTCCGTGGGCATGGAATGGCCAGAGCTGTGTGGAGAAAGCCTTTTGCCTCACATCTTTTGCAAGATGTTTGATCCAAACTCGTTGAAAAGGCCTGGGAAATCAGGTGACCAGGATGAAACTGTTCTTGCAGGTCAGCGATCCTTCCTTTTTCAATAGCTTGACCCCATATATAACATTTAATTAATTCTAGACCCAGTGAAAGCCTGTATGAGTCTCTTTGTTATTGTTATTATTATTACTACACAGGCTTTGGACACGACCTGATGGTTTTGAGACCTCAGCTCAACACAACAGAATTGCAGTACAGCTTTTCAGGAGACATTTATACTGGAGCAACAAATATTCTGTGTTTATTCAGGAGTGGCCTGTGGGCTTCAGACACTGGGGGTAAGAAGCCCATCCCTTCAAACAGGGGCAGGTGGAGCAGGGCCTGAGTTGGGAGAGGATGTTTGGGTTTCCCATCACCTATGGGAAATCTTGCAGTGGCTGTTTAAGAGAGGGTCCCTGCCAGCTGCCTGCTCTGCCCCTCTGCCAGAGGTCGTCGCTGTCCCGCAGTCAGCAAAGGGAAGTCTCCTTCCATGTTATTCAGTGCCTGAGCTCAAATCACCGATACTGGACTTTGCCTGAGACACCAGTGTGTGTGGACCCTTTGCCACAGGAGGAGCAGATGGGTAGAGGGTGATGAATCACCAGAAGGCTGAGGGCCAAACTCATCTTCAACCACTACATCAAGGTTCATCTCCACGTGTCTGGAGAGATGCTGACCATCCCAGGCACGGCGCCTATGAGGAATCTGCCTTGTCCACAGTAACTCCAGTTTCCCACGGTATCTACTTTGATTTCTCATTTTCATTGCAAAGCAATAAGGAATCAACCCCACTTACACCTACTCTGCCCTCTCTCTTCCATTTGTGCCTGTGGTGCAGTTTCCAGCATTCAAAGAAATTGCACGCTTGGGCACGATGTGAAATCTCTCTCTCAAACATCTTTTTGCTGCATTTACCCCTACAAATATCAGTTGCTAAAAGAGCAGATGGCCTGGATATATAAAATTTCTTATAGGTAACAGAAGAGAGGCTGTAGCAGATGAGAACATGCGGTGCTCATGTTCTGTAAATGGCCCAGTGGTGTCTTTAAAACAGGAAGAGGAAAGGTCTGGCTTGTACTGGGAAAGATGAGACAGCCCAGAGGTTTAGGTGTAATTCGCACCATCAGGCGCAGCATATAGTAGTCTTACTTGATGATGTTTTATGCCTGCTCTGATTCTTGTCTGTGAATAATGGAAGACAGCACTGCCAGAGGAGAAAGTACAACTCGTGCTGTTAACTCTGCTCTATTGGCAATTGCTTCCTACCTTACTCTGCTTGCTTTTCTCCTATCAAGCCCCTTTCTTTTTCTCTTGCCTGAGTGGTTTGTGAAATATAAAGAAAGGATATTTATATATTCTCCTCTCCATTATGAGCACTCCAATTGCCTGCTCTATGTGTGCAGGCACCGATGCGCGGCGTTGTGTTCAAGGGCTGTTAAACGGCGCAAACTGGGGCATTTCAGTCACATGGCGCTGACAAGCTGCACTCATGCGTAGCACATGCCTTTCCTTAGTTCAACACAGATGTTGTTTCCCTTGACAGATCCCTCTTTGGATTCCTCAAAATAAAGTTGGGTAAAATTTTGTGGGCTTTGTTTTGCTTTTTTTTTTGTTTAAATAGCTTCAGGTTAATAAGTTCGTTCCTGAACTGAATGGGTGACATGAAAGACAGCAAATAGATTTTCCTGTGTTATTGATCCCTTTGTTCTCCAAAATAAATTTTGTTAAATAGCTGTTCTCAGGGCCATGGCTTTAATGAGAAACACTGCTGTGGCTGCATTTCCCCTTTCAGAGGGGAAATGCAGAGGCCCTGCAGCTGAATCCTGCTTAGGACTGGGGACGCCATCCTTTCTCATGACTGCAGTGCTCCTGATGCTCAGCATCTTTCTTGCAATGTTATCCAGATGGATATGATAATAAAAAAAAAAAATTCCTATGTGTCTTAGCTTATCTGGCTGCATGTCAGGCTTGGTTTGAGCACTCTCATAGGGACAGAAATGACCCTGAGGAAACGATTACCTAGCACCGTTCTGGTGAACTGTGCTGCTGGGTGACCAAGATGGTCATTAAAGGAAACTGTTTTTAAATGGTTGACAGGAAAACTAGTTGAGAGACAGAATTCTCATCTGTTTGTGTTGTGTGTGATGCTTTTTACACAGAGAAGGAAGGTTAGACTTGGGAAAATATGCCATACCGAGGAAGAAAAAAATTTATCAACTAAACTGCTTGCATGCCTGGGGAAAAGGACGTTTTCCAACAGAAGAAATTAGACCTGCATCTTTAGCACATATTTCACTTTGCCTTAAAAGGAAACAGATACTGTTTTGAATTAAATGAGATGTTTTCAGGATTAGGTACATGTGTTTCATTTGTATGAGATTAATAACAGAAAGAACTGGGAGAGAACATGGAGGGGTTAAATATATTTCTGGCTGCCATTACTTATACTTCGAGGTAATTTAGAAAAATCGGCTTTATAGTTGCTCAGTGTGTCTGTAGAATTCCTTCTTCTCCTGTTTAGAGATTCCCTTTGAAATACGGGACCATGACAGGCTCTCGTATCTCTCGCCTCTAGGTTAGTAGACTTACACCTGTGATAAAGCCCAGTCTCTTTTCATTGCGACTCATTGCCGGGATGACCTACGTGCATTCGCTCGCAGGACAGGCCAGATGTGTACGACTGAGCGTGCTCACAGCAGGAAATACAGAAACCTGCGTTGTGGTGACCGTCGCTGCGTGCTGCTGCCTGGCCCGTGGCTGCACGGGGTTGGGTTCCATGCTCGGCAGGGACCGGCCAAAGCTACACCTTGACCAAACGTCCTCTGCTGTTTTCCTGAAATACAAATCTCAAAACCATCAATGTTGTGAAATCATCTCTCTCGTTCTTCAAAAGCAATGGCTTTCATTTGACTAAAGCCTTTGAAAACGGCACTGTCAAAGTAAACGAGCTGGCACCCCAAATTGTGAATCACCGTGTGAATACTGCTTTATCATAACACTACTTACATTTATTGGTTTGGTTGTACAGAGTTACCATGGCTTGAAGACCACGATGAGAAGTCCCGCTGCATTCCTGGATAAATACAGGCATAATATACAGAGGATGATGCTGAAGATGTTATCTGAATTTAAAATAACCTTAATAAATTCAGTACACAAACCCTCCTGGAAGGATCATATTCGCAGCTAGTAACAGCTGTTGCCAAGTTTTAAAAAGTATTCCTCCTCCACATAAAACATCTACAAAGGTGGTGGCCACATTAGATACTTGGATTGATTTTATAAGAGGCAATGCAGGTGAGTCAGTCTCTCCCCATTACGGCTCAAACTTAAAATAGCTTGCTGTAAATAATCTTTTATGCTTAACAGAAGCTCGTACAATTCCTGGTAATCAATTCATCACCCACACTGACATTCAAAAGGCTGAGAGCATTTCTGGTGTTGTCTGGTTCACTGTGAGGACACGTCCAGAGAAATTACTTTGGACTTACATTTTTGTGAAAACTGTTTATTTTCTTAGGGCCAAATTCATCACTTGTGTAAACTGGCCTATTTCCTTCGAAGTCAGTGGAGAATTTCTGTGCACAAAAACTTAATTAAAAGCGTTACAGCAGGCCTGTGGGTTCTCTTTTGAAGACACAAAATCAGCTGGTCCGTAAAGGTCATACTCCATGTCCTAGCCCCGTGGGCACAGCATGGGACGTCTCCTTTGCTCTCAGACCGGGGTGCAACTGATGAACCAGGCTGTAAAGGGGTAGGACGAGCCCAACAGCAGCTCCCAATGTAGCAGTGGAAAACAACCCTGCTGTTCCCTCTTTCCTGTTTTCAGTGCAATTGTCTGTCATTAACAGGTAATTCCATCAGCCACAGCCTTTCAGAAAGGAGGGGAGGATGTGATCTTTCAGCATCTCTGTGCTCCCAAACACCCTGCCAAGAACCTGCACCCTCTTTGCATTTTATGGATGTTGGGGACACCAGCAAAGACATGGAAATCCCTGGAGATTTCTCCCTCCTGCAAGTATTAATGATTTGCACCGCGGTAGTGACACAGGCTGTAGCACAGCTCTTCTCTGCTGAGCTTGCAGGCCCAATGGATGAGACGGGTGTGAGGAGAGAAAGAGGGTGAAGATAACTGAGGTTATTTGGCAGGACCAAAGCAAAGGTGAGACCAGAGCGTGACTTTCATCTTTACCTTAGGATTTCCTTAGGAAAGTCTTAAAACCTGCCGTCTTGTATGCCTGCACTTCTGCTTGCAGGGATGGGTACGCAGGGCGGGGAGAAGGCAGCTGTAGCTCCTTCTGCATCCCCTACCCTGCTCAGCCACCACCTCTGCTTACAGACCAGAAGCGTGATGGTGATGCCATGTGCCACCCTCCCCACTGCTGCGACTGTACGTGGCCCCAGCCTGTCACCAAAAGCAGTGAAACGGGCACAAATAGACACTAAAAAAAAAAAAACCCAACCTCAGACCACGAACACTTCCTCTTCTTTCTGCAGTTTTCTTTTTTTTTTTCCTTCTGGCAACCTCATTGAGAAAAACCTGTCCAATTAGAAATGGAGATGCAGGTAAGCCACGAGCTGCAGACAGCCAGCGCGGCAGATTTAGCCACTTCATAGTTGGTTTCTCATGGGGGAAACCAGACATGAGTGCTTATAGTGTCTGTCTGCCAAATCTAAGGAAAAAGAACTTGTTTCTTCACAGTTATTGTGCCCTTCTGGGGGAGTGTGAAGTGTATTTACTTTGTGGGGAGAGTAAAAGCTGGGGAGGTGGCAGACACGAGAAAGTTATCTTCCTGAACGTGTCAGGAAGACACTTTTTTCTTTGTAGAAAAAAAGTAAGAAATGCTATAGTGGGAAGAGCAGATACTAGGGCTGTGGCAAAAGAGGATCAGTCACACAGGTGGACCATAACTGGGATGCGTGGGCCTGGAGGAAGGACATTTGCTCTTGTAGTGGCAGTGAATTAACGGGTACAGTAAATGCATGCCTTGCAGTCACCTTCAGGGGAGGAAATAAATTGCCAACAGCAGCAGCAGCAACCAAGTTTTGGGACAAACCCATCTGGAGGACCACAGCAGTGACCTCAGATGTAGCTGTGGCTGTGTTTTCAACTGGTGGAGAGTGTTGGTGAAGCGAGGCAGCAGCGTTGCCATGGGATCTATACCCAGCAGGTCCTTTCCAGGATTCAGGATGGAGTTAGTACACATGTTGTTGCTGCTTGATGAGATTTCAACCCTCGTCTGCCTGTGGGGACCCAGGACATGCCCTTGTGAGGGCTCAGAGCCAGGAAACCTGGCTGTGGCAAAAAGCACTCCAGCTTTAGAAAACGGCTAGAAAGGTTTTTCCTAGAGCCTCAACCCATCACGGTGGTGGGCAGCTGAAAGGCCCTGACCCTGGGCAAGCCCTTGCTATGCCCCAACGTGATCCTCTGTGAGGCTATGCCTGCTGAGCACAGGTTTTATCTGTTCAGGTGGAGGACAACGCCGGGGCCTCTATGAGTCAGGGGCAGGCACAGTATGGTACATCTTGTGACAGCCAGGATAGGCAGTGGGACACATCTATTAAGTTCTTGTTTCACATGGAAGAGCTTCTGGTGACTCTCCCCTTCCCATGGAACTGTGCTCCACCTCCCTCCCTGCGAATTACATGGGAATTGAGCAAAACAAATATAGTAATGTCTTACCAAATTTGCAGGAGGTTCACTTTGCTGCAGCTTTGGGAAGCGAACAATCTCATGCATCTCAATGGGATTATTACCTCCTGAGTTTAGAGCTAGCAATTTAAGTAGAACCCTGATGAGCTATTCTACTTTTGATCACTTAGAAGATGCATCCATCTTATTCCATGGTATCAGACGGCGTCTCATGTCTGCACGTGCTCTCAAGCCCAGCTGCACAAGCTCACATGTTTCCACCAGACAATTCAGATGTAATTGTATATCATCAAGGAGAAAATCAGTGGCACTCTGCAAACTTTGAATGTGGGCAGTACTAAAGATATTGCAGTTAATATCAGGATAAACAACATACAGCCTGCTTAAAAACTTCGATTTTTCCTAGGGGGTTCTCTCTCACTCCTGTTTTTTCTTTAACCAGCATTTTCAGTGAATACAGCACAGAAATTCTGTGTCATCTTTGCTAAATCCAAGCTTTTGCTGCAGAAGACATACAAGATCCTGTCAAAGAAATTTGCAACAAACTCATTCCTCCTCTTAAAGAGAGGGGCAGTGAAAGTTTCACGACAGTGAGAAAGGGCCTAGTGTGGGCATATAGTGCTATTTTAGGTGCCATAACCTATCTTACCTGGCTCCAAAAGAGCCCAGATCTTCTGTAGATCCCTTGTTGCATTTGCCATTTGAACGTCTCAGACCAAAAATAGCATCTACAGTGTCACTGGCTGCTAATGGTTAAGCGTCCGAATTGCTGCCTAACTAGGAGGTGGCTAGGAAGAGTCAGGTGATGGTTAGGTGGCATGTGCTGCGGTCACAGGTGGCCTGTGCTGCCTGGAGGCCAGCCCTTTCCTCACCCATGTAGCAGCCATCCTGGAAGCTGGCGCTTGTTCTCATGGATGATGTTATCTAAAGGGAAAATAGCACTGGGGAAACAGGGGGAAGTCTCTTACAGCTGTCTGCGTGAGGGCAGAACAGGCTGCTGCTGGCCCAGCCACCTGGTGGGGCGGGTGAGGGTATGGGCTGGTGGGAGTCAGTCCCAGCAGCTTCAGTGGTGACTCCCAAGTGCGGATCTGTGAGATGAAAACACCTGGAGTCACAAAAATGTGAACGTGCAAGTAAACAAACGTCAATGTGGTTGTAGATTTGATGAGTACTCTAGTCAAATGCGTCATTTTCGTTGAAGAATATAGAAAACATCAAATACAAAAGTGGTGACTGATTTCAGAAACTTGACTCTCACCTGGATATTCTGCTTCTTCACGTCCCTTTTTCCTTCACTCACTACCATTGTCTTTAACTACTATTAAGGCACCTCTGGGGGCCTCCTTTGATGATGTTTTTTTTTTTTTACATCTCACAATAACAGCTCTTCCCTTTCCTCTGGGGTGGCCTCTAGCTTCTTCCTCTGGAGTGGCCTTTCTGCCTTGTTGCGCAGTGGTTCTTCATCAGCTGGGGGGGTCACACACATACACAATTCCCGAATGCAATCGCATGTGCTGACCATTGCAATCCGCTCGCCTGGCTCTGCTCTCTGTCATACTTTAAGGCTCCTAAAATGATTTCTGAACACTTCACACTTGGCTGTCCACAAATCGGACCTCTGTGGTTTTCTGAGTATCTTTTTCAACAGGTGAGTCAGAATGGAAATAGTTTCCAATAGTTTTCCAGAATAGAACAGCTTTCTCCCTTAAGGTACCTTATTGCAGAACCTCTTTCCACAAGTGAAGTTCATCATGTCCCAGGGCACACATAGCAAGTATGAGGAGTGAATGCATTGCACTGGTGGACTGTCCCCCTGGGACGATGTCTCAGGTCAGTGTACAGGTGGAGATGCACCAGGAACTCCAGCCAGACTGGTTTTCTAAGCCTGTAAAGTGAGGATGCTGTAAGATGAAAAAGAAATCACACTGGAGTGTTATTTAACTATGTGTCTGAAATGGGGATGTAGGGGTGGATGTTAGGCCTGTTATTCTGCTACAATTAATTACTGGTTGCAGATAGACTAGTGCAGGTAGCTCTTTGGGGTTGGGATGCTATTCTTTTCCTCCACCACCTAGAAGACCGGCTCTGAACGCCACTCAGTTACCAGCAATAGAAAGCCTTTATGGGAAGAGGATATACTAAATGTTTCTCTTGCGCAAATGCTTTTTCAGTGGCTTCACAAGATCCTGTGTGTGGTTTACAAGGGACAGCAAAGAGCCTGACTTGCCCAAGGCTCCCGTTTGGATGTCGGACTTCAGTTAGGGGGTAAATCTTTAACCTGGATCCTGTCCCCATGAGTCACTGTGGCACAGCCGTGGTGCGTGTGCAGTGTCTTGTGCCGGGCACAGGCACGTTCTGCGGTGCTGCCTGAGCAGCACCGGTGCCAATCCTCCCCCAGGACACTAATTCTGGATCTGTTCCCCCAGATCTTGCAGTTTCCATAAGGGCGCACGGTTCACTGAGATCACTGACAGCATAAAATACTGACAGGTATTTTAGCACACGCTTAAAATTACGGCTGTTTTCAAGGGGGTTTCTGAATTAGGATTTAGGAACTCAGCCTCTCCCACGTTCCTCATTAGAGATGCTGTGATTTTACTTCCAGTTGCAGGCATATTGATTTACACTGGGAAGAGAAAAGGAAAATCGACGAGGAGTGGAGCGGCTGCGGGGCGAGCTGGATGTGGGCGAGGTCTGCCAGAGGGAGCCCAGAGGAAAGCTGCGGCCATTTTGAGATGCTCAGAGCCTCTCCCCCCCTGAACTCAGACTTGAAAAAAAAAACCACATTCTTATTTTAATCATGAGGTTTTGTGATCCTCCGTTATAAGCCTCACAGCCTACATCACGTTTCCGAGAGCAGGATGGCAAAGATCGATGACTAGCCGCTTCTGCAGAAGCAGCCGCTGCTGGGATGCGCCGGGTTTTCATATTCCACTGGTGAGACACCTGTCATGTTACGTATCGATTTTTCTTTTGTTTGTCAAGGGCGCAGTTTAGGTATGGGAACTAATCCTCTGATCCCTAGAGGAAAAAGAACAAAGATCGTTTGTTTCCAATGGGCTTTAAATAAAAATCCAGAGTGCTTAATTAGGTAACTTCTTCGCTCCCTGACCACTGCAGCCTGTGCAGCGTTGTTTCTTGCCTTGCCCCGCTTCTGGACACTGTCTGTCTTCTTGTCTGTCTGTGGCCCTTTCACAGAAATAGGACATCAGGGTGCATCTGCCTCCTGCCTGCCAACATCCTGGGTTCTCTCGCAAGAGCTTGTGATTTCTGGAGTGCTGGTGTACGAGCCACCCCTCTCCCATAGCGTGCTAGCCAAAGCAGATAGCTACCCCAACTCTGAAAAATTGCCAAGGCTCTGGTCATTCTTTATGTAGCTAACACAGGCGATGTGGCTATCTTGACAAAACCTACATAGATTTCCTTGTTTCAGTTTCCTCAGTGGGCCAGGGCTTTTCTCACGTTGGGAGCAAAGCCCTCTGCAGTGCCTTATTTCTCCCCCCTTTTACTGCTGACTTCTCTTTTGTGCCTTGCTGACTCCTGCAAGAGAGGTCTTTGCTGCTGGCTTCTTTTTTTTTCCTTTTTTCAATTTCTTTTTTCCTCTCTCCCTCATTCCAAAATGCTTAATTTCCCTTCTAATCTCTCGTCAGGTGAATTCCTAATCAGTCTCATCGAGCAATCCTTCTGCCCGGCAAAGCGTTGCCTGGCTACAATCTGTCTGGCATTCCCAGCTGAAAAACTGCCTTCCCCCAAGACTGAAACATAGCTTTGTCCAAAGGTGTGCCACGTAAATGGATGGTCATCAAAGTTAGTGACCTCATTAGTACTCGTTTGCAGAGTGCAAAAGCAAGCAATTTCCCTTTCTGTGAGATACAGATCAAAATAAAAGAAAAAGGGAAAGGAAAAGGCACAGGAGTCTCATTTTCAAGACCAATGCCCAATCTGAGCATAGGTGAACTGTCCTCAGCAGACAGCAGCAGATACCGCTATTCATGGGTAGTTTTCTGCATCGCCATACCATTAGTCCTGTGAATGTGCATATACATCCCTGTATATATGGGTTGTCAGTGGGAATACACAACCCAATTAAGAATACATATTTCTCCAGTTTCAGACAACAGCAAAATGACTGCAGATCTTCTGAAGTCTCAGGGGTGTTTGACCTTTCTGTTAGACTCACGGAGAAAGTCTACTGCAAGAATTACTCCACAGTGAGAAAACTGTCCTTAGGCTGGACCACGAAGCATAAGCATCAAACCCATTGCCATCATTATGAATACTAATTCTATATTTTTATGCTACTGTAACACCTATTCCACTAGTGTGGAACAGAGTGGACTAAATCCTTGAAGGGTAGGCGTGGAATAATTAAAAGTCATGTCTGGTGCAATGCGTGGTCTCAGGGAAAGCTCCTAAAGGCCCTGGGATTCACTGGTAAGGTTAATCTCACCTGACTTGAAGGACCTGAAACGTAGGTGCCCCTTATGCCTCGGTCACTAAGGTCTCCTCTCTAGCTACCTAACTTTGATACAGATAAAATTAAGTGGGGTGGAACCTATCCCGAGAAATTAGTAACTTGCTTGTAAAATGAACCCTTCACATGATGTTTCCATAGGGTTGTAGCCATGCCACAGAAGTCATAACCGGCAAGAAGACTGGTTAGAGCAGAAGAAATGTGCCAGTTCAGGCGCAGCATAGCAGTGTAAAGGCAGAGAAGGCGCTAGGGGGAAGGAAAATATGCTGTGTTTTGCTTTCACCATTAGTATTTCAGAAATTAATCTTTGAGAAAATGGGAGGAGAAAACAGAGTCACAACAGCGGTATTTAGAATAAGGAGCTGTACTTTTGTTAGAGGAAAGCCATGAGAGAGTTTTGAGAGCTCAAAATGCTACACAGATGGGAGAGAGAGGGCAGCCGGCCCATCCGCCAGATCAGCTGAGACCCTGAGCACTTAGGAGAAACCTACTGTAATGTTTAAGTTTAACTGGTAACTCCATTTACTGGCATATATTTTTCCTGCTTTGTAGCCTTTGCCTCTTATTTTTTCAGATGTCTATTGCTTTATTAGAAAAAACTTCCTAAGTTTTGTTGATGTTAGAAGTTATCTCTAACAGGCATAAAGTGCTTTACTACTCCAGGATTGACTAATCCAAAAATAAAATGGTGTCTGCTGGTGAAACAGATGCAAATCTCTGAGCCTTAAAGAGCAGAGCATGTGGATCAGCCTGAGGGCCAGTACTGTCAAGGATCAGCACGAAAAGCAAGCAAAATGAGGTTAAACAGCATCGTTCTGGCATGGCACAGGCCACAGAAAGGCATCTGCTGCTGTTATCTCCTCCTCCGAGCACTTCTGAGACTTCAAAGAAAGACAAAGCAAGGCTTTCAAAGGCTATCATGACACCAGGGAGAGACCCTTTAGTGGGTATCACTGCATTGAGGGTAATGAGAGAGGATATTGAGTGGTGAAACTTAAGGCATTGAGCTTGCTCAGGATGAGCAAGGGCTTGACTTGCCATCGTCCTCTTTCCTGGTCGGTTCCCTAAGCTCCAGGTGCTGGCTCTCCTCAGGTGGGATCTGTCGCCCAGAGTCTGCAAATACTTGCTAAGGAAAAATGATCCGAGACGCAAGTTCCTATGAAGATTTTGGGGTGTTTGTTGTTGTTTCTGGATCTGTATCTCTTAAAGGAAAAGTGGTATACTGGAAAGTTAGTGACCTGACCTAGTCACACTTTTGTTGTGATGCATATGGACTGCTCCTCTGCGTGACCTTGGGAGGTGACTCAGGAAAGCGAATTGGTTTGCAGTCACTGCACAGAACCACAACTCCAAGGGAAAATCCTTAGGGACCCATACCAGGAAAAAAGGTTGACATTATTATGTTAGCTGCTATAGTAAAAGGAGGGACAGTGCATATCCCATAAGGTTTTCTCAAATTGTCTCTGAATGAAGTGTTTAGAGGAAAGGATCAACAGTTATGTCTTTCTGCAAGACAGGCTTTATGGTGTCCTCAATCTAGCAGGCTCGGTTATGGTCTTTAGTGTACAAAGGAAGAATACTGCCTTCTGCAGAAAAAAACCAAACCACACAAATGAAAACAAAACAGTGAATTTCTATAGGATGGGCTGTATGGGAACTCAGACTAAATGGTCACAGTGGTTTCTTACAGACTGACTCTGTTATGCGTCAGTGAACCTGGAGGTGATTTCTGAATGTGGTAATGGAGGGACAAACCAGGATGGTGTCTTAGAAAGGACATCATTGAAATGTTTGAAGAAATCCTGCCTGCCAGCTGCACCTCTAAATCCTTTGAGGTTCATGCTTCAGCTATCACTTGCAGTATCAGTTACTAAGCATGTACACACATGCCAAATAAATGGCTTAACAAGGTACATGTGGGCACTTGCTCTCCTTCCCCATATAACAGGCAAAAGAGGCTCCCTAAATCAGCCTGCATGCCATTTCTTTTTTAAACATAGAGTTTTTGCCAGCAATGAGAAAGAAGCTAGGCAGCAGCTTCCCTGGTAAGAAACCTTAAACAGCTAAGCAGCTTGATTAATTACCTCGGGATTTCCCTTGGGCTGTTACTAAGGTAACAGGAGTAGAAGTGTTTAAAGATGGCTGAAAATGCTGCTTGCACTGGAGGAGATGCAGTGGTTTTCAGCAGCACCCTGCATTGTGAGTTTTATGCAGTATTAATGTAAAAAATGAAAGGTGTATGCATATGTGCGTGTACCCATGAAAGTGCAGAGCCCACACAGCCCTAGGAGGCCTCGGCTGCATGTGCTGAGCACAGAAAAAAAAGCTGCCTTGGCTTTCAGGAGGACGTAACAGGAAAGGAAAACTGGCAACCATTTAAAGGGTGAAGGGCACACATCTCTTCGCAGCTCTACAACACCTTCATTTTGCTGGCTGATTTAAAATACTTCCTCCCTCTCCCTCACCATGTTTGGAGAGCCAGCGCTGGCCCGAGGCTAGCCTCCCGCTCTCCAGGGCTCCTCTCCCGGGTGGAGCTGCCCACACTGCTGCCTGGCCCCCCTGCGGTACCCACCGCGGCTTGCTTTGACCTGCGTGGCACAGTGCAACCTCCCCGTGCTGAGTGATGGTGCTGCATAGGTCCTTGTGGTTTCATGCTCCATAGCAGTAATGCCTTTTCTAGCCAAAGCTGGTGAGAGGCAAAGCAAGAGGAGGTTATGGTAAAGAATTACCTTACAAAGACACCATTGGTCTGTGGGTAATTTGAGAGCATTTGATTACGTGGGAGAGCAATTGTCTTGAGTGATGTTCATGCCAGGATTTTATCAATGTTAATGCCCAAGTTAGTTAACATGGGGCATGGAAGTAATTAGAAATTTTAGCCTCTTACTCAGCCAGAGAAACCACCTCTTCACTAACTGATCAGCTTGCATCCTTAGGAGAGGGGGAGGAGAGTTTGAGACAAAACTAGGCAAACCCATAACTCACAAGACTGATTTAGGATTAAAAGCTTGTTCTGAGTTTAATGACAAACCTATAGTGGTCTGAGTTCCTCCACCACCCAGAGAAGTTCTTTTTCCTCCTTCTCTGACATCCTTCTTCTCCCCGGAGCTTTTGCATGTACCTCACAGCCTCCTCCCTGTCTCTCACTTCTGACAAATGGCTCTGCCCAGCTCCTCCAACTCTACTCAACTCTACTGAGGCCAACCTAAAAGCTTTGAAAAGACTCATGCTGACTTGGTAATTTTTTATTTGTAGACATTCGTTTGCCTTTTATCGTGTTCCCAGCAGTGACCACAAGGAGAAACTCTCAAGTTTCCAAAAGGAACCACTCAAAAAAACGTGACACTTGCAGGGCTTTGTGCTGTGAGATGCCGAACACCCATAGCTCTCACTTGGCACCTCACAGGATGTCTATGGCTCAAGCTGTGCAAGAAATGAATTCTTCTGGTTTACTGACAGTGCCTAAAAAATAAATAAGAAACATTCTGGAGGAACTGAAATAACTTCTGTGAATATCTTTTGGACAAATTGGGAAAAATTTCAGGCTGAACAATACAACATCTGAAACAAAACGCTCCAGTGTGATTTGGAGGGAGTTTGATATTTGTCAATATTATTTGAAAATGTAGTCACAACATTGCTTTGTGTTCCTGCATCTGTATTTTCCTCCCAAATTGTTTCATTTAAATTGTTGTTGAGTTCTAAGTGTAATCTGGCAACCTATGGCTACTGTTGCTCTTCTAAGCCATTGAATACCTTTAAACTGTTTTTTGGGTAGTGCTGCTGTCATATAGCTAGTCACATAGCCCAGATAGCTCATTATAGTACAGCAAATGAAAAGTTTCTCATCTCCCTGTTTCTATACTTTCATAAATTACCCATTTCAGGGGTATTTAGGAGATACGAGCCTTATTAACACGATGATATCACTATTGTTTTGCAGCATCTGTCCACCCATGTGTGGTAGGCAATCAAGATGGAGAAGTGTAGCTGTCTTACATCCCTTTTCCCACAGCAGGCATTTCTCTTTCATACTCTTTAAAATGTGACAGGACAAAGCTCTGCAGGAAGGATAGAGCAGTGACAGGGTTTCATTCTCTCTTCCAGCTCCACTTCCCCTGGGTGCAATTTTTTCCCCATTGAGCAATCCTTGCTCTAGTGATCTTGTTTCTCTTTCCTGAGAACTGACAAAGGCGTTTCAACAAGTGAATCACAGGGAACAGGCATCGGGTGATTTTTTTAATCTCTTGGGAAAAGGAGGAAAGCAGGATGCTGTATGTGGCAGTCTCCCGTATCGCAGCAGCAAATTTCAGCCCCTGACCCAGCAGCACCTCAGGCGCTGGTGTCAGTCCTGCCTCCTGCTGCATCTCGGTTTGGATGTGCAACTCCTGCCAGGGGCAGCAGCGTCCTGGAGGGTTCTTCCCTGCAGGATGGGGTGAACTGGTCCCCTGTGCCATGACTGCTGTCCCCACTGGGGCTCTCCGTGCGTGGAGGCAAGAGACCCCTGCCCACTCATCTCACAGCCTGCAGCTTAGCAAGGGGCTGTGTGGACGTCTCTGGCCAGCTGAGTTCCCACATGGGGATTGCCATGAGAACATGTGAAAAAACAACCCACAGTTTCTAGGACCTTCCTGTATTTGCTTTCTTGGAAGAAACTGCACTGAGTTTTTCCCTAACTTAATCAAGTCCATGGCAAGAGCAGGCTGTAAAATACATACAGGGTCAGGCAGGGAGGCAGTTATATCAGTGCAAGACCATAATGCTAGGATGGCCAGGTCGGGACATGCTGCAGGACAAGGCGGAACAGTCCCAGCCCCCTGCTCTGGATCTTACAGCCGTGCTACCAACAAAGGATGATTTCTAGCAGCTTTTTTGTTACAGTTCCCAGTTTCCCAGTGCACTCTTAGGGAGTCAGTGGAGACCACACAGCAGGTGCAGCAATTCACATTCAGGTGGATTAGTTTAAACTGCTGATGAAAGCAGACCAGACCATGAAATGGGGTATCTGAGCTGCCCTTGCAGCAAGGGTATGTGTCCAGTACTGTTGATTCTTTTGTGGAGGCATTGCCTTGACTCGATAGGCAATAACAAGGAGTGTGAAGTGTTGGATTTTTAAGTGCCTCAACTGTTTGCTCCGCAAACTTGCATCAGAACCTTAAGCTAAAGAGAGGAACATCCCCTTGGTGAACCCAAAGTAGTTGTCAAAGGAGCTTTGAATAAAACACTGTAAGAAACTCCCTGCTTCAGCATCATAATGAAACCATGAGTGCAATTTTAAATGATAGAGACCAAGTTCATGTGGAACTGCAATAACACTATGATGAAAAGCAACAATGATTTCCAACTGTTTAAGAAACAGTTGTGGGAGCTGTGAGGCTCCATGTTTACAGCTGAGATTTAAGGTTTTTCAGAGCAACCTGCACAGTTCTGCGTTCATATGTGACAGAGGATGAGAACTGATGATGCTTTTTGTGTTGGTATAGCAGAAATAGAAAATAAAAGCAAAATGACATGCCCCTTGGCATTCATTACTTTGTTTACTTTCATTTACTTAAGGCTTATTTTTGTATTCTGTGAGCTAATTTCCTTGGGAATTGATAAATAACAACTTCCTGGAATGTTTTCACCCCTGTAAAATCTTGGCATGCTGTACCGATCTCTCAGCAAACATAAGGCATTCAGACAGACTTTCCCACCCTCCCCACCCCCACAGAAAACTGTGCAGAAGCATCATGATAAAAGAAACTCTAAGACACGTTATGAAGCAAGAAGAAGGGTAATAGCTTTTCCTTGGATAGATTTTTTTTGTGAATCATGAATAGAGAGTTGCCAAACATCATAGGTCACTCAGAAACACAGAAAAAAGGAACACATTATTAACAGTTTTACTGTTACTGGACTGCCCCGGTAGATCTAGGCACATGTAGCTCCCTGGATGCACTCTGATAGCCCATGGATGGAACGTAAATTAACAGAGGCAAGGAGTAGTGGAAAACCACCAGTAAGTTAAGCGAGAATCCATTCATGCTGCTGCTCCTTAGGGCTCCTCAGCTATAAATTATGCTTTCTTTTTTTCCCCATCTTTTTTATACTTTTCTTTTTAGTCAATACGATAAACTAATGTGTGTGATCTACCATGGTATAAAAGCACAGTGAAGACATTTATCACAACAAGACCAGCTCTATGTTCCTGCCTGAAACCTGCCTTGGCAAGTTTGCCCCAATGCTAAAACCAAAATTGCCTTGACTTCACTGCATTTCTATCTTGGGACAGCTGTGTTAGTTACCTTTTTAGTGGTGAAGATAAACTTTTATACTGCGGTTTTCAGAAATCTTTAGAGTGAAAATCAGACTTGTAGCTTTGGAACTGGAGCTGGAAGATCAGTTTTATAAAATGAGTAATAAATACTGATGAGTTACAAACGGTCAGTGAAGAATTGATCCATTACCAGTGACTTCTTTCTTGACTTATCTCATCTTCCCCTCTATGTCCACCTTTTATACCTTTATTTTGGCTACAGTCAGCTGAATCAAAGTGGAAAAGAATGAAAATTGACTTGGTGGAACACATTTTCTGTAGTCTTTCATCTCTGGAAATGCTTTTAATTACTAGAATAGTTTACTGTTAATGTAGTGGATTTGAGTTCTAGACAATCTTTCAACATTTCATCTGAGGCAGCACACTCACTTTAAAGTGCTGGTGATAGATGTTTGCTGCTGCTGTTGTAAGCAGCCAAGACCCAGATGTAAGTACTGCTTTATGAAAACCGTTTTCCTTGCATCTTGTCTCTCTAAAACCAGAAAGGATGCAGGTGCAGTTCCCAGCCAGGATAATCAACATGCCAAAGTAGCATCACTGGGACACCATAAAGCCAGAAGAGGGATGGATTTTGACAAAATGTAGAACAGCAGAAAACAGGAGAAGGGAAGAGATGAGAGCATCCATCTCCATTAAGCCTTGATACCTCCTTCAGCAACAAGATGTGGCCATGATGATAGGTTTTAGCTTAATTGAAGATAGCTGACATTCTTCTGATAACTTTTAGAATGATGTAACCTGTGGAAGGAGAGGAGAAGAGAAGAGAGGAGAGGAAAATTAAACATTTTTTCGACACAGATGATGACTGAGAACTGAATAAGACAGGGCTAAGACAGGGCTTAAAGGCACAAAAAGACAGTTCTGGGCCTGTGAGCATGGGTGATGAGGATTATTCTTTTAATGTTGCCATAAGAAAGTTGGCCAAGGCTGGTGGGAAAGGAATTGAAAACTGTGGAGAGCTCAA
>NW_009260775.1:318080-333194 GCF_000687185.1 Egretta garzetta
GCCCCAAGACATCCACTGACTGTTGTGGGGCGGAGGAAGAGGCCACATTTTATGTATAAGTGGTAGCATAGACAAGAATGAAGACACTTGAGGAAGACCATGCGTTGGGGCTGGTGCGTATTAGATAACAAAAGCTGCAAAAGTGGCGATCATGAATGCTAATGTAACTCTCTGAAGGCTGTTTGGGTGAACAATGAAGATCCCCCTTTGTCTCCAATGGGCAGTAATGGCATAGCCTACCCAGTCATGGCAGGTAGCAGTTTCCATGCTGTTATCCTCTGAGAATTTAGAAAAGTCAAGTGTTACTGCAGGTGTGCTTGGGCATTTAGGGCTTCGTCAGGAAGACCTGGGGGACATCCCCTCAGTCTATATGATGTTAGCAGGGGAATGGATCTATAGAGCTATATATCCATGCATGCATCACCTGATGTGGGAGCATAGCCCATGTTATCAGGCCTCCTATCCTCAGTGGGATGGCCGCTGAGACCTTAGATTTCTAATTTGTTCCCCTTTGTGTCATTCAGTTAATAAACACTAATTATGCTTTACAAGCCTTACAGTTAAATATCAGGGACAAGTTTGGGCTGGAGAGGGATACAGCAACTGGCAGTAAGCAAAATACAGCTGCTGTACCAGTCTTGTGGTTTAACCCAGCAGGCAGCTAAACACCATACAGCTGTTTGCTCCCCCCCAGCCCTTCCCAGTAGGATGGGGAAGAGAGCTGGGGAAAAAAAAAGTAAAATTCATGGTTTGAGATAGAGACAGTTTAATAGAACAGAAAGGAAGGGAAAATAATAATAATAATAATAATAATAATAATAATAATAATAACAACAACAACAACAATAATAATAGAATATACAAAACAAGTGATGCACAATGCAATTGCTCACCACCCACTGACTAATGCCCAGCCCATCCCTGAGCAGCAGTCACTGGCCCCCCAGTTTATGTGCTGAGCATGACATCATATGGCATGAAACAGCCCTATGGCCAGTTGGGGTCAGCTGTCCTGGCTGTGCCCCCTCCCTGTGCACCTGGCGGAGCAGGGGAAGCTGAAAAGTCCTTAACTTAGGGTAAGCACTACTTAGCAACAACTAAAACATCAGTGTGTTTTAGTCAACATTCTTCTCATGCTAAATCCAAAACACAGCACTATGCCAGCTACTAGGAAGAAAATTAACTATCCCAGCTGAAACGAGGACAACCAGAAAAGCTAATTGATGAAACTCTGCATTGCTATGATTCTTTTAGATTATTCACCTCCTCCATCACATCCTGTTTATGTTTTAACCACTTTCTCTATGCGCATACTGACACTCCCTCTTGCTGGTTTACCAACAGATGGACTTTAATAAACAATTGTTATATCTGGAAGCACTTTCCTAGCTCTTTATAATTGCTTCTTGTAGTACTTACATGTGTGATGCAGAAATGTCAGCTTCCACAGCCATACTTATTGCTATAATTGAGCAGTATATTGTTGCTTGCTTTTTTTTTTTAAGGAATCTGAATTATCTGAGATATTCTTTTGTTTCTTTCCAACTCATTCTTTTATCTGTTCACCCTACGATATGTAACAAGCCCCGTGTTCTGGTCCTTACCATGGGTGTGCAGCAAAGGGTAGGTAGGATGTTAATGTTAATCTGCATTCTCCTCTCCTCTCCTTCTCCTTCTCCTTCTCATCTCCAATAAAGGACACATGGGATCACAGATTTAAGTGTTAAGGAAGTTAATGGCTCATCTACAGTAGTGATGCTTGACTTTTGTCAAGCAGTTTGACTGTGCAAGCGTATTGCATGTAGCCCAGTGGTTGTGACTGAGCAAAGTTCCTTTGCACACATTTTCGGTGTGGTATTTCTGTTTCCATCTCTAGCATTTGGAGTAGTACGCAAAAGGTATTCAGCAACTCCTTGGACACACAAAACTGTATTCTCTTTGTATGCATAAAGCAGTATATTTCCACATCACTAGAAAATGGTTGAATTACCCATTATATCCTATGAATTATTGTAAGGGAAATGATGCATGCTTTTGTATAGAAAGAACATCTATTCACATCCAGCTTAATCTAATTTATCTTCAGTCATCTCTGATTCTGATCTTTCCATTACTTGGGAGTCTCTTGATTGCCATGTTTTACTATTGCAACAGGTCTCTCTTACAACAAACTTTAGATTCAGGCCATGAATAAACCCTTCCGGCCACAAATGCATGTACTTACGACAAAGGAACAAGTGTTGAGGGCTCGTAATTTCTCAAATGAACAATGTCTCCTCTAACTCTCTTTATCCTCAAGAAAGGTCATCATCAGTTCACTAACACACATTAATGAAAGTTACATTTTGATCAAAAATGTGTATATAATTAAAATAAAAAGGGTGGCCTTGAGACTGTCCCCCTGAGCCATCTGAAAGAGCCATTCAGGTAGACAACCCTTGCTTCTTTAACTTCAACCCCAAGAGGCCTTCAGCTGAAAATGTTGTAGGGATATAGGGGAACAGACTGCTTGAGAGAAGAGTGTACTATTAACTCTTTGTCTTAGACTTTTCTGCAGAAAGCATAGCCACAGTATTTGATCATTCCTCCTGGGTCCAATTTAGTCCAATGGGATGGAAAGTGGTTTGTGACTCAGAATAATTTTATGAGCTCTAGGTATAAATCATTGCTGACAGAGATGATTTAGCAGTTTCAAGAAATGGAAAAAGGCATTTCAGGGAAAGGAAATACCCCCAACATTCCTAGAACACCAGTGACAGTCTCCAAAAAGGCCTGCAGGGCCCCTTTGGCACATAACTGCCATCAGGAACTGAAAGGGCATTTCTGAAGAGTAGAATTGAACCTCGGTTGCTGGTTGCTGAGAAAACAGCTTCTGTCCCTCCTCAGAGCCATGGCACCCTTACTATTGAAAAAGCACAAATGTTCCCTCAGAGAGAGTTGAACAAATACAAGTGTTGGGATGATGTCATGCTTTTTTTGTGTGCTCACCAGCTTCATTATTCAATGTCCCGTTCAGGAGCTTGAATAACATTTGGTTTGGGGAGTTTTCTGTGAAAATTAGCTCAAACTTGGAGAGCTTTCCAGTGCTTGTATTACATTCTGACCTGAATGCTACTGGAGGGATGCTACAGAGAAAAGAAGAATTCAGGATGGAGTTTCATATTTACTGTTACCGTCATGAGGTGAGATTTTGAAAACAATCCTGGGAGCTGAAAATCACCTTATAAACACTGTGTTGGTTTTGTTTCAGGTAAGCCAGGAGTAAGGCTAGTATGTAGTATTCAATGATATGTTTTTCTTTTGTGGATTGCCACTTTCAGACATTTCCACCTTTCTGTCCCACATTCATTCTAGGTCCCATCTCCACACTACTGTTACTACCCCCTCAGTCGGTCCCAAGAGCAGTACCAGCACAGCCAAGGGGCAGCAAGTCACCGTAATGAAGTTAAGAGGCAGTAGGAAAGGAGGCAAGGATGTCTTAAACTGGCTTTACTTCTGGCAAAAATGCATCAGTGAGCTATATCCATGAGAATTCAGCAAAGAAAGGTGGGTGAATGGGTCTGCTGCTGAAGGGAGAATAAATTACCATTCAGTCTCCAACAGTCCAGCTGTGTTTTTTATGGGGTGTCACTAGTAGTAAAAAAGTAATGGCAAACCTTAATTTTTGTTATTCAGATCTGCAGTGGTGGTCCTGAAATCACAGAGCGAGGTGGTTTGTTGAAGAGGATAGTAATTATAACAGCAGTAATTGAGCAGATTACTAGATGTTTGAAAAACTGGTTGCATGGTTGGGCTCGGAGGGTGGTGGTTAATGGTTTATGCTCTACCTGGAGAGAGGTTACAAGTGGAGTTCCTCAGGGGTCTGTCCTGGGACCTACTGATGATGTTTAATACATTTATTGGTGACCTGGAGGACATGACAGAGTGCACCCTCAGCGAGTCTAGTGATGAAGTCAGATTGGTGGGACCAGTCAATATGCTTGAGGACAGGGTGGCCATCCAGAGGAGCCCAGGACAGCACTAAGAATGGGCCAGCAGAAGTCTTATGATGTTCAGCCAGGACAAATGCAGAGCCCTGCACTTGGTATGGGCTAACCCCATGCATTGGTATGGGCTAGGCCAGGGAGTGGCTTTTCTGGATAGGACCTGAGTGTTCTGGTGGCTTGTAGGCCAAACATGATCCATCAGGGAGCCCTGGCAGCAATGAAGGCTAACAGCATCCTCGGCTGTATCAACAGAAGTATATTCAATAGATCAAGGAAGCAATTTGTTTCCTCTGAGCAACACTTGTAAGACCACTCCTAGAGCACTGCATCTGGTTTTGGGCCCCCAATGCAGGAAAGACATGGAAAAACTGGAGGGAGCTCAGGGAAGAGACCCTAATGCAGTGGGGCTGGAACATTGCCCCGGGAGGAGAGGCTGGGGGAGCTGGGCTGGGTCAGCCTGCAGGGAAGGACAGCTTTGGGGGCATCTGACAGCCACCTCACACACAATCATTTTATTATCAAATACGTTCTTTAACAATCATGCCGCCAATTTTATTTCTATCTTCTCCTTGGTTTTTAATTGTCTACTCCAATTTGGCCTTACAATTCAGTAGCTATTGCATTATGTCAGAACAATTTGATTTGCTTTGTAATTTGTATCAATATTATTTTGCAGGGACAATGTTAATTGCAGATATTCTTCTCTCATATATCTATGAGGTATATCTTTGTCATAAAAAAAATGTTACTCTGCCTCTTAAAACATAGTTTTATAAAGGTAACTGAATAATTTTTTGTAATGGTTACTTACTACACATCTGTAGTGAGAATGCATGTAGTGGTCTGCTCTGAGAGCATAAAGCAACCATGAAAAGAAGTTTATAGCTGTATCAAATAGGCAAAACTGGATATTTGAACATATTACTTCGACTATATAATACTGCTTGCTTTTTCCTTCTGCATGCAAATTTAAAGAACGTCTCTGCAATGCAATGGTTGAGTGCTAAAATATGGTTTTATTTTCCCTTATGCTTTTTTTTCCCAGATGTTTCCAGGCTTCTATCTGCATGTGATTTCTTGTATTCAGTTATGCTTGTTCTAGTCGTGTTTCTTATAAGCACATAAATGGCCATTTCTGGAAATCTATACTCTGGTTCCTCTTTTTTGATGTCCACTGTATGCTGTGAGATTCCTACTCTGAATCCCTGCAAAGGGATTATGGGAGTCATCTTAGAATCATTCAGTATTATTTATTTTCAGTGACAGCATAGTATATCAAGCTCAGGGAATTCACCACACGTTTGTGGTATGTAAGAGTATTTATGGTGAATGAGAGTTGAACGTATTTCTGGCAGGTAATTCATACTTGCAGTACTATGCCTCACTGCCTCTCCTTCTCCTTGGTTCTCCAGAGGTTACAAGCCCGTGCTTAGCTGTATCCACACATTCCCTTTCTTTATATTTACTCTTTTTTTTGCACAAGAAATTCTGAGCATAGTTGAAGCTGTAAAAGAGGACTAGTGGCCGATAAAAACAGGTGGGTGGGATTATTTTTAATCTGTAAAGGCTTTGCTAATTCACACTAGCTGACAAATTGGACTTTATAGGGAAATTAATCTGTTTTGAATCACCAGCAAGTTGGTGTTGATTCTTGTGTGAGGTCAAGAAAGAGCTGAAGTCTCAAAGCTGCTAATGAGGGATTAGAACAGCCTGGCCTAGGCTTCATCTGGCACAATGTGATCATCTTGCGGTCCCGGTGCCTACAGAGGAGCCAGGTGCCTCTACTCTCTTCACAGATCAATGGAAAGCAACAGATACTTTCCATAGTGATATTCAACGTATTCTATAGCACTTGCTCAAGAGGTTAGACGAAGAACTCATTTTTTGCCTCTGACCATAGACAGAGTCTAGGGTACCTTATTCATGTATCCACATGGCAGACGCCTAATATGAGGTAGGAGGACTCCCTCTCCAGATATCCCAAAATCTTCCTCTGCGTTTCAAATTGAAACAAACAAGATCAGGAACATTTTGCTTTATCTGCTTTTGCAGTGGCCTAAGAAATAAATATGCATGAAGAGATCAGTTGCTCTTAAAAGATTTGTGCACTCTAGAAAACAAGCCACTGAAGCTGCTCTGAGCATGCCTTTGTAAGGGGATTGAGCAAGGTGCAAGTTCCGTGAAATTTGGAGAGGTTAATACGAACATATAATTTCCATCTAGTTTTAAATTACTTTATTATTGGATGGAGCATTCTGCTTTGTTCCAGGGCTGCTTAGGACATATGACTCTTCAGCAGCCTTCTGAGCTGTTTATTTCCAATAACATACCATGACAAAAAAAGAATTAAAAATTCCTTCTGACAGTGTTCTGGTCCTGTTGCCATTTTCATCCAAAATATTTAAATGGATAGTCCTCATGGGAGCATGAATAGGCAATGCAATATTGAAGATAGGGACATAATTTAAGCTTTGGAAAGGGCAAATACTAATGCTGTTTTGTAATCTGCTGCTTGCCTAATCCAGCATCCACATCCTTTTATCTGATTCTACTTGCACTCTAAATTCTTCAAAGCCTTAGGAACATGTCCAGTGGAAAAACTTCCACTGGTTTCTGTAGGCTTCATTATGGCTTAAATCTGCATATTTAGCTGCAAGGAGTCAGTAAAAAAAATTCTAACATTTGTAGTGCTGGACTATATCTGGTCAAATTCTGGACTTCCAGTTTTTAAATGTAGAGTAGTACTGGAGTACATCTAGTCAAATTCTGGACTTCTAGCTTTTAACTGTAGAGGCAGTTCCATTTTCATGTACCTGTCTCCAAACTAGCTCAAACTACCTTTTGAGTTATTCTGGACTGACTAAAATTTCTCTAATTTGGAAAAGCATGTGACATTTATAAAGGAACTAAAATGAGTAGTCTGCTACTAGACTGTACTGTGTTATTTTTAGTATAGTACTTTTAAAAATAACATTTACAAAAATGATAACGCCATCTCATAGAGGAAACGTTGTTTTCATAGGTCTGAAACACTGAGAAGTCTTTGGATGAGCTGTAAAATTTCCCTGCTCCTGACTGCACCTACTCCGAGGGCACTGAAAAACACTGGGCGCGAGCCAAGGAGTTCATAGGTGTCCTTAATCCAATTCCTTGGCACAAGTGATTGATACTGCGCTTGTAGTAAGAGGCTAATGAGTCTTTGCTTAATAATGAAAACTACCTAGATGAGATGAAAGACTAATGCAATTCATTCTGCTAACTGTCCTTATTTGGAAGAGTCCTTAATTTTTTTGTGAAGTGCCTGAGTGGAAGAGCAGGTGCCACACTTTGGTTATGAATGATGTCTTTAGGCTGGCGTGGTCTTTGTAAACCTTTGCAAAAGTTTTCTTGCCTTACCTGATAGGAACAACTTCTGCAAGCTATGAAGTGGGATATCTATAAAAAGCCTGAAGGTGGTTCAGTGAGTGAGGTCATGTGGTGGAAAGAACAGGTGTCCTGTGACCAGAAAGTTCAGGTCTACCGAGGCCATCTTCATTTGGTTACCTGAAAGAGAAACTGCATTTTTATGCAGTTCTCCAGCTCAGCGGATTTATTTTTCAGAATCCCTTTTTCTCTGCTCTTCCTAGCCCTTATGTCCATGTACTAAGACACAGACAGCTCATCCATCACTACCTCCCCAAGTTAGTGCTGTTCCCCCCATTTTCTGGAAACGATCTCATTGCGATTTCCTATTTTGACTCACAGGGTAATGGCGGCTCATTTTCTCAGGGGAAGATAGTGTTCCCTGACACAGGAGTTTCTAATGTTTTGGCTGAAACTGCAGGTTAGATTCAGAGACTCAGCTAACTGGTGTATACTTTTCTTAGATGAGCTGAAACCCAATGACTCTGGCTGTGAGGTTCACGGTGCAGTTAAAATAGGGGGAGTCTATTCAGTGATGAAGATGATGTACAATCCAGATCTGACGCAGAACAATCAACAACCAGTTTCAGTCTGATGCTGATCAATTCACACAGATTGACTTCTCCCTGATTGCCAGTTTCTAGTTCACTTGAATGCCGGTTACTTTCCTTCACTGAATGCATGGATACAACCACATTTTCATGTTCACACCATCTCTGTCAACTACGTCCTTAGCAGTAAGCTGTTACATTTTCTTCCCTTCCACACATGTTGCTTAGGTAATAAAATAAGAAATGCTTTAAAGTGCAATCAACCTAACTCCCGAGAGAATATAATTCTTTAGGTATCTAGATATTTTTGTATAAATAAACTGAGGCTAAGAGATACTAATAAATCTATTTAAACCACTGTCTCTAGAGGACTGACCAAATGTAATTTTTTTGGGGCACGTTCAGTGAAAAATCACTTTCAAGGAAAATAATTGTCAGCAAGGTCTAATATGAGATTCTGTTTTGTTCTAAATACTTGTGTGAATAAATGAACTATCTGAAGAACTTTGTTAACAGATGCAGCAAGTGAAAGAGCCATCCAATCTGAGTCGCTAACAGATTAATTCTAGGCATCATGTGAAATATGACTAAGAGTCACTGTTTCCCCAGCAACACTCTTGCAAAGGACAGCACTAAATCTTCACGGAGAGAAAGGGACGTTATTCTTATAGAAATTTCTGTGCATGCAAACAGTCCTAGCAAAGGCCTGGGGTGAGCTTTGGAAAGTCTAAGGTCATTATAAACAACAACAAGTTAAAGCAAAATTGTGTGCTAAAAATAGTGTATGTCACTGGAATCATCTTTTAAAGTCACTGGTGTGTTTTATTGGAACAAGATACTTGTGTCTTCAAAATATTTAAAAACAAGAATGAGCTGATTAGAGCAGACACTTTAAACATCCCTTCCAGGGAATGGCATTCCCTGAGGTGCTCTGTAGGGGCTCCTAATTCTCTGGCTTGCTTCCATTTTTTTTAACCAGTTGTTGCTTGACGTGTGCATCAGATGTACTGGGCGCAGACACCTCAGTCCTTTCTTGCCTCCCAGGAGGACTGCCTAGCCCAACCCCCTGGCCAGAGAGCCAGATTTCCTTTCGCAGAGGTGCCTGTAACCACTTTGAGTACTATTTAGTCACAGGGTCCTTGACCATTTTCCAGCTGAATAGGAACATTATCTCAGGGAAATCCTCCCCTTCCATTCAGAAACTGTCTCTCTTCCAGCTGACAATTACATCTCCCATCCTCCCACCCTGCAGAACATCATCAAGTCCTGGGATAACGGCAGCAAGTCCATTTACATGGGAAAGCTATACTGGGAAAGCAAGATGTGTATTTTTAGCTATTACAGATGAGATTTAGCAGTAGGAGACAGAGGGAAGCGTTAAAACTATGTGACCTGTCAAGTCTCTGCGGATCAACTCTTTGGGAACCTTTGAGATGGCAAGATACACCATACTGTGAGCGCATGTAACCCTATTTTTGTTTCCCTTTAAATCCCTAGACTATTAGTTACTTTAAAAAAATTAATTAAAAAAGGAAAACAAACCAAGCTTTTCCAGCAATAGTAACAATTTATTTTTTTTTTTTTGGCAGAGGAGTATTCTCACCATGAATTTTTAAACAGTTTTTGTTGTTTTTTCAAGGTGCCCTTGAGATTACTTTGTGGTTGGCAGGAATACTAAAATGTGCTAGCATCAGAAAGAAGGGCGCACTCTAGCAGCTTTTTCATGCCAGCACATATCAGGCAAGTGTTTTTCCCATTTTCAGTTTTGGTGAAAATTTTGCAGGTGGGTGATTTCACTTATCCTTTAGTTTCTGCATGGCTTTAACATGAGTTGTGTTGGCTGAATTTTGGAAACAACAAATATTTTGAGAATCTTAGCTGAAAAGAAAGGATTTTCTTCTTTGAGATGGCAAGATACACCATACTGTGAGCGCATGTAACCCTATTTTTGTTTCCCTTTAAATCCCTAGACTATTAGTTACTTTAAAAAAATTAATTAAAAAAGGAAAACAAACCAAGCTTTTCCAGCAATAGTAACAATTTATTTTTTTTTTTTTTGGCAGAGGAGTATTCTCACCATGAATTTTTAAACAGTTTTTGTTGTTTTTTCAAGGTGCCCTTGAGATTACTTTGTGGTTGGCAGGAATACTAAAATGTGCTAGCATCAGAAAGAAGGGCGCACTCTAGCAGCTTTTTCATGCCAGCACATATCAGGCAAGTGTTTTTCCCATTTTCAGTTTTGGTGAAAATTTTGCAGGTGGGTGATTTCACTTATCCTTTAGTTTCTGCATGGCTTTAACATGAGTTGTGTTGGCTGAATTTTGGAAACAACAAATATTTTGAGAATCTTAGCTGAAAAGAAAGGATTTTCTTTTTCTCTACTGAGCTGAAAATACAAACTTGGCAGGGACTAAACTGTCATGCTTGGCCATATCGCTCAGTCGCTATTGAAACAGAAATGCCCTTTTGCAAAGGGGTCATCCAACGGTTTCAGTGAGAAGGAGGGATCATCCTAGTGCAGACAATAACACAGGAAAGACAGAATGAAAATAACATTTCCTAGCCCTTCTAACATTTCGTTCATGTCTTCTTGTGCATTCCAACAATTAGTGGGGATGACTAGTTTCTTTCAAACTAGTTGGGAGTTTGAATGTTGGGAATAGAGTTGAAATGTTGGGAATAAGATGCTATATTTGGTAAGAATATTGATTCAAAACCAAAGCAAGCATAGTAAAAGTAACAGATTACCCAGCTTCCATTATCATTATTTTAATTGCCCTTGAGTAATGTAAATATCTTATGTGGATACATTGTATATTTCATGAAATTTAATTTTTGGACATTTTATGAATGTCTATTTAATTTGTCAGTCATCTTAAGAATCTGCAAAAGATTCCACTTAGCATCTGAATCTCAGGCTGAATAGGACTGATGACATCCAAAATACAAAGCCAGTCTCCAGTCCTACAATCAGCTCCTCACAAGAAAAAACAGATAATTTTTCATAGACCCACTGAAGGGTACTCTCCCCCAATACAAGGATACAAGGATATGTAAATCTAAACTCAAGATCAAGGCCATGAGGAAAATTAGTTACTTTATTTACATTATTAATAAAAGCAATTGCAATTGAATGTACAGGATTACAACAGAGAGGAGAATGAGGTCTACTGTCACTGCTAGGGATAAATAAGTAAAATGTGAACCACTTCCCATAACCTTCTGGAATGTGCTGCTAGTATCCCTTCTTCCTACAAGGTCACCAGTCTGATGGAGAATTACATGTCTGCTCTGGGAGTCACCACAGTGTCAGCACTGAACTTGGTGTGCAGGAAGATGAAATATCTATACAGGAAGCAAAGGGGTATATAGAATCTGACAGAAGCTTTTCCCATTCCTGTGACTTCAGCTATAAATTCATAGCGTTGGCACCACGTTCACTTTGGCTTGCAAACAAATAATTTGTCTCCTCCCTCTTCCTACCAGTCCCTGTCCAGTCCAGATGACACAAAGGGTATATTGTTATGATCGCCTCCCTTATCCGAAGTGGCAGCAAATGATGTGCAACATAGTTCACAAGAAACTCCTGTGTCACTTTTTTTTTTTTGCCTAATGCAGCAGAACAAGGCAAAGCCACAGTTTCTCTCCTCGTTTTCAATTTCTGCTTATTATTCCTTACTCTCTCACTCCTTGTTCTCTTTTTTAGAGAAATATGTTCAAAATATTGGTATGCACTTAATCTGGACATATTTTTCAGCAAGGTGTGGCAGAAGCATGTTTTGTTGGGTACTCAGAATAGGAAAACTAGTTCCTTTGATTTAAAATTTTCAATATTTCAAGTTTAAGTGGTAAAAAGGTTATTTCTTGCAAGTGACACCATTGGAACCAACCCTATTTAGTGTCCCTTGACTACCATTGGCTTCTGAGGGAGCTCTGCATATTAAGTTTTTCAGGACTGACTGTTTTACTCATATATGTAGGTGGAGTCACCCTGCAATTATTGGATTTGAGTTAATCCTCGGGATCTTCCTGCAGACCTGAGCCACCCATTTCAGTAGGACTTACTAGACATGGACAAGCTGGGGTGCTGTAAAGTATGGGATCATACAATGGCATCAGTGTACCCAAACTCAGATCATAGTGCTATGTACCTTCAACCATATTCAAACGTATACATAATATTGGATGATATTTCAAAAGATGTGAAAGCATACGTGCATTTTGCAAAAAGCTCCCTGTTTTGCTGGACCTGCTAAATCCTCCCCCAAGGAATGCCATGCCCACACAGCAAGGATGGGCTGAGATGCTAAGTGGACTCAGAATCTCACTGGTCCTCCAGCCTGGTCCCTGGTCTGGCCCACAGCCTGCTCCCTAGTTGACCCATGGCCTGGGCTCTGGGATACATGGGTGAGAAGGTGGATAGGGCCAGGAGATTGAAGATGGAGCACTTCTGCTTCAGATTCCTTACTTTGGGATCTCAGCTTTGAAAATACTGAGCTATGTCCTTAGAACATATCAGTATGATTTTTTAATGACAATTTTTAATAACGTAGCTGAACCTTTCCTGAAGAGGAACTGATAGCATGCTTCATATGAGAAGTGCTGTATTTTCATCTGTTTTGAAGGCCTTTGTCCCTGATGATGTCATTAATACACTACATTACTACATTACCAACCCCAGAACATTCATATATGTGATCAAAACTAAGCCTTGTGCCCCATCTCTTGCTGTTTGTATTTTACTTTTACTCTCTTCAGAGTTCCACCACATTTCTCAATTTAATTTATATCCTTGATGTTTTCTACGTATGAATTTTTTTTAATATGTGGTGTTGAGGGAACTTTGTTTCCATAAGGGCCACGCAGTTTCCTGAAATGAAGCAAAGGGGAGGACATTTTTTCTTGGGAGACCATGCTGTATATCAAATGCAATTGTTTTGCCAGTACAAAAAGCCCTACTACACAGAACTTTGTGACATATTTTGCAGATACGTTACTGCTATATACCTTCAATGTTGTGACACACCACATAACACCAGAAGAAACAGGGGGATGAAAATAACCCAGTCATACCTGGAGTGCCTTTGAGAAAGTTGAGGGGACACTGACCATGGTGAACAACAGCATGGGAAATGCTCCTCTGCAAAGCATAGTGGTCGTGCTTATTTGGGGGCCCAGCCTACAAGTGGAAGAACAGCTTCTGTAACTGGAAACACTCCCAGGGAGACAGTGTGGAGCCAGTGGATTTGGCTGAGCATGGTGAGGTCCAAGCATGCAGAGACATCAGTGAGGACAAGTTGCACAGGCACTCATGCCCCAGTGTAGTCTGTGCTGACAGCAGTAACATTACCCCAGCACAGCGTTTAGTACCCTGTCCAGTTAAACTCAGCCTAAGTCAGAGATTGTGTGCTTCCCAGCTGCTCCCTTGAATCCTGGGACTCATTAGGAAACAAGAATTATGCTGGGTTGATTCAAGCAGAACTTAACCCACCCTTTCAAATGTGCATAGGGCAGCAGCAGTTTTAGATTCAGCTTCCCCGTCATGCAAATTATTAGGCTTTTTCCACAACTCATCAGCAGTTCAGAACTTTACCTGTTATAAATTACTTAATTACCTTGTGGTTATGTCAGTTCAGGTCACTGCAAATCCAGCCTGATGACATAATTGGAAATCTGGGATAAAATGTTAATCTCCAAGAGCATCATAGTCTCTTCACACAGATGTTTCCATAGCAACATAACCATCGTGATACAACCATGGTGAATGGGGGGTTAAGTGATTTATTTCCTCTTCTGTGATTTTTTTAAAGGAAAGAACATGGATGGTGACAGTATAGAAAAAATACTAATTGATCCACAGGTACAGGAAAGGATTTGGAAGGGAAAACATGGTTACATGTCTAAGGGGACTATATAGACATGTTACAAATGAGAAGTGAGAATATGGTCTCCCTCTCACATACATATATCTCAGACTAAAAAACCTTGGCAGTATTTATGTAGATTTATAAAAGTCTCCACCAAAACCTCTATACATTCTTTACAAGTATTCATTTTCTCACTAACCAGAACAGTATATTAAAGCGCTAAATCAACTGCCTCTGCCTCATCTGTCACAAGCAGAGCCAATCTCCTGACATAATCAACCCAAGCCAGCGAACATCCCTGCATAAGCCTGTTCCCCAGTGTCCCTTCCCCAAATGCCCAAGTCCTTGAGCAGCAGGACTAATGAGGCCTGGTTTCCCAAGGCTTTGTGTCTCAGGTATCTAATGCAGGGCAATTTCTAACTGAAGCATTTTTGGCATTTATGGCAGTCAAGAGAGCTCTCCTGTATGAATTCTCTGCCATTTAATACAAGTTGGACTCACTCATCTCCCAGTACAGGAACTGATAGGGTCCATCTTCCATGTCTTTTTTTGGAACTTTTAGAAAATCGACATATTTAAGACCATTATCCTATCAAACTCCATCTCATCAAATCAGGCTGAAATTGGTGGGCTAAAAAGTTACAAAGTACGAGCAGGCAGGCATGTACATTTGCTATGAAGACTTATTCCCTGTGAGAAATTCACAATATATCTGAAAAAATAGCAATCTGAAACTTTTGTAGATTAATTGCCTCATCTGTAAGTTACTTCACTGGTCCTGTGCTGCCCCGTCCCAGATCCAGTGTGCACCTGTAGTGCAGGGATGGTGGGATGACGGCCACTGACTTGGGAACCACTGAGAGCTGTAGGTGCTGTGCAGGCAAGGAGAAATGGCCTCTGAAGAAGGGAACTGCTCACCAGAGACAGGACCCAGCTAACCAGCTATTCAGGTTTGCCAGAAGAAATTATCTCTGTACCTGGAAGAAAAAGTTGGTACCTTGTTTGGATCTTTTCCAGGGTAGAAGTTATTTTAGGGACTTTCCCCAACCACAGATGATTTATGAGGCACTTACTGGAACAGCTGTGCCAATAAAAAATAGTGTAAATTGGGCATTATCAACAGCCACATGTTGCTACAGGTAAGACTGGGATACGTAAGTTTGCTAAACTTGAATGTGTTTCATGCAGAATCATGTGGTCTCTTCAGTTTTACTACTGGAACTTCAGCTGGGTGTTTGCTAAAGCCTCGACTGCACTTTTCAAATCGGCCATCCGTGCTTCCCCAGAAATAAACCCAGGAAAAATTAG